>NC_080379.1:102915559-103224776 GCF_014773155.1 Arachis stenosperma | reverse complement strand
TTAATATGTATTTAGGGTAAAATACTAAATTGGTCCCCTACATTTGGGGTGAATTCTATTTTAGTCCCCAATGCTTAAAGTGTCCTATTTACGTCCAGAATAGTTTTGATTAGTATGAATCAAGTCCTACCATTAAGTGGAAGTGAAATTGTTAACGGCGTGTCCGACATGGCAAACCTGGTACAGATGATGAGCGGATAATTTATACGCTTTTTGATGTTATTTTCTTAGTGTTTTTAGTATACTTTGTTAAGTTTTATTATGTTTTAGTAGGTTTTATTGCAAAATTCACTTTTTGGATGCTACTTTGAGCTTTTGTACTTTTCTTATGATTTTAGGTAAATTTTGGATGAATTTGGCAAGTTTTGGAGATGTCTGATTCATAGGCAAGGAAAGCATATCAGATGTTGTCAGATTTTGACCTCCGTGCATTCAAACGAGCATTTCTAGAGCTACAGAGGTCCAAATGATGCGTTTTTAACGGCATTGGAAAGCTAATTTCCATAGCTTTATAGAAATATATAATGGTTTATACTTTTTCGGATTGAACAGCCCAAAACGGGAGTTGAATGCCCAAAGTACCCCCTAGTGGGCGTCTAACACCCCAAGAGGACCAAGGCTGGCGTTGAACGCCCAAACCTGGCATTCAACACCACAAGGGGAGCAAGGAGCAGCATATTTACTCCCTAGTGGGCGTCCAATGCCCAGTTTCTCAAGTTAGAAGCCAAGGTCAGCCCAAGACACTCACAAAGTGGGCCCAGAAGTGGATTTTCACACCTTTTAGCTTACTTTCTTTCATTATTGTAATTTTTAATTATTATTAGTTTTTTTAAGTCTAGTCATTAATATATATAAGGGAAGATCACCATTATTTAGGATTTTCTTCACCACATTCGAATAACACATATTATTTTCTATACAGTATGAGCAACTAAACCTCTTAGGTTAAGGTTAGGAGCTCTACTAATTCCTATGGATTAATGCAGTTACTTTTCTACTTCAATCTATGTTTAATTCTATTCTATGATGCATTGTCGTTCTTCATCCTTATGAATTTTGATTCTACATGAGTTCCTTACGAGTCTTGACCCGGATAGTATTGAGCTACAGCTTGAGAATGCATCACGGGTTCCAACAAGTTATCTAGGCTAATTGGGGTATCTGACATAAAACCTCGTTAGTCAAGGGTAATTGAGGTTCCTATGGCTTTAAGGGCTAGAACCATAAGAGCATCAGTCTCTGATCCAAAAGATCCGACCTTGTCTGTGGCATTTTGAGTAGGATCATCAAGAGATTGAATTGTGTGCGCTTCATCCTCTCCCAGATTGATCTAGTCCGTTCGGATGTTTGGTTTGGACCTGAGGAGATTAATGACCATGACCAATGGCTTAATCACTTACAGCCTTGCCGTTGAAGGAATCACTTATCATTGAAGTAGTGAGCATGACGTGTTAATCCAAAAGAAGAAGCATCTCCGAAGCTTTAACTAATCTATCGTTACTGTCTTTACATAAACTTTTTATCGCTTTTATTATTGCTTATTTATGCACCTACAATAAACAACAACTAACTTTCTATTCGCCTGACTAAGATCTGCAGGATAACCACAACTGGGTCAATTTGGCAATCCTCGTGGGATTCGACCTTCACTCACCTGAGGTATTACTTGGACGACCCAGTGCACTTGCCAGTTCCATTGTGCGAGTCATAAATTCACGCACCAACAGACGCTTGAGTTAATCGTTGGAAGTAAGATTTAAAAAAAAGCAAAAGAAATTAGGGTCCAATAAGTAAACCCTAATCCCCCAACATTGTTGTTCTTCGTCTTCTGAGAATGGCTCCTCAATCGTCTTTTCAAGGTTCGCGTAGCAGCAACAAGACTCGTGGGAGAAGGAGGACGTGCTTTTGTAAGGAGAGACCAGTGTTGCAGATATCATCTATAGCAGAGAACCCTAGAAGAAGATTTTGGAGATGCGTCAACTATCAGGTAAGCCTCCTCTCTGTAGTCTCTTCTTTTGAAATATTGTTCGGTGCTAGTGTATGGAGGTTTTGAACTATTTGGTGTCCTCTTTTTGGTTTTCAGAAAATAGATCAGAAAAGAATATGAGCATTTTGCTTGGTCAGAGGCTGAAGGAGAAGACCCAAAAATTCAAAGACTTGAAAAGAAACAAGTGTGTTGAATGCAACCTATAGAAAGCTAAAAGGAAATTTGCATTGGCACTTGCTGTTGGAGTTCTTAGATGGATAACAGCTGGGTTGCTGCTATATGACCGATTTAATTATGCAAGGCATATGAGTTTGACATACATTTGAATTGCTGCAAGATTTGGAGTTGTGGTTTAGGGGGTTAACAATTATCTTTATTCATTTTTCTCCTGTTGTCCCTAGTTTGATTTGAATGTCAATTATTGAGTGAAATAAAAAAATTGACATACATTTAGGGTGATAACAGTTATATGTAAAGGTATGTGCTGTAACATTGTCAAGTATTGAGTGAAATGAAAAAATATGAGTTTCTGAGTTTTGAGATATAATATTGGGCATTGTAATATTTTAAATCAGTTTGACAAACAATAAATAGAAGACTTAAAGAAGTAATTCACATAATCATACTCCTGAAAATTCATTTTAACCATTGATACTAGAGAAGTCTTAAAGTAGCTTCTCTAAACCATTATGTTCATGCCCTGGGTCGAGTTGTATGACCCGGGCTGATTGATGATAAGTCGACCGACCTCTTCAGGTCAGGATTACCCGACCTCTTCTCAAAGAGCTCGGCCAAACCGCTACGAAAGCCCAAAAAGGGGGCCCAAATAGAGGAACACGACCCAAGTCCAAGGGCAGCCCAAGCTTAGAAGGATAAAGGCGGTTCCCTCAAAGATAAGATGACTTCACTCAAAGATAAGATACAATAACTATCTTATCTCCAGAAAGGTCACTCTACACCATTATAAATATACTGGAGCACCCAAGTATAACTCATACTCTGATTCTACTAAAAACCTACCTAAAGCACGTGCTAACTTAAGCATCGGAGTCTCTTGCAGGTACCACCACCCTCCGGTGACGAAGGATCAGCAGCTCCACCAGCTCCAAACAGGTCGGACACAGCAGCACCAACCACTACTGTAGATCTCATCCGAAGATTGACCTACAGTTTCAGGTAACCCTCGAAACATTGGCGCCGTTGCCGCGGAACCTGGAAGTCATCCCATCATCATGGCAAACAACCTTGACAACGACCACGATTCTGATCTAGAAAACAGTACGCCACATAAAAACGCGGACGCCACCTCCAAAGACGCACCTCAAAACGGGGGAGATAAGCAACCCCCAAACGCAGAAATTTTAGAGACTCTACAAGCTCAGCAGGATCACCTCAAACAGCTCGAAAAAGAGGCCGAACATCAATGGAAAGCTGAAAGAGACCTCCGGAGAGAAACTAGGAGATGTAAAAAGTTAGAAGACAAGCTTTTAAAGCTTGAAGCCGATCTAAAAATAAAGACTACTTGATCCAGTCATAGAGATAACCCCCGCAAAGATCAAGACCCATTCACCAAAGAGATTTTGAAAGCCAAAGTCCCAAAGGACTTCAAAGCTCCCGACATGACCCCGTACAACGGCACATCAGATCCGAGCCATCATCTCAGTAATTTCAGAAGTAGAATGTATCTCACCGATGCCTCAGATGCAATTCGGTGCAAAGCCTTCCTGACTTCCTTAACAAAGACCGCAATCAAATGGTTCGACAATATACCCCCAAGGTCTATCGCAAGCTTTGACGACTTAGCTGGAAAGTTTCTTGCCAGATTCTCCATCGAGAAGGACAAAACCAAGCATGCCCCTAGTCTATTAGGGATCAAGTAAGGAGATCGGGAAAGTCTCTGCAACTACATGGAAAGATTCAACAAAGCATGTCTGGACATACAAAGTCTGCCAACAGAAGCAGCCATTATGGGTCTCATCAATGGCCTATGAGAGGGACCTTTTAGTCACTCTATATCAGAGAAACATCCCACATCTCTAAATGAAGTGCAAGAACGAGCAGAGAAGTACATCAACATGGAGGAAAATTCTTGACTAAGTGAGACCTCAAAATCCTGATTCTCCTACTCCTCCCGAGAAAGAGATAAAGACTCCAAGAAAAAAAAGATTAGCATGGAGAGAAGATTAAGAAATACCACAATTATACCCCTTTTCAGGTGTCTCTTGTGGAAGTGTACCGAGAAGTATGCCACACTGAGAAGATTCTACCACCTCGACCAATTAAAGCAAAAAAGAGCTGGAAATCGGACAGAATACTGTGAATACCATCGAATCTATGGACATCCCACCAACGAGTGCTTCGACTTGAAGAATGTCATAAAAAAATTGGTAAGAGAGGGGAGATTAGATCGGTACTTAGCCAGCAAGACAGATAAGCCTAGAAAAAGAAGAAGGGATTAAGAGGTCGGACGAACTGAACGACCACCTCGCACCCCAAAGAGACATGTCCACATGATACATGGTGGATTTGTAGGAGGAGGAATCTCCAAATCATCTCGCAAAAGGCACCTTAAGGAAGTATATCACGTCGAAGGAGGAGAAGGAGCACCCAACCTCCCTACTATTACTTTCAATGAAGAGGACGCGGTTGTCATCATCTCAGGACATGATGATCCCATGGTCATCACTATCATATTGGCCAACGCTAATCTCCACCGCACACTGGCGGACCAAGGAAGCTCGGCTGATATCTTGTTTAAAACCGCCTTCGACAAACTCGGCCTCGAGGAAAAAGAACTTAGAGCATATCCGAACAACTTATTTGGACTAGGAGACACTCCAATCCAACCACTTGGATACATCTCACTACACACGACCTTTGGAAAAGGAAACCGGTCAAGGACACTCAACATAGACTACATCGTGGTCGACATGAGTTCAGCCTACAATGCCCTAATAGGTCGGACAACCCTAAATCAGCTCGCCGCAGTAGTCTCGACTCCACATCTATGCATGAAGTTCCCAACTACAGAAGGGATAGCTACGATAAAAGGTTGCCAGAGGATAGCGCATCGCTGTTACAATGAAAATCTGAACCTTAGAGGCAAAGAAGAAGAAATCCACACTATCAAACTCGGGGGAACTCAAGGTCAGGAAGAACTTTGTCCACAACCTGAGGGCGAGATAGAAAAAGTCCAGATCGGAGATGTCCCAGATAAAACAACCAATATTGGCGTAATCCTAAAAAGAGATGTAAAGGAGTCTCTCTTACAATTCTTAAAAGATAATGTCGACCTCTTCGCGTGGAAGGCCGCAGACATGCCGGGCATTGACCCCAAACTAATGTGCCACAAGCTGGCAGTATACCCAGAATCTCGGCCTGTACAACAGAAGCGTCAAAAACTCGGACCTGAAAGATCCCAAGCTGTGGAAGAACAGGTACAATCTCTTCTGGAGGCAGGATTCATAAGAGAAGTCAAATATCTGCTATGGCTAGCCAATGTTGTCTTAGTGAAAAATCAAATGGGAACTGGCGGATGTGCACCGACTACACCGATCTCAACAAAGCTTGCCCAAAAGATCCCTATCCACTCCCAAGAATCGATGCTCTGGTGGATGCCTCCTCCGGATACAAATATCTCTCGTTTATGGACACTTATTCGGAATACAATCAAATCCCGATGTATCCGCCTGATCAAGAAAAATCCTCATTCTTAACCCCAAAAGCAAACTATTGTTACGTCGTCATGCTATTCGGACTCAAAAATGCAGGAGCCACCTATCAAAGATTAATGAACAGAGTCTTTGCAGATCATATCGGGAAACTCATGGAGGTATATATGGATGACATGTTAGTGAAAACACAAAGCGAGGAGTCATTACTGTCCGACCTCGCCCAAATGTTCAATACTATAAGAGAGCATGGCATGCGACTTAACCCTGCAAAATACACCTTCGCAGTAGAAGCTGGCAAATTCTTGGGTTTTATGCTCACACAAAAAGGAATCGAACAAACCTGGACAAGTGACGGGCCATACTCGACATGAAAAGCCCGACTTGTGTCAAAGAAGTGCAACAGCTCAACGGGTGACTGGCAGCCTTGTCCAGATTTCTAGCCAGATCAGCCATAAGATCTCTCCCCTTCTACGCCACACTAAAGAAGGAAAAAAAAGTTCGAATAGATACCGAAGTACGAGCAAGCCTTCCAGGATTTCAAAAGATTCCTGGGATAGCCACCCATTCTTACCCGACCATGGGAAGGAGAAGCACTCATATTATACCTTGCAGTAGGAAGTCGGGCAGTAGCCTCAGCACTAGTCAGAGAGGACGAAAGAGGACAACAACATATATACTTCATTAGTAAAGCACTACAAGGGTCTAAGCTGAACTATCAAAAGATAGAAAAATTTGCATATGCTCTCATATTAACCTCTCGACGACTTCGCCCAAACTTCCAAGCTCACACCATCAAAGTTCGAACCAACCAGCCCATGAAAGGCATTCTGCAGAAAACAGAATTTAGCGGGAAGAATCCTATTGTGGGCAGTCGAGTTGTCCGAATTTGATCTTCAATATGAAGCTCGAACATCCATCAAATCACAGTATCTGGCCGACTTCATTGCAGAGTACACTAACACCCCGGAAATACCCATAAATTGGAATCTCTATGTGGACGGATCTTCAAATAAAACTGGAAGTGGAGCAGGTGCGATAATAGAGAGTAATCAGGGAACCCAAATCGAACTCTCCCTGAAGTTCAAGTTCCCTGCTTCCAATAATCAGGCTGAGTATGAGGCGCTATTGGCTGGTTTAAACCTGGCTAAAGAGGTCAGAGCCCAAAAATTGGTTATCTTCAATGATTCACAGGTCGTCACCTCGCAAATAGCAGGGACCTACCAAGCCAAAGATCCTGCCATGAAAAAGTACCTGAACAAAACCAGGGAATAACTCAGACAATTCAAGGAATATGAGATCCGACATATACCTCGAGAACAAAATGCTCGAGCTGACGCACTCTCAAAATTAGCCAGCACCAAACTAGGGGGCAATAATAGGAGCCTCATCCAGAAAATAATGCAGAACCTGTCAATCTTAGAAGAAGAAAAATACTAGCCATATCTGGTCAGGATCAAGGATGGATGATGAGCGGATAATTTATATGTTTTTTGGAATTATTTTTAGGTAGTTTTTAGTGTGATTGAGTTAGTTTTTAGTATATAATTATTAGTTTTTATACAAAAATCACATTTATAGACTTCACTATAAGTTTGTGTGTTTTTCTATGATTTCAGTTATTTTCTAGCTGAAATTGAGGGACTTGAGCAAAAATCTTATTCAGAGGCTGAAAAAGGACTGCAGATGCTATTGGATTCTGACCTCCCTGCACTCGAAATGGATTTTCTGGAGCCACAGAAACCTAATTGACGTGCTCTCAATTGCGTTGGAAATTAGACATCTTGGGCTTTCCAACAATATATAATAGTCCATACTTTGCCCGAGTTTTGATAATGCAAACTGGCGTTTTAACGCCAGAACTGGCATAAAAGCTGGAGTTAAATGCCTAAACTGGCACCAAAGCTGGCGTTTAACTCCAAGAAAAGCATATACACGTGAAAGCTTCAATGCTCATCCCAAGCACACACCAAGTGGGCCCCTGAAGTGGATTTTTGCATCATTTACTTATCTCTGTAAACCATAGGTTACTTGTCATTATAAATAGGACCTTTTACTATTGTATTTTGATATATCGGAAGATCTTTAGATTATTTTTGAGACTATCTTTGTATCACTGTTGATCTCTTGATCACACTTAGGGGGTTGGCCATTCAGCCTTGCCTGGACCTTCATCACTTATGTATTTTCAACGGTGGAGTTTCTACACCTCATAGATTAAGGTGTGGAGCTATGCTATTCCTCATGAATTAATGCAATTACTACTATTTTCTATTCAATTCAAGCTTATTCTTGTTCTAAGATATTCATCCGCATTTCAACATGATGAATGTGATGATCAAGTGACACTCATCACCATTCTCACTTATGAACGCGTGCCTGACAACCACTTCTGTTCTACTTGAAAATAAGCTTGAATGTATATCTCTTGGCCTCCTGGTCCACGATGCATGGTTGCCTCTCCTAACAACAGAGCCTTTCATTCCGTGAGATCAGAGTCTTCGTGGAATAAGCTAGAATCAATTGGCACCATTCTTGAGATCCGAAAAGTCTAAACCTTGTCTGTGGTATTCTGAGTAGGATCTGGGATGGGATGACTGTGACGAGCTTCAAACTCGCGAGTGCTTGGCGCAGTGACAGTGCGCAAAAGGATCATTGGATCTTATTCCAACATAAGTGAGAACTGACAGATGATTAGCCATACGTAACCCGTAGCCGGACCATTTTCACTGAGAGAACGGACGGTAGCCATTGACAACGGTGATCCCCCAACATACAGCTTGTCATGGAAAGGAGTACGCTTGACTGGATGAAAGCAGTAGGAAAGCAGGGATTCAAAAGGAACAAAGCATCTCCATATGCTTATCTGAAATTCCTACCAATGAATTACATAAGTATCTCTATCCTATTTTATGTTTTATCTGTCTTTTAATTATCAACACCCCATAACCATTTGAATCTGCCTGACTGAGATTTACAAGATGACCATAGCTTGCTTCAAGCCGACAATCTCCGTGGGATCGACCCTTACTCACGTAAGGTATTACTTGGACGACCTAGTGCACTTGCTGGTTAGTTGTGCGGAGTTGTGAAAAGTGTGATCACAATTTCGTGCACCAATGGATGACTCCCATAGTCAGCTACCTCAAATCAGAGATACTCCCTACAGATAAGAAGGAGGTGAAGAGGTTAAAGCAGGAGGCACAGTACTACACTATCATAAATAATATCATATACAAGAGAGGGATTTCGACGCCTCTAATGTGTACCGACCTTTAACACAAAAGAGGTCTTGGAAGAGATACACAGTGGCACATACGGCAACCATCTCGGAGCACGAGCTCTTGCCAAGAAAGTACTCCGAGATTCTTTTGGCCGACTTTGCAAAAGGAAGCCATCGAGTTCGTTAAGACATGTCCACCATGTCAAAAACATACTAACTTCCACATCGCCCTACCAGAGAAACTCATCAGCATAACATCACCTTGGCCATTTGCAAAGTGGGGACTCGACCTCCTCGGGCCCTTCCCCTAAGGATCGGGACAGGTCAAGTTTCTCGTTGTCGGGGTAGATTATTTTACAAAATGGATTGAGGTAGAGCCCCTAGCCAATGCCACAGCGCAAAGAAGTCCGAAATTCTTATAAAGAAACATTGTCACAAGGTTTGGGGTTCCTTACTCCATTACCACGGACAATGGCACTCAATTTATAGACACAGGCTTTAGAAAGCTAGTGGCCAAATTGAAAATAAAGCACCAATTCATATCCATAGAACACCCACAGGCTAATGGACAAGCAGAGGCTGTCAATAAAGTCATACTAGTTGGGTTAAAACGGAGGCTACAGGACGCAAAGGGAGCCTGGGCTGAAGAGCTCCCACAAGTCCTATGGGCCTATCGGAAAACTCCACATTCCACCACAAAGGAATCACCTTTCCGACTGGCTTACGGAATGGAGGCAATGATACGGTAGAGGTCGAAGAAGGATCTCCTAGAACGATCCTCTATAGTGAAGAAGCCAACTTCCAACTTCAAAGGGAAGAGCTCGACCTACTCTCAGAAGTCCGAGAAAAAGCTCGAATTAGAGAAGAAGCGTTAAAACATCGCATGGCCTCAAGGTACAATCAAAAGGTAGTACAGTGAAGCTTCGCCAATAATGACCTCATCCTAATCCAAAATGATATCGGAATAAGTCGACCCGGAGAAGGGAAGTTAGCGGCTAACTGGAAAGGACCCTACCGAGTCACAAAGGTACTAGGAAAAGACTACTACAAAGTGTCCGAACTCGAGGGCGAGAGCTACCAAGGTCATGGCACGCCTGTAACCTAAGAAGGTATTATAGTTAAAAGGTAATAAAAGATCTTAGGATGAAGGTGCACTCTTTTTTCCTAAAAAAAGGTTTTTTAATGAGGCACAAAGCCAAGATATACAAAATTACCTAACTTAAAAATGGGTGAGAACTCCCATGTATATATTTGCATATTTTCTATTTTAAATAAAGTTTTTTCAGATTTTCTACAAATTTCCTTTATCAAGACGCATTAATCTGAAACGCAAAAATTCATCGCCCGATTATAAAGCTACAAATCGGCAAAAGTGAAAATTAAAATCACTGCTCGATCGTGATAAGGCTGATAAAGATGAAAACCGAATTCATCAAAGGTCGGCCAAGAGAGGATCAAAATCGGCAAAGATGAAAAGCGACCAAAACTGAAATAATGCAAGAAGTTATAAAAAAGTGATCCATAGATAGAGGCCTGACGAGGTCTGAAAAAAAATGGATTGCTAGAAATAACTTGGGAGGGGCCCGACATAAAAAAGTCGGACCAGACTAATCAAAACGACAAAAAAAAGTTATAAAAAGTAATCCATAGAAAAGAGGCCTGGCCAGCCTTGAAAATGGATTACTAGAAATAACTTAGATGGGACCGACGTGAAGAAGTCACCCCAAGCCGATAAAAAGATACAAAATTTATAAAAAGTAATACATAAAAAGAGACCTGACAAGGTCCAAATAAAATGGATTACTAGAAATAACTTAGACGGGACTAACGTGACGAAGTCGGCCTAAAAGGCTACAAAAGTTATAAAAAGTAATCCATAAAAAGAGACCTGACAAGGTCCAAATAAAATGGATTACTAGACATAACTTAGACGAGATCGACGTGACAAAGTCGGCCTAAAAAGCTACAAAAAGTTATAAAAAGTAATCCATAAAAAGAGACCTGACAATGTCCAAATAAAATTGATTACTAGAAATAACTTAGAAGGGATCGAGATGAAGAAGTCGGCCCAAGCCAATTAAAGCAACAAAATTAAAAAAAATAAATCCAAGGGATTACTAAAAACAAACGGTCTGATGAGAGGCGTGCGCTAGAAGGGACACAGCTCGACCCAAAAAAGCTATGACCTCATGGTACACGAAATTGTGATCATCAACAATGGTGCCAAAAACTTGGTAGCGCTCTCAAACGTGAATCACACTTTGTCATAACTCCTTACAACTAACCAGCAAGTGCACTGGGTCGTCCAAGTAATACCTTACGTGAGTAAGGGTCGATCCCACGGAGATTGTTAGTATGAAGCAAGCTATGGTCATCTTGTAAATCTCAGTTAGGCGGATTCAAATGCTTATAATGGTTTTCAAAAATAATAATAAATAAAACATAAAATAAAGATAGAGATACTTATGTAAATCATTGGTGGGAATTTCAGATAAGTGTATAGAGATGCTTTGTCCCTGTTGAATCTCTGCTTTCCTACTACCTTCCTTCAATCCTTCATACTCCTTTCCATGGCAACCTGTATGTAGGGCATCACCGTTGTCAATGGCTACATCCCATCCTCTCAGTGAAAATGGTCCAAATGCTCTGTCACAGTACGGCTAATCATCTATCCGTTCTCGATCATGTCGGAATAGAATCCATTGATTCTTTTGCGTCTGTCACCACACCTAACAATCGCGAGTTTGAAGCTCGTCACAGTCATTCAATCTTCAAATCCTACTCGGAATACCACAGACAAGGTTTAGACTTTCCGGATTCTCAAGAATGGCCACCAATAATTCTAGCTTATACCACGAAGATTCTGATTAAGGAATCCAAGAGATATTCGTTCGTTCTGAGGTAGAATGGAAGTGGGTGTCAATCACGTGTTCATAGGTGAAAATGATTATGAGTGTCACGGATCATCACATTCGTCATGTTGAAGTGCAACGAATATCTTAGAATAAGAACAAGCTGAATTGAATAAAAGATAGTAGTACTTTGCATTAAAACTCGAGGTACAGCAGAGCTCCACACCTTAATCTATGGTGTGTAGAAACTCTACCGTTGAAAATACATAAGTGATGGTCCAGGCATGGCCGAATGGCCAGCCCCCCTCCCCTTGAAGGTCTCAAATCGCATACACTGACTAAAGATCAATCAAAAGACAAGACGCCTAGTACAATAGTTAAAAGTTCTATTTATAGTAAACTAGCTACTAGAGGGATTCACCATCTTTTTGCTTGACGGTCTGAACATCCACTCTAAGCTTGCTCAACTTTTGAAGAGGAAAGAACTTGGCCTAGAAGGCCGTGACCAACTTATCCCAAGAGTCCAGGCTATCTTTAGGTTGTGAGTCCAACCATGTTCTAGCTCTGTCTCTTACAGCAAAAGGGAAAAGCATGAGCATGTAGACTTCAGGATCTACTCCATTAGTCTTAACAGTCTCACAGATCTGCAAGAACTCAGTTAAAAACTGATAGGGATCTTCTGATGGAAGTCTATGAAACTTGCAGTTCTGTTGCATTAGAGCAACTAGTTGAGGCTTCACCTCAAAATTGTTTGCTCCAATGACAGGGATTGAGATGCTTTTTCCATCAAACTTGGAAGTAGGTGTAGTATAATCACCAAGCATCCTTCTTGCATTATTATTTTCGGCTGCCATCTCCTCTTCCTTTTCGAAAATTTCTGTAAGGTTGTCTCTGGATTGTTGTAATTTAGCTTCTATTAGTTTCCTCTTCAGAGTCCTTTCAGGTTTAGGATCTGCTTCAACAAGAATATTCTTGTCCTTGCTCCTGCTCATATGAAAAAGAAGGGAACAAAAATAATAATAGGAATCCTCTTTACCACAGTAGAGAGATTCCTTTATGTTAGTAGAAGAAGAAAAGATTAGAAGAAGGAAAAGAGGAAAATTCGAACTCAGAGAGGAAGAGGGAGTTCGAATTTTAAGATGAAGAAAAGTGTTAGTAAATGAATAAATAAATAGAAAGAGATGAGAAAGAAGAGTTTTCGAAAAAAAAAATTCTTTTTTTTTTTGAAAAAAAGTTAGTGATTTTCGAAAATTAAAAGAAGAAATAAAATTAAAATTAAAATTTGAAACAATTAGTTAATTAAAAGAATTTTGAAAAAGAGGGAGGAAATTTTCGAAAATTAGAGAGATAAAATTAGTTAGGTGATTTTGAAACAGATAAGAAATAAACAAAAAATTAATTAGTTAGTTGAAAAAGATTTGAAAATCAATTTTGAAAAGATAATAAGTTAGAAACGATTTTGAAATTGATTTTGAAAAATATATGATTGAAAAAGATATTTTGAAAAAGATATTTTGGAAAAAATTTGATTTTTTAAAATTAAAATTGATTACTTGACTAACAAGAAACTAAAAGATATGATTCTAGAATTTAAAGATTGAACCTTTCTTTACAAGAAAGTAACAAACTTCAAATTTTTGAATCACTCACATTAATTGTTAGTAAAGTTTTTGAAAATCATGAAATAAAGATAAGAAAAAGATTTTGAAAAATAATTTTAAATTTTCGAAAATCATAAAAGAAAAATGAAAAAGATTTGATTTTTGAAAAAGTTTTAAAAAAGATAGGATTTTTAAAATTTGAAAATTTGACTTGACTTATAAGAAATAGCTAAGTTTTAAAAATTTTTGACTAAGTCAACTCAAATTTTTAAAATTTTGAGAGAAATAAGGGAAATATATTTTTTTATTTTTGAATTTTTAATGATGAGAGAGAAAAACACAAAAATGACCCAAAACATGAAAATTTTGGATCAAAACACATGATGCATGCAAGAACACCTTGAATGTCAAGATGAACACCAAGAACACTTTGAAGATCAAGATGAACATCAAGACTTATTTTTGAACATTTTCAAGAAAAGAAAAACATGCAAGACACCAAACTTAGCAATTTTTCATGCTTAGACACTATGAATGCAAAAATGCATATGAAAAACAACAAAAAAAAACACAAAACAAGAAAATATCAAGATCAAACAAGAAGACTTACCAAGAACAACTTGAAGATAATGAAGAACACATGCATGAATTTTCGAAAAAAGAATGCATAAATTTTAAAAAAAAAACATGCAATTGACACCAAACTTAAAAATTGACACTAGACTCAAACAAGAAACACAAAATATTTTTGGTTTTTATGATTTTATTATTTTTTTTTTGGTTTTTTTTTTCGAAAATTATATTTTTGAAAAACGAAAATAAAGAAAAAAATTTTTTGAAAAATTTTTGAAAAGAAAATTACCTAATCTGAGCAACAAGATGAACCGTCAGTTGTCCAAACTCGAACAATCCCCGGCAACGGCGCCAAAAACTTGGTGCACAAAATTGTGATCATCAACAATGGCACCAAAAACATGGTAGCGCTCTCAAACGTGAATCACACTTTGTCACAACTCCGCACAACTAACCAGCAAGTGCACTGGGTCGTCCAAGTAATACCTTACGTGAGTAAGGGTCGATCCCACGGAGATTGTTGGTATGAAGCAAGCTATGGTCATCTTGTAAATCTCAGTTAGGCGGATTCAAATGATTATAATGGTTTTCTAAAATAATAATAAATAAAACATAAAATAAAGATAGAGATACTTATCTAAATCATTGGTGGGAATTTAAGATAAGTGTATGGAGATGCTTTATCCCTGTTGAATCTCTGCTTTCCTACTACCTTCCTTCAATCCTTCATACTCCTTTCCATGGCAAGCTGTATGTAGGGCATCACCGTTGTCAATGGCTACATCCCATCCTCTCAGTGAAAATGGTCCAAATACTCTGTCACAGCACGGCTAATCATCTGTCGGTTCTCGATCATGTCAGAATAGAATCCATTAATTCTTTTGCGTCTGTCACCACGCCCAACAATCGCGAGTTTGAAGCTCATCACAGTCATTCAATCCCCGAATCCTACTCGGAATACCACAGACAAGGTTTAGACTTTCCGGATTCTCAAGAATGGCCACCAATAATTCTAGCTTATACCACGAAGATTCTGATTAAGGAATCCAAGAGATATTCGTTCGTTCTGAGGTAGAATGGAAGTGGGTGTCAATCACGTGTTCATAGGTGAGAATGATTATGAGTGTCACGGATCATCACATTCGTCATGTTGAAGTGCAACGAATATCTTAGAATAAGAACAAGCTGAATTGAATAAAAGATAGTAGTACTTTGCATTAAAACTCGAGGTACAGCAGAGCTCCACACCTTAATCTATGGTGTGTAGAAACTCTACCGTTGAAAATACATAAGTGATGGTCCAGGCATGGCCGAATGGCCAGCCCCCCTCCCCTTGAAGGTCTCAAATCGCATACACTGACTAAAGATCAATCAAAAGACAAGACGCCTAGTACAATAGTTAAAAGTTCTATTTATAGTAAACTAGCTACTAGAGGGATTCACCATCTTTTTGCTTGACGGTCTGAACATCCACTCTAAGCTTGCTCAACTTTTGAAGAGGAAAGAACTTGGCCTAGAAGGCCGTGACCAACTTATCCCAAGAGTCCAGGCTATCTTTAGGTTGTGAGTCCAACCATGTTCTAGCTCTGTCTCTTACAGCAAAAGGGAAAAGCATGAGCCTGTAGACTTCAGGATCTACTCCATTGGTCTTAACAGTCTCACAGATCTGCAAGAACTCAGTTAAAAACTGATAGGGATCTTCTGATGGAAGTCTATGAAACTTGCAGTTCTGTTGCATTAGAGCAACTAGTTGAGGCTTCACCTCAAAATTGTTTGCTCCAATGGCAGGGATTGAGATGCTTCTTCCATCAAACTTGGAAGTAGGTGTAGTATAATCACCAAGCATCCTTCTTGCATTATTATTTTCGGCTGCCATCTCCTCTTCCTTTTCGAAAATTTCTGTAAGGTTGTCTCTGGATTGTTGTAATTTAGCTTCTATTAGTTTCCTCTTCAGAGTCCTTTCAGGTTCAGGATCTGCTTCAACAAGAATATTCTTGTCCTTGCTCCTGCTCATATGAAAAAGAAGGGAACAAAAATAATAATAGGAATCCTCTTTATCACAGTAGAGAGATTCCTTTATGTTAGTAGAAGAAGAAAAGATTAGAAGAAGGAAAAGAGGAAAATTCGAACTCAGAGAGGAAGAGGGAGTTCGAATTTTAAGATGAAGAAAAGTGTTAGTAAATGAATAAATAAATAGAAAGAGATGAGAGAGAAGAGTTTTCGAAAAAAAAATTCTTTTTTTTTTTTGAAAAAAAGTTAGTGATTTTCGAAAATTAAAAGAAGAAATAAAATTAAAATTAAAATTTGAAACAATTAGTTAATTAAAAGAATTTTGAAAAAGAGGGAGGAAATTTTCGAAAATTAGAGAGATAAAATTAGTTAGGTGATTTTGAAACAGATAAGAAATAAACAAAAAATTAATTAGTTAGTTGAAAAAGATTTGAAAATCAATTTTGAAAAGATAATAAGTTAGAAACGATTTTGAAATTGATTTTGAAAAATATATGATTGAAAAAGATATTTTGAAAAAGATATTTTGGAAAAAATTTGATTTTTTAAAATCAAAATTGATTACTTGACTAACAAGAAACTAAAAGATATGATTCTAGAATTTAAAGATTGAACCTTTCTTTACAAGAAAGTAACAAACTTCAAATTTTTGAATCACTCACATTAATTGTTAGTAAAGTTTTTGAAAATCATGAAATAAAGATAAGAAAAAGATTTTGAAAAATAATTTTAAATTTTCGAAAATCATAAAAGAAAAATGAAAAAGATTTGATTTTTGAAAAAGTTTTAAAAAAGATAGGATTTTTAAAATTTGAAAATTTGACTTGACTTATAAGAAACAGCTAAGTTTTAAAAATTTTTGACTAAGTCAACTCAAATTTTTAAAATTTTGAGAGAAATAAGGGAAATATATTTTTTATTTTTGAATTTTTAATGATGAGAGAGAAAAACACAAAAATGACCCAAAACATGAAAATTTTGGATCAAAACACATGATGCATGCAAGAACACCTTGAATGTCAAGATGAACACCAAGAACACTTTGAAGATCAAGATGAACATCAAGACTTATTTTTGAACATTTTCAAGAAAAGAAAAACATGCAAGACACCAAACTTAGCAATTTTTCATGCTTAGACACTATGAATGCAAAAATGCATATGAAAAACAACAAAAAAAAACACAAAACAAGAAAATATCAAGATCAAACAAGAAGACTTACCAAGAACAACTTGAAGATAATGAAGAACACATGCATGAATTTTCGAAAAAAGAATGCATAAATTTTAAAAAAAAAACATGCAATTGACACCAAACTTAAAAATTGACACTAGACTCAAACAAGAAACACAAAATATTTTTGGTTTTTATGATTTTATTATTTTTTTTTGGTTTTTTTTTCGAAAATTATATTTTTGAAAAACGAAAATAAAGAAAAAAATTTTTTGAAAAATTTTTGAAAAGAAAATTACCTAATCTGAGCAACAAGATGAACCGTCAGTTGTCCAAACTCGAACAATCCCCGGCAACGGCGCCAAAAACTTGGTGCACAAAATTGTGATCATCAACAATGGCACCAAAAACATGGTAGCGCTCTCAAACGTGAATCACACTTTGTCACAACTCCGCACAACTAACCAGCAAGTGCACTGGGTCGTCCAAGTAATACCTTACGTGAGTAAGGGTCGATCCCACGGAGATTGTTGGTATGAAGCAAGCTATGGTCATCTTGTAAATCTCAGTTAGGCGGATTCAAATGATTATAATGGTTTTCGAAAATAATAATAAATAAAACATAAAATAAAGATAGAGATACTTATGTAAATCATTGGTGGGAATTTCAGATAAGTGTATGGAAATGCTTTATCCCTGTTGAATCTCTGCTTTCCTACTACCTTCCTTCAATCCTTCATACTCCTTTCCATGGCAAGCTGTATGTAGGGCATCACCGTTGTCAATGGCTACATCCCATCCTCTCAGTGAAAATGGTCCAAATACTCTGTCACAGCACGGCTAATCATCTGTCGGTTCTCGATCATGTCGGAATAGAATCCATTAATTCTTTTGCGTCTGTCACCACGCCCAACAATCGCGAGTTTGAAGCTCGTCACAGTCATTCAATCCCCGAATCCTACTCGGAATACCACAGACAAGGTTTAGACTTTCCGGATTCTCAAGAATGGCCACCAATAATTCTAGCTTATACCACGAAGATTCTGATTAAGGAATCCAAGAGATATTCGTTCGTTCTGAGGTAGAATGGAAGTGGGTGTCAATCACGTGTTCATAGGTGAGAATGATTATGAGTGTCACGGATCATCACATTCGTCATGTTGAAGTGCAACGAATATCATAGAATAAGAACAAGCTGAATTGAATAAAAGATAGTAGTACTTTGCATTAAAACTCGAGGTACAGTAGAGCTCCACACCTTAATCTATGGTGTGTAGAAATTCCACCGTTAAAAATACATAAGTGATGGTCCAGGCATGGCCGAATGGCCAGCCCCCCTCCCCTTGAAGGTCTAAAATCACATACACTAACTAAAGATTAATCAAAAGATAAGACGCCTAGTACAATAGTTAAAAGTTCTATTTATACTAAACTAGCTACTAGGGATCCCTTGTTGAGGAAGTACCCTTTGCACAAGAATTTGAAGAACATGAAGGAGTATAAATGGGAGATTGGGACAATCTATGTGGCTAGTAATGCTTTTAAGGAATGTGTAACTAGCTATGCTGTGCACGGTGACAGAGGAGTATGGTTCTCAAAGTGTGATAGCCATAGGTGTAAGGCAGTTTGCCAAGAAAGATATAAGTGGTTTGCATATTGCCATAAGATAAAGAGGGAGGATACATGGCAGTTGACCAGCTGTTATAAAAAACACACATGCAGCAAAGCAACCAAAATTGGTCTCATGAGTTCTCAATGGCTTAGAAGCTTTTATGAAGAAGATTTGTGAGAACCAAAGATCAAGTTGAGAACCTTGATGAGGAAGGCTCATAGCAAGTGGAATGTTGACCAAATACAATCCTACCTTTACCTTAACCCCATTACAACCCTCAAAAGACCTCTTGATTTGTGTATTTGTGCATTAAATTTATATTGATTGGTAGAAGAAGAGCAAGTTTTAGAAAGCAAGATTAGTAGAGAACCGAGAGATCGAACCTCAAACACTTGAGTGATCAGAGTGTATACACTTCCAGTGAGGGTTCGATGCTCGATTCCTTGTTCCCGGCTTTCATGAGCTATCTTCTCCTTGCAAGTCTATTTGTACTTCATTTTTTATGATTTGAATTAGTGAAATCCAGTTCATATTTGTTCTTAAAAGATTTATTTACTTTTAACCAAGTAGGTAAAAATATTTTGCATGTAGTTGCATTCATATAAATAGGTTACATTTCATACATCCTACCATTCCCCTTCACTCTTTATAGCTTCTCTTGAGCTAAGCATGAGGACATGTCGTGCACGGACTTGTGATACACAACTTCGATACAACTAACCAGCAAGTGCACTGGGTCGTCCAAGTAATACCTTACGTGAGTAATGGTCGATCCCACGGAGATTGTCGGCTTGAAGCAAGTTATGGTCATCCTGTAAATCTCAGTCAGGCGGATTCAGAATGTTATGAGAGTTTACATAATTAAAAGATAAATAAAACATATAATAAGATAGGGATACTTATGCAATTCATTGGTGAGAATTTCAGATAAGCGTATGGAGCTGCTTTGTTGCTCCTGAACTTCTGCTTTCCCATTGCCTTCATCCAATCATTCATACTCCTTTCCATGGCAAGCTGTATGTTGGGGGATCACCGTTGTCAATGGCTACCGTCCGTCCTCTCAGTGAAAATGGTCCGGCTACGGGTTACGTAGGGCTAATCATCTGTCGGTTCTCACTTGTGCTGGAATAAGATCCAATGATTCTTTTGCGCACTGTCACTGCGCCCAACACTCATGAGTTTGAAGCTCGTCACAGTCATCCCATCCCAGATCCTACTCGGAATACCACATACAAGGTTTAGACTTTCTAGATCTCAAGAATGCTGCCAATTGGTTCTAGCTTATACCACGAAGACTCTGATTTCACGAAATTGAAAGGCTCTGTTGTTAGGAGAGGCAATCATGCGTCGTGAACCAGGAACCCAAGAGATACACACTCAAGCTCTCGCAAATAGAACGGAAGTGGTTGTCAGGCACGCGTTCATAAGGGATGAGGATGATGAGTGTCACGGATCATCACATCCATCAGGTTAAAGTACGAGTGAATATCTTAGAATAAGAATAAGCGTGAATTGAATAGAAAAATAATAGTACTTTGCATTGATTTATGAGGAACAGCAGAGCTCCACACCTTAATCTATGAGGTGTAGAAACTCCACCGTTGAAAATACAAAAGTGATGAAGGTCCAGGCATGGCCAAATGGCCAGCCCCCAAAACGTGATCAAGAGATCAAAAGTGATCCAAAGATAGTCTCAAAAATGATCTAAAGATCTAAATACAATAGTAAAATGTCCTATTTATACTAAACTAGTTACTAGGGTTTACAGAAATAAGTAGATAGTGCAGAAATCTACTTCCGGGGCCCACTTGGTGTGTGCTTGGGCTGAGCATTGAAGCTTTCACGTGCATAGGCTTTCCTTAGCATTTTACTCCAGTTTTGGTGCCAGTTCTGGCATTTTATGCTAGAAAAGGGTCTCTGACTGGCGTTTAGACACCAGTTTGGGCCATCAAATATTTGGTAAAGTATGGATTATTATACATTTCTGGAAAGCCCAAGATGTCTACTTTCCAACGTAGTTGAGAGTGCGCCGATTGGGTATCTGTAGCTCCAGAAAATCCATTTCGCGTACAGGAGGGTCAGAATCCAACAGCATCTGCAGTCCTTTTTCAGCCTCTGAATCAGATTTTTGCTCAGATCCCTCAATTTCAGCTAGAAAATACCTGAAATCATAGAAAAACACACAAACTCATAGTAAAGTCCAGAAATATGAATTTTGCATAAAAACTAATAAAAATATAATAAAAACTAACTAAAACATACTAAAAACTATGTAAAAACAATGTCAAAAAGTGTATAAATTATCCGCTCATCAACATGCTAATGTTTAAGTGTGGGGAGATTGATAAACCACTATTTTATGATATTACTTGTACTCAATTGAGTGGTTTTTATCAAGTCTTTGCTCACTTATTCATATAAATTGCTTGGTTTTACAATTCCTTCTTTATTCCTTAATATATGTGAAAATATGTTTCCTAGACCATAAAATTGTTAATTTTAATTATCCTTTCTTACCATTCGATACCGTGATCCGTGTGTTGAGTATTTTCAGGCTTTATAGGGCAGGAATGGCTTAGAGAACAGGAAGGAAACATGCAAAAGTGGAAGGAACGCACGAAAATGAAGTTTTAAAGGAAATGGCAGCGACGCGCACGCATGGACGGCGCGGACGCGTGCCTAGCGCAAAGCACGAGCGACGCGTACGCGTGACTGACGCATACGCGTGACAAAGAAAACTTCCAAATGACGCGCATGCGTGACCCACGCGCACGCGTGACCCACGCGCACGTGTGACGGACGCCACGTGCAGAAAGTTGCAGAATTCACCCCCAGCGATTTCTAGGCTGTTTCTAGCCCAGTTCTCGGCCCAGAAAATACAAATTAAAGGCTGCAAAGTGGAGGAATAAGGAGGGCGGCTCATAATTCATCATTCACATAATTTTAGGTTTTAGATGTAGTTTTTTTTTAGAGAGAGAGGCTCTCTCCTCTCTCTTAGTTTTTAGGATTTAGGATTTCTCTTAGGTTAGGTTTGCTTCTTCTCAAAATCCAGTTTCAATGTTCCTTTAATTTAGTTTCTCTTCTATTTTTATCTATTTTATGACTTTAGTTCGTTTATTTTTCCAATTTGATTTATGAACTCCATTTTAGATTTGATTTTCTTTATTTAATGCAATTTGAGGTATTTCAGATTTATGATTGCTTTCTTCTATTTATGATATAAATAATTTGGATTTTTCCTCCCTTTGCTTTGGTTGAGTAATTGGTGACACTTGACTTATCAAACTCAGCTGTTGATTGAAAATTGGAATTTGCTTATTAATTTGGATCCCTCTAAAGCTAGTCTTTCCATAGGAGTTGACTAGGACTTGAGGAATCAAATTGATTAGTCTACTTGACTTTCCTTTATTTAGTAAGGGTTAACTAAGTGGGAGCAATAAACAATTCTCATCACACTTGATAAGGATAACTAGGATGGGATTTTCAGTTCTTATACCTTGCAATGATTTTCATGATAATTAGTTTACTTTACTGCCAGTTTATTTTCCTGCTCCCTATTTCGAAAACCCAAAGGATACTTTTTCATAACCAATAATAAATCATACCTCCCTGCAATTCCTTGAGAGACGACCCGAGGTTTAAATACTTCGGTTATCAATTTTATTGGGTTTGCTTTAGTGACAAACAAGTTTTTTGTACGAAAGAATTTTTGTTGGTTTAGAAGCTATACTTTCAACGAGTGCTTATTTGTAAAATTCTAGACCACGCAAGAATCCGTTCGTCACTTAGTCCAACAGCCACCACTTTCTCCTTTCCCTTGGTAACACTAGCACTGAATTCTCCTTGCACTCTCTCAGTTAGAACACTCTATTTCATTTTTTGAAAATCCTTCTTAGTTGTAATATCAACATCATACAAACCCCATCACCATTCCAATCATCATCACTGTCATCAAAAGTTATTTCCATTGCACTATCTTCAAAACTGTTTTCACTCCACTGTTCATCACGGTTTGCTTTATCAGTGCCATCATCATTCTCTGGCTGGTAGTCATAATCCTCAGACTCATTATCACCTGAAGAATCTGACCTCTCTGCCGATATAAAATCCTCCTCCAACATAGAAGTTTGGGCTTTTGTCACAATCTTGGGCTTCTTACCCACCTTGGTATGTTCAGATGATTGGGCCTTATGCAGTACAATTGGACCAGGCCCAACAGTCTTTACAATGGGTGCACCAGCCTCACCACCATCTTTCTCTTGAACTTCCTCAATTGTACAACCTTTCCTAGCAGTAGCACCATCTTTGTGATCAACAAAAAGCTCCACCATATTGTCCCTCAGTCCAATTCTTCCCATCTCCATTGCATCCTTGTTTGTCTGAAGCATCTTCAGTCCTTCCTCTGTTTCCTCTTTTGGGGACTTATACCACATCGCAGCGATGTTCTCTGCCAAATATCCCTGTTTGACTACTATGTCAGTAGCCTCGAACTTACTCCACCTATCTTTATCACAGTATTCCACTATCGAAGTCTCACCCCACATAGTGTAAAAGTTCATCATCAAACCCAAACTTTCCCCCATCGTGTATCTTGACACTAAAATAACTTATTATCCCAACAACCTGTCAGACAAACATAACATACTCAATAAAATTCTCACATTGATCAACAATAGAAAGGCATAAATTCAATTACTAGGGCAAATTAAAAACTTCTAAAATAAAACAAGAAACAAATATTGAACTATAAAACAATACAATCACACACACAGCATCATCCCATATCAACATGCATTAACATGAAAACCAAATGGGTTGAGGAGATTTGATAAAGGAATACCTGAAATGATCTTCTTCCAGATACGAAAGGTTTCAAACTAACTGCTTTAGTGTAACTTGAATGTTACTGAACGATAATGTCACCTCTCTAGCTTTGAATCGCAATCCTTGAATAAAAATCAGTAGGGTTTGAGGGGTTTTTTTTTTCGTTTCGTGCTTTACAAGAAGAAGAGTCAGTCTCAGAGTAAGTATGTGTTATGTCTCAACGCGGGAACCATCACACGTCTATTAACCTCTACCCCTTCAGTTTGCCACGTCGGACACGCTATTAACAATTTCACTCCCACTTAATGGTAGGACTTGATTGATTCTAATCAAAACTATTTTAGATATAAATAGGACACTTTAAACGTTGAGGACTAAAATAGAATTCACCCCAAATATAAGAGACTAATTTAATACTTTACCCATGTATTTATGAGAGGAAGTCAGTACCACTCATCTCCAAGCTCCGTCCAAAGCTTAAGCTGCAAGTCATCTTTCATTTATAAGACAAAATGCTCATTTTTCAGAACGTGTCAAAAAAAAAACACCCAAAAAAAATCTCTGGACATACTATATAAATTTGCATCTGTACAATATAAAAACTCTAAATAAATATCACTTCAAAAAAACTAGTTTTAGAAACTCATCAAACCCCTTGCTATATTTTGCTACAGCAATCTCGATTCTCCTCTAAATAATTTCTTTGATTATACTCCGAACATAATTAATAACTTCATGGATTTTGCTTTTCTTTAATGATCAACGATTCAGGGATTATATTAAACGCTTATAAATTTGTTCTCCTTGGCCTAACAAACGTGTAATCTGGACATTTATGTGAATCCTAACTAAGGTATTTCAATTTATGGGTATGCTGCATTACCCAAACAGAAAAACGTCTCTTGGCTCTTAAGATTAAGAAATATAGTGTATACACCTATTATTTTCATATAACTGTATAACCATAACATTGAACACTACCCAAGTCAAAGCAAGTCCTGCAAGAAGTCAGGGGAGTACGAACTCAAACTACAGTTACATACTCTTGTTTTTTCTTGATAAAATCAACATCACTATGGCCAGATCTATAGTCTTATTATAAAATTGTTTTACACTATTATTTAATTCAATACTTGAAATTTGTGAAACTTGGAGCAGGATCACATCAATTGAATTGATGGAAATACAAATAGTTCACTTTTCCCACCAAATCCATTTTTTCTTCAATAAGTACAGCTTCTTTCTCTGCTTTGATGTTTCCCCTTTCTGTTGGAGATTCCTCTAAGCATTATAAAATCTCCACTTTGATTATTATTCATATATTGCTAATTACAGGGGGAGCAATGTGTCTAGAAAGGATAACGAATCTCCAAGCTACGCACTTCCATCAGGAGTAAGCAAGAGGATGATGGAAGAGTAACTAAGCATAGGATACAAATTGGCATCAAGAAACTGAGCATACTGCTGTATTGCAATCTCTCTTCCAGGAACATCAGGACTGAGAAAATCATATGGTGCAGGCTTGCTCGTGTCGACAAATGGTTCCCATCTGTATCCAGGACGTTCTGGCAACGTAATCGCAGAAGGTAAATGACTCATGTTGAAAGCAATGTAAATTTCTCCTTTCACTGAGTCCACCTGGGTTCATGTTCATTCCAATTAAGGGTAAGAAGCTATTACTAATGCAGTATCACAACAATGAATATAGATAGCCATGCACTGTGGTGCATAATAAGGACTTAAAAAGCATCTAGGTGACACTGAATGTGGGCAACAAGATAATTGTACCATGGTAAAGGCCACGAAACGGCTAGTTTCAGACCAGTCTGGCATTCCAGGAGAATGACCATGCCACTGCAGCCTCTCCGCTGTTGGGAAGTCATCCAAGCCCAGTGACTCACATTCCCTGTAGGATTCCATTATTAGAATATATGAAAAATACAAGATACCAATAAGAAAGCAAAATGGTACTCACTGGCGGAATTCAGTCATAAGGCGGCAAAATCTGAAGAAGTCTGACGAGGACTCTTCCTTCTTGTCCCATTGGAAGTAATTAAGCTGCAAAAAGCATGAACTCAATGGAATTAATAATATGATGGATGCACATCAAAAGGAGAAAATGAAAATAGAAAAGAGAATCACGTAGTTATCATGACAATAGGTATTGTTGTTTCCCCCTTTGGTATGTCCATATTCGTCCCCCATATATATCATCGGAACTCCCTGATAAGAAACTAGAAGTCAGTAAACAGAATTCCTGCTGTAACTATCAATATGCTGTTAAACTGGGCCTTACTTGGGAAACCATGAGCGAGAGAAAGAAATTTCGCATTTGCCTTTTCCTCAATTTCCTCACCAAGGTGCTAGCAAACTCCCCCTCCTACAGTAGTTTGAGAAATGGAATTAATATTTGATGCAAAATTCGTATTAACTTCAACATACAGCTGCAGCATAAGCTTCAATCTCCAACTATTCTTATGACAAGACCGCAAAACAGCAGCTAGGAACAATTTAGATTCACATACTAGTATGTTACCATCTACATGAAAGTATATCAGAATATTAACAGTAGCATATTTGGCCGTGCTTTGAAATATTAATGGTGTTCAGAGCCATGAAATAATCTTATGATGAACTCTCAGAACAATTCTTTAACATCTACCTGACCACAGTTCCAGCTATTATTATGATTTTCTCCATCATTATTGTCTTCCCCATTTGGCAAGTTATGCTTGTTGTTATAAGTCACCAAGTCAGCCAGAGTAAAGCCATCATGCGCACATACAAAGTTGATACTATTCCATGGTTTTCTTCCTCCTCCCTGTGCCAAAGATATACCTTAATGTCAACCAGACAAAAGCACAAACACAAAAGAAAAGATAGCAACAAAAGACCTAAGCAATGAAATCAGCTGAACTAGATACTAATCCCTGGAGTATACATTTAATGACAAAGTTTGAAGCCAAACAACTAGGATATTTAATATGATTTAGTAGGTAGTATATACTAATAATAGCATATAGCAATCATGCAAAATTAGGAGGGAGTTTAGAGCCAAAAAAGGAACACAATTGTCATAAGAGACAACAGATTAAACCTGATATAAGTTAGGACTGCCACAAAGGCATTCAGCAAATGCTCCAGCAAAGCCATCAGTACCCTTGATAAACTGGCGTACTGTGTCTCTATACTGCAAAATGCAAGAATTGCTCATTAATGGAATACTTTTATGTTGAACCCATAGTTCAAAACCTTTCTGTGTTTGAACATTTGAAAAAGTCAAGATTGATATGCTGTTTTTAATAATCCAATTAACAGAGACCCTACCAATCCACCATTAAGGATAGATCCGGAAATAAATGGTGAAAAGATTATGTAGACAAATATAAATCATAAGCAAATGTAGACAAATATAAATCACAAACAAGGTTTACATGCATTTCGGTGTTCACAAGTTTATCAAATTAAAGGACTTCCGAAACAAATGAGATATGATGCAGTTACTCTGGAATCTCACTTTTCAAGCCACAAGATTAGTTAGGATTTATGTGATATGATGACGTAAAATTGATAAAATTATGATATTTCAGTGTTGCACTATCAAGTTCTCTTTTCCATAAATTTAACCATTTGATGTTGTGCTGCCATATTTTCTTAGTTTCCAGTCACAGCATAATGATGGGGTTATGAAGACAACGTTTATGTATCTGCACTGACCTTCCCATTCCACTCTGACCAAATACCCCAATGAGGGAATGTGCCAACTTGGTAGAGGCCTCCAGCATCCCACGCTTCAGCTATAAGCTAGAAAGAGGAAATTAAGAAACTGCACATATTAGTTACCTGCTTCCAAATGAGTGAATGCTAATATGTAAGGTCAATAATAAATAAAATAAACCAATCAAAATATTTTATGAAAAGTCAAAGGAAACCTTTCTACTTGCATTTGGAAATCCAGGTGAAGCAAGAGAGAAATAGCACCTAGAAGGAAGGGCTACCTAAGAATGCTGTCTAACTTATTCCATCCAAGAAGAGTTAATAAATTCTATAACCTAGTTCCCCATCTTACCCGATTTAATTGCCATATACATCTACTTAGACAAATGAAAATCTATAAGTCCTCAAAGTAAAATCAACCTTTGTACTAGTAATCAAAGGTATAATCTAAGTAGAAAAACCTTCACTCCACGTAGGATTGGATCATTACTGATCATGTCAATCAACGGTGGGCTGCCGAGGGGAGTTCCTGTTGTCATCAAGTCACCTATTGGATCCCCAAATACATTAACTCCATCCCAGAGACTGATGACAAACAAGGAAAGGAAAATAAGAACATTAGTATGAAGCAGTCTCTAGAAAAAATATTGGAGTAAAAGTATGGTACACAACCTGCTTCCCCTCGTCATAATTGAAGCAAGATCAAAGCGAAAACCATCCACATGAAATTCTGTTACCCAATATCTGTTGCATAACAGAAATATAGTTAGGCCTTCAATCCGTACGATAACAACTTGTAAACCCTATAGTAGGTAATACTTGAATGAAATCTGGCCAGAATTCAATAATTTTAACCTATGATATAAATCTAAAGGAATTGTCTATAAGTGAAAGGTAGCATTGTAAGTTAAATTATTTTTCGAGCGGTATGTTTGTAAGGTATAGATTTTACATATTCTCTAATAACTTCAATAAATTGTTTCATGTGTTATTAAATCTCAAATTATGGTATAAAGATGCAGTATATCTTTGGTGAGGTAATTTAGAAACAAAGAAATGCCCATGAGCACAAAGTTAACAATCTTCTAAGAACTAAATAGAAAGTTTTCCAGTAAAAAATTGAGATATAATATTCAAAAAGAAATTTATAATAATTTAAACAGATCCATGAGAAATAACTTCATATAAATATAACACACTGATAATCATAGTAACAGTACCTTAAGCAGTCCACGATAAATTGTCGCACAACTGGATGGTTGCTATTGAATGTGTTCCCACATCCAGAATAGTTATAAAATTCCCCCTTAAAATGTGAGAATAGACCAAATTAACATTAAAAATGATCTAAAAAACAAAACTTGCAGGTGTAAATAGGTTAGCAAATAGTCACAAAGGAAATTGTTAGCTTTAAGGATAAATACCCCAAACAGGTACACAAGCACGAATGGTTCAGGTACAGCTTTGGAATTAAGCATAACAGGGAGTAGGAAAATTGACTGAATCCTCAACTCTTAACTAACTTGTGCAGAAATTGAGAACAAAGGGAATGCCATGATTCCATGTGGGTGTGTACACATTGTGTGTGTATTTCCTGTTAAGGGAAAGAGGAGGAAGCTAAATTTGGGAGTTGGCTTGGGAGAGTGGGGCTGCTATATAGTGCCCTGTTTCTCTTTGCTTGACACACATTTTCTTCTATCTTCTCTTCATCTGTGAGCTGAGATCCAGTCTCATCAGTGTGAATAATACAATCATACTACTTCCTCTAGTCCCCATGTTTGTGGTTTCTTAAAGAAGCATATATCCAGTGAACCAAAAACAAATTCTAGCGACAGAACCTGAGGCCAATTGCTGGAAGCAACATGACTGAGAATTATCAGGTGCGTTAAGTCTAATTTTCATGAATTCACACACCTACAAAAGAACCATTTTTCCTCAACTACATGAGAATCAATATCAAGAAACTAGAACTAATAGAATACCGCATCGTTCCTTAAATGTTTTCTTGTAAACTAAAAGTAGATGATTCTGAAAAGATGATACATATCATATAACATTTTTGGACACTCATAAAAGGAGTTTTGGTAAATATTTAAGTGTATATAGTAAGCCACTCAAGACATTAACTAAGTCAAAAAGAGGTTACAAAATAACCTCTTTAGACCACTGTTAACTAGTTGAGTCAAGATTTAAGATCCTCCATGGCTTCAAATATTCCAACCAATTAGGTGAAGCTGAGAACAAAATATTGAAGTATACCTTAGGCGCTACCATGTAATAAATACTGTTGTCCACACCTCTGAAAGAAATAATGGGACCCTTCTCATTCCCTTCAGCTGTATGATTGAAAACAACATCCATGATAACCTGCTCCAGTAATATAGCAATAAAAACATAATCTAATTCTGAAAAAGATAAAATAAACGAGAATTGACCAAATGAAATCAAATGTTATCCTGGTCACCTCAATGCCACGTTTGTGTGCCTCTTTGATCATGAACTTCATTTCATTAATTCCATCACGGCCACAATTTCTTATACCATTAGATGAGTATCTAATCATTGGTGAAAAGAAATTGATAGTTGAATACCCCCAAAAATTCACCCTGAAAAAGTGAAAGATACAGCATTATCATACTCTTGAAATAAATTTCTTCAAGAAAAAAAGGGGACTTAAAATGAGAATTGTATAGAGCCTAAGTGATTCACTTAAGGAATCTTACTTATAGTCCCCTAGTACAGAATTGTAACTGAAGTATTCCAGCTCATTGAACTCGTGACATGGCATTAATTCTACACAATTTACTCCAAGCTCCTGCAAAATGAATAATTTGAAATTAACACATTATTATGAATTAGTTAACAGCTACGGCATTCGTCTTTCTTTGATGCAGTGATTTAATATACACTTCAAAGGAGAAACATAATGAAATCCAAATTAAATTGTATGTAATATCTACATACCTTCAATTTATGGCATTGATACAACAGTAATATAACAGACAAAGTCACCAAGGCTAGGAGACTCAATCATCGTGCTGGGCACTGTGTATTTGATTTAATACTACTTCCCATTTGAGAACAGTCAGGAAGCTGTACTGTAATTCTCTTTTTTTCATGAATTTCTTTACAATTCACATAATAGCACATAAAAGATCAACAATATACTTTTCCCACTAAAGAAATGAATAAATTATTGAAATTATAACTTCTAACAGTATACCAGCCTGTTACACAGAATATCCACCAGTAAAAAGAAAAGCCCCAAGGAACACTTCAAAAAAATTTTTAAAAGAAAAATATTAAGAAACTTCACCTTTAAGTGGTCAAGCTTCTCCACTACACCGAGATATGTGCCGGGGAACTTAGTCTTGCTTGACTCGTGCTTTGTAAACCCTCGCACATGCATTTCATATATAACAAGATCCTTTTGTGGATACTTCAGTGGTAAATCTCCTTCCCAGTCAAACTAAACAATACCAGAAAGAATAAGTGTATGAAAGTTAGTTTTTGGAAAAGTTTGAGTAAACAACCATAAAATAAATAAAAGTACCTCATTATCATCAGAAGAAGGTACCATGCCAGCCATCTGGGGCCAGCAGTTACCATCAGGTCCTAAAGCTCCAAATTCTCCTCTACTTATTACTGCCTAGACAATGAGCATTACATTATTAAATTAATAAAAAGCTACGCTAAGCAGCCTTGTTAGTTTTGCACAAGTTTGTTTTGAAGATACAGTTGTCACGTATGTAGCAAATGCTAAGTGTGGCTGGAATCTGGATGAAATGGGTGGTTAAAAACTATGAGGTTCTAATCCCATATCTTGGCACATTATTCTGGAAATTCGTAGGAAGTGTTTTGGCTGGGAATTTCTTTTTTCTTTTTCTTTTTTTTTTTCGTTTCATTTAGCAGTGGATATGTATTGCTATTCAGTGTAGAGTGTTCACTAGTGCTTTGAGTAACATTTGATATACATATATAACATTTTAAAAATAATTAAGAGTGTAGAGCTACTAACTTTTGCATAAGGATCCAGCACCACACGAGAAGAGTCAAAGTAGTGTCCCTCTTGTGGAGAAAACTTGCCATCAAATTTGTATCCATACAGCATATCTTTAAAATCTCCTTTTAGGAATACATGCCAGACACCTCCAGTCTTATTTATCAACGGATCAAGAGGAATGCAGTCCATCACTTGATTCTACAGCACAAAAAGAAAATTGAAACTATCGAGACCAACAGACTAATCTGTGAAATCAAGCAGAGGTTTTGAGAATATATTTTGAAGTTACGTGTTCAAAATTTAAGTCTAATTGGTTTGAACTGATTTATTTCGAGTTTCCATTTCTCAAACACAAAAAGTGAAATACTGAGAAAGAAAGAAAGAAAGAAAGAAAGAAAGAAAGAAAGAAAGAAAGAGGAAGAACTTACATGCTGCAAATCAGATAGAGAGATCAAACAGAGAGTGGCTGAGACAGCATTGAGAGAGCAAATGGCGAAATTGACCCCACCATCTTGTGGGGTGGCGCCAAGCGGGGCGGGGTATCCCCTGGAAACTTGGAAGCGGCTACCCAACTGAGGCTTCTCGACGACAGCTGTGTCGGTCTCAATTCCATTCCCTACGGCTGCACAAGTGGTGATATTGAGGTTCTTGGAAACCCTCGTGTTGAGAGGAGTAAGAGTAACTCTAATCCTCCCTCCAAAGTTGGAATGAGAGTGAAGCTCAAGCACCCTTTGAGAAGAGGGTAAGAGGGAGCATGAGGCATTGTGAGTGAGAGTGAAGCACCCCATTGACATTAACACTGGCATTGGGAATGAGAGTGGTGGAGTTGAACATTCATCAAACACAAGGAGTGCAATGCAGGGAAACAAGACTTTCTTTCTAATCCCGATTTGGAAGGTGTGGATTGTAGTCACTCACTTGTGACTCCTTATATTTAATATCATCGTAATCGTAATCATAGTCGAAATGATTATACGCATGAAACAGAAGGAGACAGATGGACGGACATATCTGCTAGTTTCTGAGCGGAGACAAACAACATTCTTGTTCAAGCTTTTTCGTGGGCCACCCCTGTTTTCTTTTACTTTGTTTTGATCCCTTCAAACATAAAGACCCTATTTCATTTTTTTTTTTAAGATGTTTTTATATTATATTTTAATTAATTTCTGTATAATTTATTCCATATTTTTCATCACATATTATTAAATTTTTTTAAAAAAATTTCTTTTAAAAAATAATAAAAAATATTTAATTTAGACTAAAACCAAAAACATAAATAGATTAATTATTAGATTTATTTTAAATTATTTATATAAAAAATATATCACATTCATCAAAATATATATATAAAACAAGTTCTTAAGATTTTTACAAATAAAAAAATAATTAATTTATATTCGCACAATATATAAATAAATTACTATATTATTATTATATTATAGATTAAAATTTACTAATTTAAATTTTGTTTTCATTTTTAATATAAGTATTAGAAATAAATAATTTTTTTATAACAAGATGTAGTGTAATAAAATATATATAATATTAATTAATTTTTTAAAAATTCTAAAAAAATAATTTTTCTAATAAAGTGTTATTAGAAAATTAGCGTTATAAAAGATAATTTCAACCAATATAATATAATAGGTTATTAAATATATTTAATACAAAACACATTGAATATAAATTTTTATTGAGTTTAAATTTTAAATAATTTTTAATTGAATTTCGGATATTTTTATTTTAAAGAGTTAGAATATTTTAACATCATCTTTTTCGTATCTTTTTAATTAAGTCTTTGATTTTTTAAATTATAAACCTTATTTATAATTAAGAGTAATATTTTAACACCACTAATTAGTCACACATATAAAAATACCAGAATAATTCTATTGTCATAATTATAATCTAACTTTATAAGCAATATTGTAGCGACCCTCAGTTTTAAAAAACATAAATATAAATAAGTTATAATTTATTTCATAAATTAGAGTTTTCTATTTTTAAAAATTATTTTATTATCAATAATAGAACTAATTTTATAACTATGTGAATTCAATCAAATTCATATTCTTATATATATATATATATATATATATATATATATATATATATTTATGATGAAATATTTTACATAATTAAAAATATAATTCTAGTAATTTATAAGCAATGAAATTTATATGTATATTTTAATTTGAGTAATTGATATTTTAATTTAGAAATAGAGTTTAGTTAATAATATTATTATCGAGTTCGATATTTACTGCTATGAGTAAATATCGATACCTTTTCCTGAGTTTAACTTTGCTAATGCTTTACCGAATACCTTTCACCCTTAAGTTACTAATATTATTTAAATTAGTAACTCATATATTATTAACTTTATATATAAATTATTATTATTATTATTATTATTATTATTATTATTATTATTATTATTATTATTATTATTATTATTATTATTATTATTTGATTTACCTATTTTCGATTACCTAGTTTATGCTTTCGTTTTTCGTTTATATATATATGCTTCAATCATTAATTCATTATATATAAATATGTTCACTAAAGTTTATCATTATATATATATAATATTAATGTACTCCAGATATTATAATTATAATAATAATAATATCATCCTTCTAGTAATGATTATATATATATATGTACGCTAACAAAGGATTACTATATAAAGCAACAAGAATGAGAACGAGAATGGTGAAAAAAAAAAAGAAGAACGTAACCGAGAGAGAAAGAGAGAGAATATAATCCCATCAAATTTTTTACTTTGATTTCTTACGATTCGTAACTCCAATAAAAAATCTAATTCGATAAAAATATTTATATTTTTCTTCTCTACACGTTGGCATCATTTTTGATCGGTAAAAGTTAACAGTAACGTAATTCTTCTACTCCTTGAGTTTAGCCAATAGGAATTTTAGGAGGCATAAACAATTTTAGACATTTTTTTCTTTGATAGCTCGGTCAGAAAGCTTCTCTGGAGTTTTGAATATTTTGGTTCCGTACGAAAGTATGGTTTTAATTTCTCGTAATTAATGTTTAATGTCACGTGAAAACTTATACTAGAAGATCTTAAGATAAGAATGAACTGAACGTATAATTGATGGATTGTGTATATGAAATAAAATGTGGAGTTTAGCTGTTGTTAATAATTTGATGTTGAAGTTGGTTGGTTTGGAAAAAGATTTAATATTGGTATTTATTTGATTTTGAAATAATTTGCTATTGGAAATGATTTGAAGGACTGAGAGGTGTTTGATTTGATAGTTGGGACCCTTGAAGGGTGGCAGAAATTTGAGTTTTAGAGGAAATACTATCAAAGTTTCTATAAGAATGGGAGTTTTGATTTGAGGTGTTATTTTAAAAAAAAAAGGAAAGAGATTATTATGTGGCTTGTGTATTTGAGACTATTTGTTGATTCTCTGTCGCAAGATGTGACCGGGCACTTTAACTTCCCAGATCCCCCATGGGCATGCATATAAATATGAATATTGAATATTATTGAGTTTGGAGTTTAACTCCATGGAATACTATATTATTGAGCTTGGAGTGTGACTCCATGAAATATTATATTGGAGCTTGGAGTTTGACTCCATGGGCGCGCACAGAGGGACTATCCAATGGTTAACTACCAGGACATGTCGGGTTGGCTGTATAACCGATAGATGAGACTCATCAGCCATAGAACAGGCATACATCATATGTATTTGTTTGCTTTGTTTGAGTGTGCATTGTTTCAGTTTGCTTAACTGTTAAATTCTGCTTATCTGCTACTTATTCTACTTGCTGTAAATACTTCTCTATTTGTGTTTTTCTTGTCTGTAATGTTTGTCTATGCAACTAAGAGGCCTCTTGTCTGGCGGAGGAATGACGAGGGTTGTTCCACCAGTGATTCGGAGGAATGACGAGGGTTGTTCCACCAGTAATTCGGAGGATTGGAGGAGACAGAATGTGAATTTTTAGGTTAAAGTTAGATTCAGAACTAGAATACTTTAGACAACTTACCTAATTTCTGGTTTAGTTGAATTCTTAAGATGAAATCTGAGTGTCGAAGTTCTACAAATACCTCTGGCTCTTCTGAGACCTTTTATATTAACTATGCGGGCACCTTTACCATGCTGAGAACCTTTGGTTCTCACTCCATACTATGTTATTGTTTTCAGATGCAGGTCGAGAGGCACCTCGTTGAGCGTCTGGAGACCCTCCTTACAAGCGAAGAACTATCTTTTAGACGGTCATACTTTGTTTTATGCTACGTATATATGTTTATAGAATCTCCACATGTACATATTTGTGTTTTGTCCCTCCTAGAGGTTGACTTGGAGATACAAGTGTTTATTTTGTGGTTTGAGTTTTATTTTGGGTTGTATATATATATATATATAATTATATACTCTGGCCGGCCTTAGCTTCGCAAGTCGAGTCTAGAGCTTGCTATATGAGTTATGGAACTCTGATATGTATATATGTTTTCAGTTTTCTTTCGATTTTACTTGTCCGTCTTACGAATATCCATGCAAGTGTGACACGATTTTCTGTTTATCGTTTTTGTTTAGCTTATCCTTCAAGGCTTCTAGATATGATTTCATCCAACTATATTTATGTACATATCATTTTCTTTTAGAGGTCGTAATACCTTGCCACCTCTACTTTACGACTTAAGCATAAGGCTCTGTGTGGTAGGGTGTTACAAATACAATACAATGAAACTATATATAAGTAATATAACCGAATTTTATTTACATCTATAGTCACATTTCATAAATAATATAATCAAATTATATTTATGTTTATAATTAAAATATGAATAAAAATACAAAAAATTATCATGATGGTTAATTTTTTTGTTCATAATTCTTTTATTATTTTTGTTGTGAAAAGTTTAAATATTTTAATAATTAATTATTTTTTTTAAAAAATAATTCAATAACACAAAAAAGTCTTATTAAGAGTAATTTATTTCTATATGATTAAAAAATAATTGAATAATTATATACGGTAAAAATTAATATTATTGAAAAATAAAAATAGAATTTATTTTAAAATTAAAAATAAATTTTATTTAAAAATAAAATTAAAAATCATGCTTTTTTTATTTTTTCTAAAATTTATCTACGAGTAATTCTATAAATATTTTATGATGAATAAAAATATTAAACTCGTACTAAAATTTATTCTAATAAAATTTATTTTTATTCTACTAAACGTTAAATAAACTATTGAAAAGAATTTTATTTTCTCTATTAGTGAAAAATGATAAACTTCCATACTTCTATTATGTTATGGCAATAATTTGGTCTGTTATTTTTTAATGTACAAAATAATAATAATAATAATAATAATAATAATAATAATAATAATAATAATAATAATAATAAAAAGAGTGTGGATCCGATTTTTTTAAACATATTTACTTCTATCTGATTAGAGTGTGGATCCGATTCGATCCAATCTGATCATCTTACAGATCAGATCATATCCACAAATTACAGATCAGATATTCATAAATACTGTGGATTTATGAATATGATTTAATCTATGAACACCCCTAACTACTACTATAGGTTCATTGTTGCAAAAGACTGCTTTTTTATTATTATAAATCATTATTAGATCTTAATTACCATTAAAATAACTTAATTGTCAACAAAGAGATAATACTTATTGGTCTCTGATATTATGTTCGTATTTCAATCTAATTTCAAAATTTTCGATTTACTCAATTTAGTCTCCCAACTTAATAGTTATGACTCACGTTGGTTTTTAGTATTATTTTTGTCACAGTCTCACAAAATTGTTAACGACATGTTGAGATGGACTAACGACTGCTACATTATACGTTCTAGCGACTATTTGATGTGATAATTGAATTTTTTTACCTTAATTTTTTTTTTCAACTAAACACTTAAAATCCTAATATGAGTCACGGATACCTAAGTTAAAAAATCAAACTAAGTAAATTGAAATTTTAAAAATCAGATTAAAACTCGAATATAACTTCAAAATAGAACTTTAACTTATGTAGTGATTAATTTAAATGAGAATAAAATAAATCAAAATTCAACATAATTTGTATCAATGTTTTCAAATTCAAAATTTTCATACCAAAATTAACTAGGATTTCTCTTTAAATTAAAAATTTAATAAAATAGTGACTTTAATTATCTTAACCAATGTTCTAATTAATTATTTTTATGTCTTAAAAAAACTGTATATGAGAAGAAAATAATTAATTTATCTACTTTAATAAATAGTTATTTTACTAAAATAAAAGAAACTATTTTTTTTAAAATTTTTTAAGAACTAATTAATATTATATATATTTTGTTACACAATATTTAGTTATAAAAATTTTATTTATTTCTAATTCTTATATTAAAAATGAAAAAAAAATTTAAATTAGTGAATTTTAATTTATAATAATAATAATATAGTAATTTTTTTATATATTATACAAATATAAATTAATTATTTTTTTATTTGTAAAAATTTTAAGAGGCTTGAGTTTGTTATATATATATATATTTTGATAAATGTGATATATTTTTTTATATAAATAATTAAAAAATCTAACAGTTAATTTATTATTTTTTTTATTTTAGTCTAAATTAAATATTTTTTATTGTTTTTGGAAAGAAAATCTTTTGAAAAATTTAATAATATGTGATGAGGAATATTGAATAAATTATACAAAATCTAATTAAAACACAATATAAAAACATCTTTAGCAAAAGATAAAATAGACGTCTTTATCTGAGTGGTCACCTAGCTGATTCGCTGTCATAATTCTTCTTTCAAATCCTAATTAAATTATATTTAAATAACTGTTCACTCACTCGTACTGATGTACAATCAGCTACACTTTTAACCTTTTATATTTTTGGTCCAAGCTATTCTTTCAAGTTTTAACTATTTTTATCAAAATTTTGTAACCCAAAACCCAATAAATCTATTTTTGTTTGGGTAAAGTGGTTGTAAAAGGCCCAATTTTCTTGTGTTGCGTATGGTGTTTCCATTATATATGTGTGTGCAATCTCCTGTTCTATAACTGCTTTATCAGAATAATACAACTGAAAGCCCAATATTTATTTTTGTTTGGTTAAAGTTAAAGTGGTTGAAAGAGGCCAATTTTCTTGTGTTGGGACAATTACACACAAAATGTTGAACAGCCACAAACGGCTTCGGCAAAAGGCACACTTTCTTTCCAACCCCATTAAAAACACAAATACACAATGATAAAGTTAAAAAAATTTTGATGAAGAGTAAATATTTTTTTTAGTTTAAAAATTTAACAAAAAAAATTATCATATGCAATTCACATATTTTTTATAAATTTAGTGAAAATATTTACTCTTCATCCAATTCTACTATTCACTAAAGAAATTTTCAAAAAGAAAAAGATAGAATGCATTTATTATTTAACGTATAGTCTCGACTTGTGAATTGACTCGATTCGTGCATAAAATGAGCAAGTTCAAACCAGTAAAAATATAATTTATTTATAAGCAAATCATTTTAGTTCGGAGCAGATAATTTGCAAGTTAAGCTAGTTTAGGTGGAACAGATATAAATTCACATATTTGACTCTTCATATATATATAACTAGAATTTTAGAATTTAGTATGAAAATATATATGATAAAAAAAATTTACTTGCATTTAAATTAGCTAAAACTTGCTAAAATTATTCAGTATTTTTTGTTAATTTATCTTTAAAAAAAATAAAATAAAGCAAGTCACACAACCAATATATTTAATTCTTCAACAGGGATGAGTTGAGTCAATTTGATATTTTCTTAATTTATAAAAAAAAGGCCAATTTGTTCTTTCAATTTTGATTCTCTGGTGACAACTGACAAGCTAACTCAATCCACCCGCAGTTGAAGAGCTCTAATTTAATGAGATGGTTAAGCATGCTCAAATAAGTTTCCTCATGCAGTCAAATGGTTTTAAGAAAGTCCACTTCAAGCCTTCAGGGAGGCCAGAGAGAAGAGTAATTGCTATAAATTATTCAAAAGATTAGATTTAGACAACTTAATATTAATTATAAGAATTGATAATGTATGTATGTTTTTGTATAACACTGTAAGTAGTAACAGGTTTTCAAAATTAGAGGCTTTGCACCCCTTCTACTAATTGACAGCAGAACATCATTAATTAATTATCGTGTTGATGACATACGTCATGACTCATGAGCTATGACCTGTATTAGAGCAGAAACTTACCATAATAAGCATGCGTGCATACTCTGACATATTTATGTTTATTTATATTGTATTGTGGCAGCTTGTGCAAACTGCCTCCATTATTGGGTATTGACTATTGAGCATTGACATTTGCACATACTAAAGCCGTGAATATTTTTACGAGTGCATGAATGAAAAAATCTCCTAGTGACCTAGATTTGGATTTTATTTTATCTGAATTCCAAGCTTATAGTGATAATACCATCATATACTAAAAGATCTTGGATAGCGTTTGAAAAAGAAACTGACATTGGAAAATAGAAATTAAGATAAATTTTAATATTATGTTTGGTGTAAAAATGTATAACATTAAATTATGTTTTAATATTCTGTTTGGTTTAAAATAAAAATAGAGATTAAAATATTTGAAATTATAAAAATATCTCTATATTTAAAATGAAATCCTAATCCAAATATTGTTTCAATTGTCAACAAGCTCCATTTCCTTTTTCCTTTTTCTTGAGCTCAAACCGAGAAGTGAAGGAATCATCTGGTCAACCCCGTCGCTAACAACAACGCCAACAATCCCATCAAGTAAGGTGTGCTACAGTGTCTCGGACGCTTGTTAATCGCACTATGAGTTACTCCTAAGGGTCATCTTGTTGTATCGTTCGCCACCTCTACATCTACCTCGCCATTGCTGTTGCTGTTCTGCTATGCACTTTCCCTCAAAGTTGTGCCTCTGCTCTCCTCTCTTTCTCTCTTGACCATCGTCATTCTACTCACGCTACAAACTTCAAAGTGCGATAGCGACTCACCTAACTGATGGTGGCTGCAATGGTGACGAGAAGGAGGAGGAGGTCCTAGCGGCGGCAATGGGGTAGCAACTCGACCTAGGAATCTTCTATGCTTGGAAGTGTTTGGTCTGAGAAGATGATATGAGCCCTATTTTGAATTCACAAAATGGATAAATTTGGAATTAACAAGTTGGACTGAGGGTATTTTGGATAAAAATTGTCTCCGTCACCAAAAAATTCAATCCCCTGTGTCTTCACTTTTTGGAGGTACTAAAGAAAATGAAATTTTGAGTCCTAGGACTGAAATTTTAGTTTCGATCTCAACCTAACAAACATGATACTGAGTCTCAATCTCCCAACCTCTGTCTTAATCAATGTTCTGAAAATTGGATTGGCCGGTGGTTCGGTTGACACCCAAAATACTCTACAAAAAATCAGTAAAAAATCTATCGAACTGATGGTTAATTATTGAACTGGATGAATTGGCCCAGTTTTTTAAAGCTCTGGCTCGCTACTTCCTCTTAAAACGACAACGTTTTGAGAGGGAAAAAAACAACAGCTACAGAACCTGCTCCCCTCCCCCTTCATTCTCTCACAAGTCTCCCCCCAAATTTCAGTGAGAAAAACCCTGTCAGAGCAAATCACCGTCTTCTCCTCGCCATGGAATCTCTGTTTGGACACATCGCCATTGCTCACGTCGCCCACCTCATCGCCGTTCGTGTCGCCCACCTCACCGTCGCTTGCGTTGTTCATCTTGTTGGCTCGCCTCTTCGGTCTTCGGCCTCTGCTCACCTCACCGTTGCTCACCTCGCTGTTGCTCACCTCGCTGTTGCTCACCTCTAGGGTAAGAACTGCTCGGCTCTTCCCTCACTCGTGTTCCTCTCCTTGCTACTGCATGGTTCGTCTTTGTCGCTGGCTCGTCGCTAAAATCACCTTTCTGCTCGCCTCTCCGTTCTCCGTCGCAAGTGATGAGGAACTGAAAATAGTGATTTGGGAACTAAAAATGGTGATTTGGATTTAGATTGATTATGCCATCGTTTTGAGGAACTGAGAATGATGATTACTCTATAGTTTTTCAATCTCAATATTGATATATTACTTTTTCTGTTCTTATTTCCAGGGCATTGCTTATAATGCAAATAAAAATATCGTTTATGTTGTAGATATTGAAAATCATGCTTTAAGGTATGTGATAGATTCAGAATAGTAATAGTCTAACAATAATCTTCATGATCTATGTTACAACAATTGTTGGTGTAAAAATGGTGAATTTGGTCTTAGAAAATAGTAAAGGAGCTCTTGCTTTGTGAACTATATGTCATATATTAATAATATACACATGATTTCATTCTCAAAAGATTCCTGAACTTTAGTGACCCAAAAAAATTACAATTTTGTTAAATACCTGATTAGAAGTTTTTGTTGAAATTTGTTATGATTATGAATTTTTTGAGTTTTTATAAAAGTTTGTGTTTTTCATTATTAATTATTTAATTATTAGAAGTTATTGTTAAAATTTTTTTATTCTAAATTTTTGTTGCTAATGTGATGAGTGTTGTATAACCAAAATGGAATGAAAAAATAATCAACAAGGATGTTGGGCTGAAAGCAAAATTAAGAGCCCAAGAAAAAGCAAAGAAAGAAGCCAAAGATATCAAAACGGGCCAAGTATATCACTACCCGATCCAAGCCCGATCTGATTTTACAAAAGCTAATCCCTCTCTTTTGTATAACCAAAAGCAACGTTCACCTCTGTGAGTTGGTCAGAAACTCAGAAAAGTTAGAAAGAGAGAAAAAGCTTCTTCCCTAAGCTAATCACCAAAGAAGCAAGAGAGAGAAGGATTAAGCTTGAAAGGCAGATGTCAAATCACCAAGTTCAAACCAAATCAAGCTTAGGTTAAAGGTAACCCATTTCCTCTTGCATGCATCAGATCTTCTTCTCTTCCTCCCAACTCTCTGCTCTATCCGAAATGAGATACAAAGGAAAGCTAGTATCTGTTCTTTTCTGCTGTGTATCCACAGTCTTAAACATGACTTGGGAACCAAGTTGGTTTTCAAGGGCTCAGATTAAGTTGACTATTGGAAGACTCATGTGGTTGCTGCCTTATGGCTTTCGGTCAAGATAAATAAGTCAGAAGCAAAGTTTCTAATCTGGGGATTAAGGAAAAAAAAAAGTAAATCTGTGGGTTGGTGAAGCTCAAGGCTCAAGGTGTTGACCTTAGAAGAAGAACCAAGAAAATGTAAGGAGATAAAAGAAGCTTGCTGTTCATTCAGAAGGCAAGGAGAGATAACCAGAGTATTAAGGTTTTGTTCTGAGAAGTGTTCTTTGAGAGAGTTCAACTAACTGGACAGTGTAACCTAATCAAAGGTGCATTCTGCCAGTATGAAGAACTGAATAAGAGGCTTGCTAATCTGGTTTTTCGCATAGCACAAAGGCTGTTGATGAAGTCATTCTCCTTCATGTTTTACTGATTGTAATGTACTTTTCTAAGTATATCTTTCTGTAATTCTTGTGAGAAAAGGCATTGTGAGAAAGCTCAAGTAAAAGCCATGAGTGAAAAAAGGGTGAGTGATATACTTGAGAGAAAAGCCTAGAGTTATTTTCGGATTTCTTTAGGTTACTTAAGTGTCTTGCATCTTGTACTTGTTAGGTATCCCTTTCTTAGTTGGGTTAGCACTAAGAGTGAATAGTTAGGTGTTAGCATAGCTAATGTCAAGTTAGGATATAACTTGAGTGTGAAATTGGTGTATGTAATACTTTTAACTAGAGTGGAAATTCCTCCATTGTTGTGGAGGAGACTGGACGTAGGTTGCATAGCACAAGGCAACCGAACCAGGATATATGCTGGTGTTAACTTTTCTCTTCTCTGCTGTGTTCTGTTTTCTGATATTCATGAGACAAAAATAAATTGTCTCATAAATTTCTACTGCTGAGTTCAAACAAAATCAGAATTGAAAGTTTTGTTTAAAAGGTCATAACAACAACTTAAAAGGAAGGCATAGATTCAACCCCCCATTCTCTAAGCCTACCACAACCTTCAATTGGTATCAAGAGCTAAGGTCTCAAGCATCAAGCTTAACCGCTTGGAGCAAAGATCCAATAGCGAACAACTTGGGGACAACCACAGTTGCATACACCCTCACTGAAGGCCAGTCAAACAACCGGCCACCTTTCTTCAACGGGAAGAACTATTCCTACTGGAAAGAAAGGATAAGGATCTTCATCCAATCCATTGACTACAACATATAGAAGATTATTGTGAGCGGTCCCAAGATCCCAACAAAAACAAGTACTGATGGAGTGGTGACTCTAAAAAAAAAGCTGAGTGGAACGAAGATGACAAGAAGAAGATAGAGCTGAATGCTAAAGCAATCAACCTTCTTCACTGTGCTATCAGCTTTGAAGAGTACCGGAAGGTGTCTAGATGCAAGACAACCAAAGAAATCTGGGAAAAACTCCAGGTTACACACGAAGACACTAAACAAGTCAAAGAAATGAGGATTGATATGTTGCAAAAAGAGTACGAGATGTTCAGCATGAAGGATGGAGAAAGCATTGATGAAGCATTTGAGAGATTCTCAATCATAATCAACAACCTTGATGCTATGGGTACAAACTATGCAGAACAAACCTTGGTGAGAAAACTCCTTAGAAGCCTCACAAAAGAATGGGAAAACACTGCTACTGTCCTAACCGAGAGCAACAACATAAGTCCCATAACCTATGATGAGCTGAGAGAAAAACTCCTTGCCTATGAAGCCACACACACAAACACAGACTCAAAGAAAAAGGGAATAGCCCTCAAGTCTCAGATAGAACCGAAAGAGAGTGAGTCTAGTGATGGTATTTCAGATGATGAGCTTTTGTTTTTTGCTAGGAGATTTAGAAGGATGATGAAGAACAATGGCAAATACAAGGGCTCAAGTTCAAAGGACCACAAGTTTGACCTGAGCAAGGTGACGTGCCATCACTGCAAGGAAGCTGGACACTTCAAGCTAAACTGTCCAAAGCTCAAAAAGGAGGACAAAGGAAAGAAGGAAAGGAAGAGAGTACTTATGGCAGCTTGGGAGGATCTTGAAAATGACTCAAATGAAGAAGAAGAATCTGAAGGTGAAGACAAAGATTGTTTCATGGCTGGAAACAACAATCTTGATGAGGTAAATTACTATGATTTAACCATAGATGATTTATATGCTATTATTGATAATCTCACCTTAAATACATCAAAACTGTTAGATAAATACAATGAGTGCAGATCTGAAAGAGATGTGTTAAGAGCTGAAAATGATTTTTTGAAAGAAAAAGTGAAGGAAACTGAATGTGCTCTGGACATTATTGAAGAAAACAGATTTTTAAAATCTGAAGTTGAAAAATTAAAAGCAAAGAACATTATGGATCCTTCTCATGAGTTAATTGCTGAAAATGAAAGATTAAATGATATGATTAAAAGGCTGAATGGTGACTTAGCAAAATTTACTCAAGGTTTAAGTAACTTGGACAAATTACTTGCAAGTCAAAGACCATTGTTTGAAAAATCTGGTTTAGGCTACATAGCCAAGGAAGATGCAGTTTCCAATATTTCCTTTATAAAGTTTGTGGCTTCTTCATCAAATACAAAAAATACATCTAACAAATATGGTATTGGATATGTTTTAACTCTTGAAGAAAAATGTGATGAAGTATACACAAGTGAAACTGAGCCTTCACCAAGAACTGATCCGAGCTCAAACCGGCCAGGTTTGGGTTACATTTCGAAAAATGAGGCTGCTTTCAAGAAACCAATTTTCTACAACAAAACCTCATTTTCGAAAAATTCAAAGAGTTTCAAAAATTCTAGTAAAAATATTTTTGCAAAGAGGAATAATTATAACAAAAATCAGTTTGTCAAAAGAAATCCATCTCCTCCAAAAACCAGAAAATTTCAACCATTTAATCACTTCAAGCAATATAACTCACCTCAATTTCAGCAACACACAACAAAAAATCATTGTGTTATTTGCAAGAAATTTGGTCACTCATATGCACAATGCTTCATTGAAAAGAGAGTTGTAGGAAACAAAGTTTACAATGTTGTTTGTGAATTTAATGCACTTGGGCAACCAAGATGGATTAACTTCAAAGGATCCAAATTAATTTGGATACCTAAGGCTACTTGAAACTCTTCATGCAGATTTGTCTAGCATCCAAGAACAAAAAGGATATGTGGTACATGGATAGTGGATGTTCAAGGCACATGACTGGAAGGTCAACCTACTTCATCAAACTAAACAAGTATGATAGAGGTTTTGTGACCTTTGGGGATGATGGTAAAGGTAAAATCATTGCTGCTGGAAAAGTAGGTAATGAGCAATCTACTTTCATTGATGATGTTCTTTTGGTATGTGGTTTGAAACATAATCTTTTGAGTATAAGTCAGCTGTATGATTTAAGATATTTAGTGACTTTCAAAAGATTTGAATGCTGTGTTATAAATGAAAAGACAAATGAAGTGATGTTTGTTGCCAAGCATTTTAATAATATGTATGGACTTACTCTTGATGAACTAAAGGATCAAAATGTAGCTTGTCTTCACTCTAAAGAATCCGAAAAGTGGTTATGGCACAAGAGATTGGGCCATGCAAGTATGTTTCAAATTAACAAACTTGTAAAAAAAGAATTAGTAAGAGGCCTTCATTTAATAAAGTTTGACAAAGATATCACTTGTGATGCTTGTCAAATGGGAAAACAAACAAAAAACTCTTTTAAACCAAAGGAAGACATCTCTACTAAAAGACTACTTGAGTTGCTACACATTGATTTATTTGGTCCAACAAGAACTCAAAGCCTAAGTGGTAAACATTATGGTTTAGTAATTGTGGATGACTATACTAGGTTTGGTTGGGTTTTATTTCTTGCACACAAAAATGAAGCCTTTTTGGCCTTTGAACCTTTTTGCAAGAAATTCAAAATAAAAAGGATTTGAAAATCTCTTCTATAAGAAGCAATCATGGAACTGAATTTAAAAATAATTTATTTGAATCCTTTTGTGAGGAATTTGGAATATTTCACAACTTCTCTTGTCCAAGAACACCACAACAAAATGGTGTGGTGGAAAGGAGAAATAGAAGCATACAAGAAATGACAAGAGCTATGCTTTGTGAGAGCAATGTTCCAAAATTCCTTTGGCTTGAAGCGGTTAACACGGCTTGCCACATTTTGAATAGAATAATCATAAGGAAATTTTTGAAGAAAACCCCTTATGAACTTTGGAAAGGCTACCCACCAAACTTAGACTACTTACACATCTTTGGATGCAAATGTTTTGTTTTAAATAACAAGGATAATTTGGGTAAATTTGATCCAAAGGCTTATGAGTGATTGTTTGTAGGATATTCCACAACTAGTAAAGCATATAGGGTTTATCATTAAGATGCTAGGATTATTGAGGAGTCCATACATGTTACATTTTGTGATACTAACTTGGTGCAAAGCATTTTGGAAGATTATGATGCAGAAAATAAAGCTCAAAAGGAAGTTGAAACTGGGCAAAATCAAGAAAATAGAAATTCTCTTCAACCTGACCTAGAGACTGCAGTTGCTAAAAATTCGAGAGACAATTCCATTTTGTCTCATGAATCTGAGGGAGATCCTGAAGACAGCAGCACCCAAATTCCCTTGGTAACTGAATCTGCCTCCAAGTCCACCAGACCTCGTGAATGGAGATTCTTGAAGAATTATCCAGAGGAATTTGTCATTGGGGACGTCTCGCAAGGGGTTAGAACTCGGTCATCCACTAGAAAGGCAAATGAAGGTTCAAACATTGCCCTTCTCTTACAAATAGAGCCTCAAAATGTCAAGGAAACCCTTAGTGACCCTTCTTGGGTTAAAGCAATGAAGGATGAGCTTCTTGAGTTTGAGAAGAACCAAGTGTGGACTTTGGTTCCAAGGCCGAGTAGAAAGAAAGTGACCGGCACCAAGTGGATATTTCGGAACAAGTTAGGAGAATATGGCAGCATTGCAAGAAATAAGGCAAGGCTTGTGGCACAAGGATATGACCAAGAAGAAGGAATAGACTTTGATGAATCCTTTGCCCCTGTTGCCCGAATGGAAGCCATAAGACTTCTCTTGGCCTATGCTGCATTTTGTGGTTTTAAATTATATCAAATGGATGTGAAATGTGCATTTTTGAATGGTGTGATAGATAGAGAAGTGTATGTGGAGCAGCCACCTGGTTTTGAAAATAAAGAGCATTCTGATCATATTTTCAAATTATCTAAAGCTCTCTATGGTTTAAGACAAGCTCCTAGAGCTTGGTATAAGAGACTTAGCTCTTTTCTTTTGAAAAATAGTTTTCAAAGAGGCACCACAGCCACAACTCTATTCATCAAGAATTCTAATGAGTCTTTTATTCTAGTCCAAATATATGTTGATGAAATTATTTTTGGATTAGCAAATGAATCCCTTTGTTCTGAATTTGGAAAACTCATGATAAGTGAATTTGACATGAGTATGATGGGTGAACTTAATTTTTTCCTTGGGCTGCAAATTAAACAAACTGAAAATGATATTTTCATTCATCAAGAGAAGTATGCCAAGGAATTAGTTAAGAAATTTGGTATGGAAAATGCCAAACCCATAGGAACTCCCATGCACCCTAATTCTAAATTAGATAAGGGAGAAACTGAGAAAGATGTAGATGAGACTAGGTATAGAGGAATGATTTGTTCTCTTATGTACTTAACATCCTCTAGACCCGACATTATGCAAAGTGTTGGATTGTGTTCAAGGTTCCAATCCAAACCTAAAGAGTCACATCTATCAACAGTTAAAAGGATCATTAGATATGTTCATGGCACATCCAATTTTGGTCTTTGGTATCCTAAGATTGATGATTTTTCTGCAGTTGGTTATTGTGATGCAGAGTTTGCTGGTGATAGAGTTGATAGAAGGAGCACTCAGGCCTATGTTGCTTCCTTGGAAAGTCCTTAAATGTTTGGTCAAGTAAGAAGCAACCGATAGTGGCCTTATCCACTACAGAGGCTGAGTATATAGCTGTTTTTTCTTGTTGTTCTCAGCTTTTATGGTTAAAAACACAGCTTGCTGATTACAAATTAAATGCTGAAAATATTCCCTTGATGTGTGATAATATGAGTGCCATCAATATTTCTAAAAATCCAGTTTTGCACTCTAGGACTAAGCATGTTGAAGTGAAATTTCACTCAATAAGAGAACATGTCCAAAAAGGGGATATTAGTATTCAATTTGTTAAATCTGAGGAGCAATTAGCAGATATTTTCACAAAACCATTAGTTGAGGATAGATTCTGCATGCTTAGGACTTGTCTAGGAATTTTGAGTTATGATTTCTTATTTGAAAAATGCTGATGTATTTGCTGGAGCTTTTTGTCTCATAAACAGGTATGAGACAATTCTGGGTAGGTGATGAACGTTTCCTTCAAATAAGCGTGTTCTGGGCTTGTTTCAAGTGAAAGTTAATCTGGGCCAACCTCAATATCAGATCTAGAGTGGTCCAATGTATTTCCTTAAATCCAACCATCTCTGGGCCCATATACGAATGTTACATTTTTTGTTTGGTTGTTGTTTTTGTTGGGCTGTGTGCTTAATTTTTAAGGGTTTTTCATTTTACGTTCATGATCCAAAAAGATTTTCAGTTTGATTAATTTTTAAAAGTTTTCAAAAATTTAAAATTAATTTTCTGTTTTTTTTTTAATATTTAAAATCATATAAAATCTTTCCTTTATGAGGTCAGGTCTTTTCATGTCATTTCAAAAGGTGATGAAGTTGCATGGTTTTGGAAATCCACTTTTGGGTACGGTTACCAACACTCCCTCTCTTCCCTCCATAACTTCTCCTCAAACCCTTCGGTTTCTTCCCTCTCACTCCACTGATTCTCTTCCCTCAAAAGCCTAAATCTAACCAAATGAAGAAGAAAGTAATTGCTAAAAGAGCACCGCGTGAAAAGATCCATAAGCTTTCTAGACCATCAACTCGCTCTCAAGACCCCACTTTCACTCCTTCACCTTCTCCTCCTACCTCTCATCCTCTCACTACTCCCATGGCACGAACCAAGACCACGCCAAGGTACCCTGCTCTTGCCAAGCCAACACCACCACCGAAGGTCACAACTTCCAAGCCAGGCTCCTCAAAACCTGGTTCTGTGAAGCCTAGCTCCTCCAAGGGCAAATGTCCGATGGCTAAGGAACCTGTTCTCGAACCAACACAACCAAAATCCAGGTCGGTTCCTGTGCGCTCTTAATGAGGTAACACTCGAGTCACTCTCAAAAATGTTAAAGAACCAGACATTGGACCTTTTGATCACAAAGCTCACTTTTTGACCTTTCACTCGAACTATAACCCCTATAGATTCAAATCTGCCATGAATAATGACTTTTATGATGGGCTTATCAAGTATCGCACCCTATGTCCATCTTTTCTTGCTGATCTGCCATCTTTGAAAAGAAAAGATTTTCCATTTGTTGATAACTTGATTTTTCTGGACTGGAATCATCTTTTTGACATCAAAAGCCTGTTTATCCCTTATTGGTCAAAGAATTTTATGCAAACATGACTTATCATGAAGGCACTACTCATTCATATGTAAAGGGCCGAGACATAGTTTTAAATAATAAAACTATCAGTGATGCTTTGAAGTATACGGATGTTGGGCCTTGTGCTTACACTTTGGTTAAGTGGGATGAAGGAGTTGGAATTTCCTTTCATGATGCATTGGCTCACATTTGTGAACATGTTTCTTTAATTGATGGTATTACACCCAATCACAAAGCCCTAGGATATGAGCGTGCTCAGTTGCACCAAATGGTCAACCATATTATTCTGCCTCAAAGTGGCTCATATCAAAGGGTTTTCTACACTGATACTCTTGTTTTATATGTCCTTCTCACCAAAACTGAAACTTCATTTGCATACTTGATGGTTAGATATATGTTTGACTCTGTTAGGAGTGAAAAGGACAAAGCTCTTCCTTATGGCATGTTTCTAACTTGCATATTTGAGTATTTTGGTGTTGACTTGACCAATGAGGAATATGAAAATAGACATTCATACCTAAAAGGGGGTGGTTCAGTGAAACAGAACAAAGGACCTACTCGATCTGAAAGGGTAGTCTTAGATGATGAAGATGATGACTTTGTTCTTGAGGATTCTCCGTCTCTCTCTACTGAGGGTACATCCATCTCTACTGGGAAGAAATCTGCTTTGCTGAATATGGTAAAAGATGTTGTTCATGAGTTCGTTTCCCAATCAAATCACATGATTGCGATGAGCAAAGAGCAAAGGAAATTAGCTAGCAAGCATGAGAATTTCCTAAAGAAATCAAGGGATAGAGTGGCTGTGTTCATGACCTTCATTGATAACCTTCAAAAGGATGAAGACCCTGCCACTGATGTTGAAGAGAAAACTGATTCGGAGGGGAATGATTCTAATGCCTAGGAATTATTTCATGAAAACTGCTACTGCTGCTTTCTGTTTTATCTCATGACTTATGTTTCTTTTACTACTATTTACCAGTTTTTTTGGATGACTGTAATAATTCTAAATACTGCTGCACTTTTGGTAGTTTAGTTAGCTCTTTGAACTGTGATCTAACTCTTTTCTGCAGGATACAAAGCATTGCTTTTGTTGATAATGCTTATTATCCGCCCTTGATGACAAAAAGGGGAGTAAAAGCAATAGGATGTGTAAATGTGTGTCCTTAGAAATTTTTTGTCATTACTGCAGCTACTAGTATTTCTTTTGGGATTTTTTTTGTTTGATTGCTGCATTAATATTTGAGATCACATGTTGAATCTTTTAGCTGCTAATATTAGCTTGATGTTGGGCTAATAATGTGGTGTTGCTTGTGTGATATCCCTTAGATAAAATTATTGTGCATAGCTCTCTATAGTGTTCTCTTTGAGTACTATGGAAAACAGGAACAAAGAGGAAAGCATAAATCCAGGGGGAGCTAATTCTGAAAAGGAAAGGGGGAGCAACATAAAAGCAATTGATAACAATCAAAGCGAGTTTCTAAACCTTACTCAAATTTATTTCCTTTTAATTATTGCTTAAATCATGTTTGTCATCAAGGGGGAGATTGTTGAGTTAAGAAATTAACTAAATTAATTAGTGATGACAAATATTATTTTTGGACAAAATAAATAATTAGTGTTGATTAATTATAATTACTTATTACTAATTGTTTATTGTTGTAGGCCAAAATTTAATAGCCCAAATGGAATGAAAAAACCATAAGCAAGGATGTTGGGCTGAAAGCAAAATTAAGAGCCCAAGGAAAAGCAAAGAAAGAAGCCAAAGAAATCAAAATGGGCCAAGCATATCACTACCCGATCCAAGCCTGATCTGATTTCACAAAAGCAAATCCCTCTCTTTTGTATAACCCAAAAGCAACGTTCACCTCTGTGAGTTGGTCAGAAACTCAAAAAAGTTAGAAAGAGAGAAAAAGCTTCTTCCCTAAGCTAATCACCAAAGAAGCAAGAGAGAAAACGATTAAGCTTGAAAGGCAGACGTCAAATCACCTAGTTCAAACCAAATCAAGCTTAGGTTAAAGGTAACCCATTTCCTCTTGCATGCATTAGATCTTCTTCTCTTCCTCCCAACTCTTTGCTCTATCCGAAATGAGATACAAAGGAAAGCTAGTCTTTGTTCTTCTCTGCTGTGTATCCACGGTCTTAAACATGACTTGGGGACAAAGTTGGTTTTCAAGGGCTCAAATCAAGTTGACTATTGGAAGACTCATGTGGTTGCTGCCTTATGGCTTTCGGTCAAGATGAAGAAGTCAGAAGCAAAGTTTTTAATCTGGGGATTAAGGAAAAAAAGCGAATCTGTGGGTTGGTGAAGCTCAAGGCTCAAGGTGTTGACCTTGGAAGAAGAACCAAGAAAATGCAACGAGATAAAAGAAGCTTGCTGTTCATTCAGAAGGCAAGGAGAGATAACCAGAGTATTAAGGTTTTGTTCTGAGAAGTGTTCTTTGAGAGAGTTCAACTAACTGGAGAGTGTAACCTAATCAAAGGTGCATTCCGCCAGTATGAAGAACTGAATCAGAGGCTTGCTAATATGGTTTTTCGCATAGCACAAAGGCTGTTGATGAAGTCAATCTCCTTCATGTTTTACTGATTGTAATGTACTTTTCTAAGTATATCTTTCTGTAATTTCTTGTGAGAAAAGGCATTGTGAGAAAGCTCAAGTAAAAGCCATGAGTGGAAAAAGGGTGAGTGATACACTTGAGAGAAAAGCCTAGAGTTATTTTCTGATTTCTTTAGGTTAATTAAGTGTCTTGCAGCTTGTACCTGTTAGGTATCCCTTTCTTAGTTGGGTTAGCACTAAGAGTGAATAGTTAGATGTTAGCATAGCCAATGTCAAGTTAGGATAGAACTTGAGTCTGAAATTGGTGTATGTAATACTTTTAACTATAGTGGAAATTCCTCCATTGTTGTGGAGGAGACTGGACGTAGGTTGCATAGCACAAGGCAACCGAACCAGGATATATGCTGGTGTTAGCTTTTCTCTTCTCTGCTGTGTTCTATTTTCTGATATTCATGAGACAAAAATAAATTGTCTCATAAATTTCTGCTGTTGAGTTCAAACAGAATCAGAATTGAAAGTTTTGTTTAAAAGGTCATAACAGCAACTTAAAAGGAAGGCATAGATTCAACCCCCCTTCTCTAAGCCTACTACAACCTTCATCTCGTGTATGCATGCACACGCCTGTGTACGCGGGATGTCTAGATAGAGCTCAGAGTCCGCTGATATAAGAAGTTAGTGTTAGTCTAGAATTTCACTAAATATAGATTCTCGTTGCAAGTACAGTCTAGACCAACAAATAATCCTCTCAATCAAAGTTTGATTTTGAAATACAAAACATAAACCGAGAGTAGTAAAACCTCGGGTCGTTCTCCCAAGGATGCAATCGATGTGTTACACTTTCGGTTGTGGAGATAGAGGGGTTTTGCAATCAAAGAACAAAAGATTAAAAGAACTAAGAAATCAAAGAACAAAGCAATAGTCAAAATTGGAATTAATGCAAGCAAAAAGGAAACAAGATCACAACTAGTGAAAATGCTAAGATATGTATAAAAGAGCCTTGACTTGGGAATGATGATCCAAGGAATCCCATCATTGCCATAACCACAACTATGGTAATTATCATGAGTTAATCTCACTTAGTTAACCCCAAACATCGAGTACTAAGTCAAGCAAGCATAATTGACCTTAATCCATAAGTCCTAGCTAACTTATCAAACTAGTTGATAAAAAGCTATCTTTAATGGAAACAAGAGTCAATTAACTCCCCAAGAATTACCACTAAATGTCGGACATTATGACTCTAGTATCCTAGGAACTCAAATCCCAAGCCAAGGTGTGAAAATCTACTCAAAATCCATAATTGGCATTTTCACAAATACCTTATGTGCATAGAAGTAAAACATGAAAAATTGCAAGGAAAAATAGAAAACTATAACCAACTATCAACAATATCAACAAGAGACAAGTGATCAAGCATAAAGAAAGCATAAGATATGAAATTCATTAATCAAAACTTCAAGAAACTCAAAATTGCAAATATGAACAAGGTAACTTGAACCATAGGAAAGATAAAAGTAAAGATACTAAAATTAAAGAGAAAATTGAGAGTACTTACAATTAAAGAAGCAAAATCTAGGATTAAAGCTTGCTATAAAATGCTACAATTAAAATTGATAAACCCTAAGAAAGCATTCTACTCTACACTACTCCTACTCCTAATTAACTATGCTAAAAAAATGTAAAATGAGGCCTCCTACTCTAATTGCCTTCATATGTGTTGATATCCCTTTCATATAGCACTTCAATTCAGCCTTCAAGCCTTCCAAAATGGGCCAAAAGTCCTCAGAAATCGCGTAGCACGTGTTTTATTAATAAAATCACGCGCAGGGTCCTGTGCGTACGCACACTTGGCTGAATGTTCTTCCATGCGTACGCACAGGTAGTTGTGTGTACACACAAATGCTAATTTCTTCTTGTGCGCACGCATGCTTACTTGTGCGCATGCACGCTTGCTTGTGCGCACGCACACTTGTCTATGTGTGCTTTTCCTTGTTTTCTTCAAGTTTTCTCCCATGTACATGCTTTCTTCCACTTTTGCCTAGCCAATCTTGCCTCAATGACCTGAAATCACTCAACAAACAAGTCATGGCATCGCATGGCATGAAAGTGGAATTAAATTGCTCAATTTAAGCACAAAATTGCATGTTTCCATATTTAGGATCAAATTAGGGACAAAACACAAAAGTATGCTATTTTGGTGCATAAGTGTGAGTTTATGTTATGAAATCCATCCAAATCAAGCTAAAATATATCAAAAAATATGGACTCATAATCCGCGTCGCGTGTGTGTTTGCATACGCATGTTCTCCATAAGTGTTAAAAAGTTGTTAAGTCCTGCAGAATTCACTTTTGCACACCAAACTTCTAACATGCATAACTTTTTCGTTAAAAATCATTTTTAGTCTGTTCTTCAAATGGTGCGAACTTCACGAAGCCAATTTTTATTTGAAATAAGTTTAACAAAAATTGAGGGTTCGAAAGCCAAGTAATGACCCGCCAAAATTTGAATCAAAACTAAGTTCTTCAAATAAATACAAAACTCTATTTTTACCAAGCTTTCATTTCAAGACTAAAATTTTACACATCAAAATAACCCTAAATACATCCAACATAACTCCATATCCTTCCCATATCTTTTACAACCTATCATACCTCAATTTTGGCAACTTTATTCCAACCAAATCTCAATTTACACAAAAAGAATTCATCAATTCATCAACATTCACAACTCACATTCATTATTCTAATCAATCATCATCAAAATTATCATTCATTGATGATAAAGAATTATTGTTGGTCTAGGATTTTCTCTTATAGAAAAGAATTACTTCGTTGTAAGCATAGCTCCAAACCAACAAATAACTCTCACAATCAAATTTAAAATAATTTGGTTGTCACAAGTACGAATCCCAATAAGAATTAACCGAAGTATTTAAACCTTGGGTTGTCTCACAAGGAATTGCAATGAAGTGATCAATTATTGGCTATGAAGGAACAAGGGGTTTTGATTGATAAAAGGGGCAAGAAAATAAATGGCAACAAAAGTAAAGCAAGCAACTAAATAAGACAATTAATAAAGAGAAATATTCATGACAAAGATTGAGAATATAGGTTTTCTATCCTAGTCACTAATAACAATAATTAACAAGAATTTGTCTTATCTAGTTAACTCTAGCATTGGAAGAAAGTACAAAGTTATCTTCACACGATATAAAGTCAAATAAGACTAGCTAATCTCAATCCAAAAGTCCAAATCCACTCACTAATTGAATTAACAAGAGATTAGAGTCAATGAAAATAATATTAACCAAAAATTCTAGATCACCACTCACTTGGAGGCATAAAAGGAAAGCATAATAAATTGCAAGAATAATAAAATCTACCAACTACCAATTACAAGATCAACAACTCAATTCAACAATATAAGAACATCAGATATCAAATTGCATTAAAAAGAAATCCAAATCCAACATGAGCATCCATAAAACTAAAGAGAGACATAAAAGGAAAATTAACACTACAAACTAAGAGAATTAAGATGTAAGAACAAGAAATTATAAAGGAAACAAGATGAGAACAAGAATTAAACCCTAGATCTAAGATGCAAAATAGCCTAAGAACCCTAATTCTAGAGAGAAGAGGGAGCTTCTCTCTCTAGAAACTAACCTACATGATGCTAATCCTACAACTAATTGCTCCCCCTTTTTCCAATCTTCAATTATGCATGAAATAGTCTTTGGAATCAGTTGGATTTGGGCATGGAAAGCTCAGAAATTGCCCCCAGCGTTATCACTTTAATGAAGTCACGTGCGAGCTGTGATGCGTACGCATGGGTCATGCATACGCATCGCTTGGCAATTTACTTCCCACGCGTATGCATCATGTCACGCGTACGCGTTGCCATGCGATTTCATCTCCACGCGTGCGCATCTATCGCGTGTGCGCGTCGATGCATGCACTCCAAATCCTTATTTTTTCATGAGTTCTCCACCTTACATGCTTTTCTCTTCATTCCTTTGATCCATTCCTAGCCTTTTCAACCTGAATTCACTAACAAACACATCAAGGCATCTAGTGGAATCAAAGGTGAATTGAAACTAGCAAATTAAAGGCTTAAAAAGCATGTTTTTACACTTAAGCACAAATTAAGGGAGAATTACAAAACCATGCTATTTTGTTGAATAAATGTGAGAAAAGATGATAAAATCCCCTAAATTAAGCACAAGATAAACCACAAAATTGGGGTTTATCAATCATCAACCCATTTCAAGATAACTCAATATTTTCATTAAGATTACTAACCCTTAACATACATACATGCTTCAACCTATCTTATAGTTAGCCTACGTTTTCACGTGACATTATATATTATCTACGAGAAACCAAAACCGTACCTTTTCTGATTTCTCCCTAATGTTGAAGCACCTCAAATTTCTCTGTTCCACCAATGCCCAAGGCACCAAATGCTCACCAAACAGAAACTCAGCTTCCAAGACCCAATTTTCAAGCTTTAAACGCCACCAATTTGATCCCAACACATATAATTTAATCTTATACTAAATAATTTTACTTAAAATCAACTTAGGGTTCATAGTTATTAATGATTCACAAGAGTTAGAGGTTTTTCGCCTTACTAACAGAAGTTTGGGACAAGACCCAGCAAGCCCATAAAACTAATTTAATCCTAAACACCAAAATTACATAATCTCTCAAAATCAAAACCTCAAATTTTCGAAATTAAGGAGAGAGTGGATGAGTGAGAAATTGTTAGGTTCTTACCAAATGGTTTGGTGGGTTTTGTAGAGGTCGATGCAGTGGTCGCGTGGCCGTAAACGGTGCGGCTATCAGAGCTCCAGATTGAGAAATATGTGAGATTGAATTTGAATCCAAGGGTTTGGAATGTTCCCCTTCTCTCCCAAGTGTTTCAGCATATTTTTCTTTGATTAGGGAAGAAGATGAGCTAAACTTCTTCTTTATATGGTAGGCTATGGATTCGGTTCGTCCGGTTTGACTCATTTGCCAGGTTTTGGGCTAAATACTTTAAAATTAGTGTTAAAAATTCACATTTTAATTATTTCTACTTCTTTAAACTATAATATTTTATTTTCAAATTTTTTAAATAATAATTAATTATTAACTAATTATTTATTAATTTTGTGAGTTTTACAGAAACAATTTTAGTACACGACGTTAATTTCAAAGACCATTTTAGAATTTAATTTAGTGGCAATGTCTTGTACCTTTTATGTTGAGGATGCTGCTCTAGTATAGCACTAATCTATCGTGGTCACGTGGCTTTTTTGAATTTGGGTAATCATCAGTTCGTTCAACTTGAACTGTCAGTTTTCAATGAATTTGACTAATTCAAATACTAAAACAACCTATATGTCAATTCGAATTGGCAATTCAAATACTAAAACAACTAGATAACTGGTTTACCAATTTTTTGATAAACCATCCGATTCGGTCCAATTTTTATAATATTGCTTTTATATGCGTACAAAGATATGCTTCTTTCCTCTCTTAGCTATTTTTCTTTTTGCGAAAAAAAACCATTAATGAAAAGTTCTTATTGATGAACATAGTATATAAATCAGTTTTTTCCGTTATAGGATTGTTGATCAGAAAATATTTTCGATCTAAATGAGTTGAATCGAAAAAGTGAAGTGCAGTTTCTCGAGAGACACGCATGTGAGTATGAGGTTGAAAGTATTCAGCGCTGATTGTATTTTGATTGTTTTATTGATCGAATAAGTTAAATCGAGTAGAAGACTTGATTCGAGAAATTGAGTAAGGTTTTTAAAAAAGCTGATCGAGTAGTTGTGGAAGCGGGAAAGTTCGTGGCTTTTATCACACGAGAAAAACATGGGGAATATCTATAATCATGCAACGGAAACGGTTACCAAGAGTGATTGTATTTCAAATTTATAATTTTTGTATTTAATTGTAATTAATTGTAATTTAATTAACTATTATGTAAGATAGCATATAAATACTGTGAAGTGTTAGGGAATAAGGGTTGGAACTTTTACTCAGAAAAAATACTCTAGCACTCTCACATCCCAGCGAATTCCTGAGTTTGCGATCGAGTTACATTTTCTGTAGGGTTTCTTCCATCTTCTTCTTTCTTTTAATTTATTTTACTGTAAACTTAACATTTCAATTCATTTTATTTACCAAGTGTTCTTTACTTTCACTGATCAATTTATTCTTCTGCGTTTAAATCTTTCATATTGAAGTTCTTTAATCCAATCGAAGGCATTTTATTGTTTTCTTTTAATTTTATTGCAAACCCTTTCATTTGCTATCTATTTAGCGTTCAAAACTTTATTTTCTAAGTCCTATTTATTGATTTATAGGTTTACTTTATTTTTATCTTTCAATATTTGTCTAATTGGAGATGTTTTGATGTACTTCTAGAAACTGGTACTCGCATAGAGGAGTAGGTTTCGCTCCCAGACCACTAGATATCGAACCACCATCGATTTGCTAAAAAATTGACAAAATAAATTGGCATGCCCGGTGGGACAATTTTAAATCGAAGCGTGTCAAAATAAGTAATTTTCCAGTAATCTCTTAGTATATGCGATTGTGAAGTGGGAAGATCATTCACATGGCTAATGAAGTATCAAATATGAATGGTGGTTCATCCACCAATAATAGCATACCAGTATCCATGCAACAAGCCGATGTATCTTCACATTCGAAGAGTGCAATTGGAACTAAAAGTATAGCCATTATGACTATTCAAACTGGAAATATTGGACGTAATACTCGTCCGCGTGGTCCTGTACCACCATATCAACCTCCATTAACCACTGGTTGGCCCCCTTATGGTCTTTCTACTGGTTATACCCCACCGGTGGATGGTTTTATGCCACCTATCCATTTCGGGAATGTAAATGGAGCAAAAAATGTTAAAAACCCACAACATTCCGAATATTCTCGTGATTATCTTGTGGGCTCCACTTCGAATGCTGCTAATTTGATGGCAGCATATCGATAACAAGTGGAAGAAGGTCATCATGATCTGGTCAATTTACTGACTCAGTAATTGACTATAATTCTAAATCCCATGATGGTTGATGATGAATCGAGGTTTGAGCGTCTTTCTAGGCAAGTCGAGAGGATTGCTCGAATCGTCGATTATGATGCAGGTGAAAGGCATAATGCCCGGGGAAATAACGAGGGCATGGAAATTTTTCAAAATAAAAATCATATTCCAAATCGAGAAAATCCCCACGTGGTTCTTCAAGGTGAAAATGCTGATGATGTTTTAAATGGATTGCGTGGTGATCGCTATCACGTCGCTGGGATTGTAGAAGAGGTACTAAATCAGGTTGGACTAAATGTTGGTTTTATGAATCAACCACATTTTGTATCTACTTTTCACCAAGCAGTTCAGATGGCTGAAGTCCCAAGAAGGGTAAAGAATCCAAAAATAACCACAAAATTTGCTGGAGAAGTTGGAGAATCCACTACTGAACATGTTGCTCATTATTTGGTCGAGATCGGGAATCTAGCCAATGATGAAAATTTGAAAATGAAAATTTTCCCTTCATAATTAATAAAGAATGCATTTACTTAGTTTTCGAATCTCATACCAAATTCAATTACAACATGGAATCAGTTGGAAACTGCTTTTCATGCTCAGCTTTATCGAGGGAAAATGATTGTAGCGATTACTGATCTAGTGGCTTTGAAACATGAAGATGGTGAAACTATTAATGATTATTTGATACGTTTCAAAAATGCTAGAAGTAGGTGCTATGTGACATTACCTGAAAGTGAGATTGTGAAAATAGTAACTATGGGGTTAAGATTCTATATGCATAGGAAATCGCTTAATATGCATATTCCTAATCTGGCTCATTTGGCTGAAAAGGTTCGGTAGACCGAGCTTATAAAAAAGGAGAAAGAAAAATATAGAAATGAATAAAGGTCGAAGAGTAAACCGTTTACTCGAAAAGAAAAGGTTGCTTATGTAACCATGGAATCCTCAGAGGAGGAAGTTGATTTCGAAACAGAAGTCGATTTGGCTGAACTTAAGAAAGGTCATGTGTTCTTTATTAAAGAAACTTTCCAATAGTGAAAAGTCGAATGATTCAAAACTTAAGAGTGTGAAAAAGTATAGTTTTGATATCTCGAAATCCGATCAGATTTTCGATGTGTTGCTTAAAGATAAACAATTAGTTTTACCTGAGGGTAGAACTTTACTTTCCGTAAAAGATTTAAAGGGAAATCCTTACTATAAATTTTATCAAGCAACAAGTCATTTGACAACAGTTGTGTCCGTTTCAGGAATTTGATTCATGAAGCAATCATGGAAGGACGGTTGAAATTTGATGATGGCAAGAATGAGATGAAGGTTGACATTGATCCCTTCGAAGTTGATGCTAGTCATGTTGAACCTTACTTGGGGGTGAACATGGTTGGCATGTCTTATGATTTTGATGTGGCTCTTGATGATTTTGAGTCATAGGTGAGATCTGTTTATCCCGGAACGGGAGATGGCTTACTGGATTTCTTAGTTCAGCAGAAGATCAAAGATCGGGACGTATCTCTGTGTCCTCGGTGCAATGCTGTCTTCGACGCTGAGGTGACAGCAATCTTTGAAAAAAAAAGAATGAAGAAGGAATTGGCTCATAGGGAAGAGCAAGCGCGCCAGAGGCAGCCAATTCGACGTATGGAGGGTTCTAGTTCAAAGATCTCTCAGCGTGATGTAACTGCACCTTTGAGTCAATCTCAGGCCATAGGTGTTCAATGGATTAGAAATTGTCAAGAATTCCAAAGGCGTGATCATTTGTATCGACGCAATCCTCAGTGGGGGCATCGAGCACCGTCTCAAAATCAATATACTTATCTATCGAGGATGTTCCAGGGGTTACCCGAGAGGAAGAGGTCGAAGAAGGAGTTTTATTCAAAGTAAGAAACTTCAAATAGAGACAGGTAAGGAGGCAAGCAAGGAGGCAACGCCCTCTGTGCATTCTCGAATTGTTTTTCCTTCTAATGGAGAGACTTATCCTAAAGAAATTCTGTCACCTATAAAGATGGAGAAATGCAAAGCAGTTGGTCAACCTTCTGGAGTCAACAAAAATAAGGATGTCGATGTTGATGAGGAGTATTTCGATGAAAGGGATGATGACATGGTGCGGACAATCTCGATCATTCCAACTGAATATATTGGAGAATGTGAAAGTAATTCAGATGAAGATTATGATAAGGAAGATGAAGAAGCTTACTCCTTCATACGTATTGAAGATGAGCCAGGCTATTTTCTTCGGCCTACTGAGAGGCAAATGTCCCATTTACGCCCTCTTCATGTCATTGCTGTACTGAATGGATTTAAAATAAACAAAATGTTGATCAATGGCGGGATAGCGTTTAGTCTTCTGCCTGAAAGGATGTTGGGAAAAGTAGGAAAGCACCCTGATGATTTGGTCACTACAAATATTGCTGTGACTAATTTTAGTGGGACTTCTACGCCAGCGAGAGGGCTGGTCACTTTGATTGTAAAAGTGGGGTCATCAGAAAGGCATTCTGTGTTTATGGTAGTACCATCAAAAGCCAATTATAATGCTTTGTTGGGTAGAGATTGGATTCATGGTGTAGGTGCGGTACCTTCTACAGTGCATCAGAGCGTTCTCCTATGGACTAAGAAAGGCAAGCTTGAAATTGTCAAAGCAGATTTGAGTTTATATGTCGAATAAATGCATGTTGATTTTTGGATATAGAACCGTAAATTAAAGCCTTTGAATGTTGATCGATCTCTGAATCCTTACAATTGTGAAGGGTGTTATCTGACTTCGGAAGGCCTTTCGGTGAAGCTGCGTTACCCTGACTTGGGCTTCGAGCCAACTGGTTGGGACTGTCTTTCGTGAAGACCTCACGGATTGCACTATGAACCAGGTGGATGAAGTTTCCAACTACCTGGTAACTTTGCATAATTATTTAAGTAATTTTCAGTTATTAGAAAATAAAGATGATTCTTTTGATAAAGTTGAATCAGATAGGGTTAGTAAGTTTACTAGTTGTAAGGTGTTCGATTCGACGCTTCCTATTGAATTTAGTTATGATTTCCCTTTTCCTTGTAATAAAACTAAAGATGTGAGCTGGACTGCCGATTTGATAGCAGAGGCTCATTGTGTAGAAAATAAAACTAGTGATGTTTTAATTAAAGATCAAGTTTCTTCTATTTCTAATGATTTTATTGATTTTACTTTTGATTGTATATATGATTTAGAACCTTTGGGGTTTGAAAAATATCCAGTCAAAGATGATGATTATTATAAAGGGTTTGAATCTCAAGATCTCTTAGAAAAAATTAATTTGGGATCTCCCGACGATGTTCAAATTACATATATTTGTAAAGGTCTTCTTGATCCTTTTCGAATTGAGCTATTCGATCTTTTACATGAGTTTAAAGATTGTTTTGCATGGGATTATTATGAGATGCCTGGTCTCAATCATTCATTAGTGGAACATCGATTAGCATTGAAATCCAATGCTCGACCTGTGAAACAAACTCCAAGACGTTTTGCCCCTAAAATCAATAATAAGATTAAAGAGGAAATAGAACGCTTGATCAAAGCAAAGTTTATCCGAACTGCTCAATATGTGGAGTGGGTATCGAATATTGTCCCAGTAATGAAGAAAAATAGGAATTTAAGGATATCAATTTTCACAATTTAAATAATGCTACTCGAAAGGATGAATATTTTATGCCAATTACTGATATGTTAATCGATTCTGCAGCAGGAAATGAAGTTCTTAGTTTCATGGACGGTTATTCTGGATATAACCAAATTTTCATTGCGAAAGATGATGTGGCTAAAATTGCCTTCCGTTGTCCTGGGGCATTAGGTACATATGAGTGGGTGGTTATGCCTTTTGGTTTGAAAAATGCTTGAGCAACATATCAGCGAGCAATGAATGCCATTTTTCATGAGTTTATCAGAAAATTTATGGAAGTATATATCGATTATGTGATGGTCAAATCGATTTCTGTAAGTCAACATACTGACCATTTAAGAAAGGCATTCCTTACTATGAGGAAGAAAGGATTAAAAATGAATCCTTTGAAATGTGCATTTGGGGTATCGGAAGGAAATTTCTTAGGTTTTGTTGTTCATAAAAAGGGCATAGCTATTGATAAAAATAAAGCTGATGCCATATTAGCATTGTCTGCACCCAAATCGAAGAAGGAAGTACAATCGTTTCTGGGAAAGTGAATTATCTTCGAAGGTTCATTTCGAATATTTCAGATCGAACTAGAGTGTTTGCACCTTTAGTAAAATTGAAAAATGATTCACATTTCGAGTGGACCGCAGTTCATCAATCGGCGTTTGATTCGATTAAAACTTATTTGTCTCAAGCCCCAATTATGGCAATTATTCAACCTTCTGAACCTTTGAAATTATATATTGTAGCAACTGAAACTACTATAGGATGTATGTTAGCCCAAGATGATGAAAATGGGAATAAACGAGCAGTTTATTATCTTAGTCGAGTTTTAACTGACATTGAAACGAGGTATTCCCCGATTGAGAAATTGTGCTTATCTTTATATCATGCTTGTATGAAATTAAAGTGTTACATGGTGACTAAAATAGTGAAAGTTATAGCACAGACCGATCTCGTAAAATATATGTTGAGTTTCCCTATGTTAAGGGGACGATTGGGGAAATGGATGTTGACTTTAACAGAATTTGATTTACAATATGTTTCAGCGAAGGCTGTGAAAGGACAGGTCATTGCAGACTTTTTTATGGATAATTTGAAAGCCCTGAATGACCAGGGGGCAAATATAGTTGATGTAGAAATCAACTATTGGAAATTGTATTTTGATGGATCTAAGCATAAAGATGGTGCAGGGGTTGGAATCCTCATTATTTCACCAGAGGGTATTCCATCGAAATTTTTGTTCGAAATTAAGTACACTTGTTCTAATAATGTGACTGAATATGAGGCTTCGATTTTGGGTCTTGAAATTTTAATCGACAAAGGAGCTTTAGAGGTTCAAATCTTAGGGGATTCGCAGTTAGTTTTAAAGCAATTGTCGAAAGAATATAAGTGTAATAATGAGACGTTACAGAACTATTTAGTAACTGCTTGGGGTTATTGACGTCTTTTCAGAAGGTTTTTCTGGTGCATATCCCTAGAATTCATAATGAAATTGCTAACGAGTTAGCCCAAATTGCTTCGAGATATTGGGATGGTCCAGAAATTCTGAAGAAATTATCTGGTATCCATCAAATTTTAGTGCCAGCAAATGAAAGAGAAGTGTTGTGTGTGGATGAATGGGAGGATTCTGATTGGAGAAAACCTATTGCTCATTATTTGAGAGATCATAGTATTGCAATCGCTAGAAAGGTAAAGTTACGAGCAATAAACTTTGTTTTAATGGCTGATGAGTTGTATAAAAAAGGGATTGTTGGAAGTTTATCAAGATGCTTAAGTCGAGAAGGCCAAAATATTGCTTTGGGTGAAGTTCATAATGGAATATGTGGTGCTCATCAGGCAGGAAAGAAAATGAGATGGGTGTTATATCGCAATCATGTATATTGGCCATCTATGATAAAAGATTGTATCGATTATGCAAAGGCATGTCAAGAGTGTCAGAAACATGGCTCGATACAACAGATTCCGGTGGCTGAGTTACATTCGATAATAAAGCCATGGCCATTGGTACACAGAATCTTCGTTTTCACACTTCTTCACAACTCTGTGCAGCTGACCAGCAAGTGCACTGGGTCGTCCAAGTAATACCTTACGTGAGTAAAGGTCGATCCCACGAAGATTGTTGGCTTGAAGCAAGCTGTGGTCACCTTGTAAATCTCAGTCAGGCAGATTCAAATGGTTATGGGGTTTTAAGAATTAAAAGATGAATAAGACATAAAATAAGATAGAGATACTTATGTAATTCATTAGTGGGAGTTTCAGATAAGCATATGAAGATGCTTTATTCCTCCTGAATCTCTGCTTTCCTACTTCCTTCATCCAGTCATTCGTACTCCTTTCCATGGCAAGCTGTGTGTTAGGGGATCACCGTTGTCAATGGCTACCGTCTGTCCTCTCACTGAAAATGGTCCGGCTACGGGTTACGTAGGGCTAATCATCTGTCAGTTCTCGATCGTGTCGTAATAAGATCCAATGATTCTTTTGCGCACCGTCACTGTGCCCATCACTCACGAGTTTGAAGCTCGTCACAGTCATCCCATCCCAGATCGTACTCGGAATAGCACAGACAAGGTTTAGACTTTCCAGATCTCAAGAATGCTGCCAATTGATTCTAGCTTATACCACGAAGACTCTGATCTCACGGAACGGAAGGCTCTATTGTCAGGAGAGCCAACCATGCGAAGTGGACCAGGAGGCCAAGAGATATACATTCAAGCTTGTTTTCAGGTAGAACGGAAGTGGTTGTCAGGCACGCATTCATAAGTGAGAATGGTGATGAGTATCACTTGATCATCACATTCATCATGTTGAAGTGCGAATGAATATCTTAGAACAAGAATAAGCTTGAATTGAATAGAAAACAGTAGTAATTGCATTAATTCCTGAGGAACAGCAGAGCTCCACACCATAATCTATAAAGTGTAGAAACTCCACCGTTGAAAATACATAAGAACAAGGTCTAGACATGGCCGAATGGCCATGCCTCCCAAATAACATGAAGCAATTGAAAAGGGTTCAAAGACCTGATCCCAAGATCAAAGATGATCAAAAAGATGAAAATACAATAGTAAAAGGTCATATTTATAGTGAACTAGTAACCTAGGGTTTACAAAAATAAGTAAATGATGCAGAAATCCACTTTCGGGGCCCACTTGGTGTGTGCTTGGGCTGAGCATTGAAGCTTTCACGTGCATATGCTTTTCTTAGAGTTAAACGCCAGCTCTGGTGCCAGTTTGGGTGTTTAACTCCAGCTTTTATGCCAATTCTGGTGTTTAACGCCAGAAAAGGGTCTCTGACCAGTGTTTTAACGCCAATTTGAGCCATAAAATCTCAGGCAAAGTATGGATTATTATACATTGCTGGAAAGCCCAAGATGTCTACTTTTCAACGCATTTAATAGCGTGCCAATTGGGCTTCTGTAGCACCAAAAAATCCACTTCGAGTGCAGGGAGGTCAGAATCCAACAGCATCTTCAGTTATTTTTCAGCTTCTGAATCAGATTTTTGCTCAAGTCCCTCAATTTCAGCCAAAAAATACCTGAAATCACAGAAAAACACACAAACTCATAGTAAAGTCCATAAATGTAATTTTTGCATAAAAACTAATAATTATATACTAAAAACTAACTAAATCATGCTAAAAACTACCTATAAATAATGCCAAAAAGCGTATAAATTATCCGCTCATCACAACACCAAACTTAAATTGTTGCTTGTCCCCAAGCAATTGAAAACAAAATAGGATAAAAAGAAGAGAATATACAATGAATCTCACACTATCAATGAAACTTAGTCCCAATTAGATGAGCGGGGCTAGTAGCTTTTTTGCTTCTGAACAGTTTTGGCATCTCACTTTATCTTTTGAAATTCAGAATGATTGGCATTTATAGGAACTCAGAATTTAGATAGTGTTATTGATTCTCCTAGTTCAGTATATTGATTCTTGAACACAGCTACTGTATGAGTCTTGGCCGTAAGCTTAAGCACTTTGTTTTTCAGTATTACCACCGGATACATGAATGCCACAAACACATAACCGGGTGAACCTTTTCAGATTGTGACTCAGCTATGCTAAAGTCTCCAGTTAGAGATGTCCAGAGTTCTTAAGCACACTCTTTCTACTTTGGATCACGACTTTAACCACTCAGTCTCAAGCTTTTTACTTGGACCTTCATGACACAAACACATGGTTAGGGACAGCTTGATTTAGCCGCTTAGGCCAGGATTTTATTCCTTTGGCCCTCCTATCCATTAATGCTCAAAGCTTTAGATCCTCTTTACCCTTGCCTTTTGGTTCAATGGGCTATTGGCTTTTTCTGCTTGCTTTTTATTTCTTCTCTCTTTTTTTCGCCATTTTTTCTTTTTCACTGCTTTTTCTTGCTTCAATAATCAATTTCATGGTTTTTCAGATTATCAACAACATTTCTCTTTGTTCATCATTCTTTCAAGAGCCAACAATTTTAACATTCATAAACTTCACTATAAAAAATATGCACTGTTCAAGCATTCATTCAGAAAAATAAAAAGTATTGCCACCACATCAAAATAATGAAACTAATTTCAAGATAAAATTTGAAATTCATGTACTTCTTGTTCTTTTGTAATTAGGAACATTTTTCATTTAAGAAAGGTGAAGGATTCATGGAATTATTCATAGCTTTAAGACATAGACACTAGACACTAATGATCATGTAATAAGGACACAAACATAGACAAACATAAAGCATTAAAACCAAAAAATAGAAAGATAAGAACAAGGAAGTCAAAGAACGGGTCCACTTTAGTGATGGCGGCTAGTTTTTCCTCTTGAAGGTCCAATGGAACGCTTGAGCTCCTCTATGTCTCTTCCTTGCCTTTGTTGCTCTTCCCTCATGGCTATTTGATCCTCTCTAATTTCATGGAGAATAATGGAGTGCTCTTAGTGCTCCATCCTTAGTTGCTCCATATTGGAACTCAAATCTTCCAAAAAGGTGTTGAGTTGCTCCCAATAGTTGTGTGGAGGAAAATGCATCCCTTGAGACATCTCAGGGATTTCTTGATAAGGGACTTCCCCATGCTCTTGTTGAGGTCCATGAGTGGGCTCTCTTATTTGCTCCATCCTCTTTTTAGTGATAAGCTTGTCCTCTTCAATGAGGATGTCTTCTTCTATGACAATTCCAGCTAAACTGCATAGGTGACAGATGAGATAAGGGAAGGCTAACCTTGCTAAAGTGGAGGTTTTGTCAGCCACTTTGTAGAGTTCTAGAGATATGACCTCATGAACTTCTACTTCCTCTCCAATCATGATGCTATGGATCATGATAGCCCGATCTATAGTCACTTCAGATCGGTTGCTAGTAGGAATGATGGAGCGTTGGATGAATTCCAACCATCCTCCAGCACCAAACTTAGAGTTTGAATGTGGGAGCTCTGTTTAACTCTGTATTGAGAGAAGCTTTTCATGCTTCTTCTTCATGTGTACAGAAGGAGATCCTTGAGCCTTAAATACAAGGTAGTCCTCATTCACTTGAAGGACCAACTCTCCTCTGCCAACATCAATCACAGCTTTTGCTGTGGCTAGGACGGGTCTGCCAAGGATGATGGATTCATCCTCATCCTTCCCAATATCTAGGATTATGAAGTCAGCAGGGATGTAAAGGCCTTCAACCTTTACCAAGACATCCTCTACAAGTCCATAAGCCTGTTTTTTTGATTTGTCTTCCATCTCTAGTGAGATTCTTGCAGCTTGTACCTCAAAAATTTCCAGTTTCTCCATTACAGAGAGTGGCATGAGGTTTATGCCTGACCCCAGGTCACACAGAGCCTTCTCAAAGGTCATTGATGCACGAAAACTTGTCTCTCAACAAATCTCCCTTGGCAAGTATACCAAATTGTCGTCAAGTAAAAACTCACAATAGAGTGAGGTCAAATCCACAGGGATTAACGGATTAAGCAATCAATGGTTAATTGATTATCTTAGTTAGACAAATCATATTGGAGTGATAACCAACAAGGAAATGTAAATGGTATAAAAGTAAAAAGAAAACAAAATAAAGTGCAAAAAAGTAAAATGGCAAGAAAAGTAAATGTAAGAACTAAAAATAAAATGAACATTGGGATCAAGAGATATTGCAATCCTCCGGATCAATTTCATTCTCATCTCTTCCTCAATCAATGAATTCATTGATCTCCTTGGCAATCATAAGTGACTGGATCCCAATTCCTTGGTAACACAATCTCTCTAAGCTTGAACAATTGCCCAATTCCTTGATTTAATTGCTCATGGGAAGAGATGAAGTATGGTCACCGATTATACCACATGTTTTTCCAAATCAAAGTGTTGGTAGGATTATATGTCACTATATCCATACAAACCCCAATTTGGTCCAACATGAGAAAGCAATTCTAGCATGATCTCCTCATCCCTTTTCCAAGGCTCAGAGGAGATCCAATTATGGAGAGTTTCTTTTCCATGACAACTAACCAATTGATTTAAGATCGAAAGCTTTCTAGTAAATCAAGAGAAAAGAAAGAGGAAGAAGAATGAAAACTATAATTGATCCATAAAATTACAATAGAGCTCCCTAACCCAATGAAAAGAGTTAGTTGTTCATTGCTCTACTCAAACAAAAAAGGAAGAAAGTGCAGAAAAATAAAGATGAAGGTTAAAACTGAAATTGAAACTTCAAAGTTCATAAATAAAAAGTACAAACTAGAATTAAACTACTACTAAGAAAAGAAAAAGAAGAGAAAAGGGAGAAAAGTGTAGGAGGAGAGGGGTCTGAAGACCCACTCCCCTTGGAGTGTGCAAATTCACAGAAGTTCGAATTGGTCTTCACTCTCTCCCCCTTCCTTCAATTTCCCCCTTCTAGAATGAATTGAATGTAAAAACTAAGGCCTTTATATAGGCTCTCCTAAATTACAAAATGAAATTAAAAGCAAATTACAATTCAATGAAAATTCCTATTCTTGATGCTTCTTGTGGCCTTGATTGGTTGACACTTGTGGGCTTGCTTGCTTGAGGTTGGGTGGTCCTTGTAAGAGAAATGAATCAAGTTGAGGTCCAGGTGCTAATCGTTAGTGCTACCGTTAGCCACACTAACGCTACAAGTGTGGCATTAGTGCTGAAGTTAGTGTAGCTAACGTCACACTTGCTACCTAGTTGGTGTTTTTGGGGCTTAAAAGATGCCTCTTGTTTGTTCTCTGATGAGCGGATAATTTATACGCTTTTTGGCATTGTTTTTAGTATGTTTCTAGTAGGATTTAGTTAGTTTTTAGTATATTTTTATTAGTTTTTAGTTAAAATTCACTTTTCCAGACTTTACTATGAGTTTGTGTGTTTTTCTGTGATTTCAGGTATTTTCTGGCTGAAATTGAGGGACCTGAGCAAAAATCTGATTCAGAGACTGAAAAGGACTGCAGATGCTGTTGGATTTTGACCTCCCTGCACTCGAAGTGGATTTTCTGGAGCTACAGAAGCCCAATTGGCGCGCTCTCAACGGATTTGGAAAGTAGACATCCTGGGCTTTCCAGCAATATATGATAGTCCATACTTTGCCCAAGATTTGATGGCCCAAACCGGCGTTCAAAGTCACCCTCAGAATTCCCAGCGTTAAACGCCGGAACTGGCACCAAAGTGGGAGTTAAACGCCCAAACTGGCACAAAAGCTGGCGTTTAACTCCAAGAAGAGTCTCTACACGAAAATGCTTCAATGCTCAGCCCAAACACACACCAAGTGGGCCCGGAAGTGGATTTTTATGTCATTTACTCATCTTTGTAATTCTTAAGCTACTAGTTCCCTATAAGTAGGACCTTTTACTATTGTATTTGACATCTTGGGATCTTAGATCATCTTTAGGTCTTTGTATCTTTTGATCACTGGGGGCTGGCCTCACGGCCATGCCTAGACCTTGTTCTTATGTATTTTCAACGGTGGAGTTTCTACACACCATAGATTAAGGTGTGGAGCTCTGCTGTACCTCGAGTATTAATGCAATTACTATTGTTCTTCTATTCAATTCAGCTTGTTCTTATTCCAAGATATTCATTCGCACTCAAGAACTTGATGAATGTGATGATTATGTGACGCTCATCATCATTCTCACTTATGAACGCGTGATTGACAACCACTGTCGTTCTACAAGCAACAAGGCTCTAATGTTTATCTCTCGGGTTCTTTAACTGGAATCTTCGTGGTATAAGCTAGAATTGATGGCGGCATTCAAGAGAATCCGGAAGGTCTAAACCTTGTCTGTGGTATTCTGAGTAGGATTCAATGATTGAATGACTGTGACGAGCTTCAAACTCGCGATTGTGGGGCGTTAGTGACAGACGCAAAAGAATCACTGGATTCTATTCCGACATGATCGAGAATCGACAGCTGGATAGCCGTGCCGTGACAGGGTGCGTTGAACATTTCCACTGAGAGGACGGGACTGTAGCCATTGACAACGGTGATGCCCAACATACAGCTTGCCATGGAAAGGAGTAAGAAGGATTGGGTGAAGGCAGTAGGAAAGCAGAGAGACGGAAGGGACAAAGCATCTCCATTCGCTTATCTGAAGTTCTCACCAATGAATTACATAAGTATCTCTATCTTTATCTTTATGTTTTATTCATATAGCATCCATAACCATTTGAGTCTGCCTGACTAAGATTTACAAGGTGACCATAGCTTGCTTCATACTAACAATCTCCGTGGGATCGACCCTTACTCGCGTAAGGTTTATTACTTGGACGACCCAGTGCACTTGCTGGTTAGTTGTGCGAAGTTGTGTTTATGCCATGGTATTGAGCACCAAGTCTTTGGGGCCATTACTAGGGATTATTTGAGTTGTGAAAAGTAGTGATCACAATTTCGTGCACCATGTTTTTGGCACCGTTGCCGGGGATTGTTTCGAGTATGGACAACTGACGGTTCATCTTGTTGCTTAGATTAGGTATTTTTCAGAATTCTTAAGAATGAGTTCTAGAGTTTCATGATGATCTGTTGAAGTCTGGCTGGCTGTGAAGCCATGTCTAATCTTATTGGACCGAGGTTTCAACTGATCATCACAAGAGCTTGTTGATTTCTATCAATCTTGCTATTGGAGCAATGATCTGCTAAGGCTTGGCTGGCCATTGGCCATGTCTAGTGTTTTGGACCGAAGCTTTCTTTGAAAGCTTGGCTGGCTGTGAAGCCATGTCTAATTCCTGGACCGAAGTCTTAGACTAGCATTGCAATGATTCCTGGAATTCTCATTAAGAATTTTGATACCTTTATTTTCTTTCCACTTAATTTTCGAAAAAACCAAAAAAAAAATTTACAAAATCATAAAAACCAAAAATATTTTATGTTTCTTGTTGAGTCTAGTGTCTCATTTTAAAGTTTGGTGTCTTGCATGCTTTGTTTATTTGATCTTGGTTCTATTTTCAAGTCAATAATACAGGGAACTGAAGATTCAGTACATGCAGCAGAGGAATTATACAGAAAAAGCTGGGCGTTCAAAACGCCCAGTGAAGAAGGAAAAACTGGCGGTTAAACGCCAGCCAGGATACCTGGCTGGGCGTTTAACGCCCAAAAGGGTAGTGCTTTGGGCGTTAAACGCCAGAATGTGCACCATTCTGGGCGTTTAACGCCAGGATGGCACAAGAGGGAAGATTTTGTTTTCAAATCAATTTTTTTTCAAGTTTTCAAAGTTTTTCAAAATCAAATCTTTTTCAAATCATATCTTTTCAATCAAATCTTTTTCAAAATCAATTTCTTTCCTTTTTCAAAGATACTTGCTAACAATTAATGATTTGATTGAACATTTCTAGTATGTTGCCTTTTCTGTTGAGAAAGGTTTAATGTTTGAATCATATCTTTTCTTGTTAGGCAAGTCATTAATTTTTAAAATCAAATCTTTTTAAATTATTTTTCAAATCATATCTTCTCAATCACATCTTTTTAAAACCATAACTTTTAAATCACATCTTTTTCAAAAAAGTTTTCAATCATATCTTCTTCAAAATCTTTTTCAAAATGATTTTAAAATCTTTTTAATTAATTTTCGAAAAATCTCTTCTCCTCTTCTCACATCCTTCTATTTATGGAGTACCACTCCTCCTCAATGCACAATTCGAACTCTATCTCACTAAGTTCGAATTCTTCTACTTCTTCCTTCTATTTTTCTGTTCCTCTGACACCTCAAGGAATCTCTATACTGTGACATAGAGGATTCCACATTTTCTTGTTCTCTTCCTTTTCATATGAGCAGGAGCAAAGACAAAAACATTCTTGTTGAGGCTGACCCTGAACCTGAAAGGACCTTGAAGCGAAAGCTAAGAGAAGCTAAGGCACAACTCTCTGTAGAGGACCTAACAGAAATCTTCAAAGAAGAAGAACCCATGGCAGCCGAAAACAACAACAATGCCAACAATGCAAGGAAGGTGCTGGGTGACTTTACTGCACCTACTCCCGACTTCTATGGGAGAAGCATCTCTATCCCTGCCATTGGAGCAAACAACTTTGAGCTTAAGCCTCAATTAGTTTCTCTAATGCAACAGAATTGCAAGTTCCATGGACTTCCATTGGAAGATCCTCATCAGTTTTTAGCTGAGTTCTTGCAAATCTGTGACACTGTCAAGACTAATGGGGTTGACCCTGAGGTCTACAGACTTATGCTATTCCCTTTTGCTGTAAGAGACAGAGCTAGAATATGGTTGGACTTACAACCTAAAGACAGCCTGAACTCTTGGGAAAAGCTAGTCAATGCCTTCTTGGCAAAGTTCTCTCCACCTCAAAAATTGAGTAAGCTTAGAGTGGAAGTCCAAACCTTCAGACAGAAGGAAGGAGAATCCCTCTATGAAGCTTGGGAAAGATACAAACAATTAATCAAAAAGTGTCCCTCTGACATGCTTTCTGAATGGAGCATCATAGGTATTTTCTATGATGGTCTGTCTGAACTATCCAAGATGTCATTGGATAGCTCTGTTGGAGGATCTCTTCATCTGAAGAAGACGCCTACAGAAGCTCAAGAACTAATTGAAATGGTTGTAAATAACCAATTCATGTACACTTCTGAAAGGAATCCTGTGAACAATGGGACAAATCAGAAGAAAGGAGTTCTTGAGATTGATACTCTGAATGCCATATTAGCTCAGAACAAGATATTGACTCAGCAAGTCAATTTGATTTCTCAAAGTCTGTTTGGAATGCAAAATGCACCAGGCAGTACTAAGGATGCTTCATTTGAAGAAGAAGCTTATGATCCTGAGAACCCTTTAATGGAAGAGATGAATTACATGGGAGAACCCTATGGAAACACCTATAATTCTTCATGGAGAAATCATCCAAATCTCTCTTGGAAGGATCAACAGAGACCTCAACAAGGTTTCAACAACAATAATGGTGGAAGAAACAGGTTTAGCAATAGCAAGCCTTTTCCATCATCTTCTCAGCAACAGACAGAGAATTCTAAGCAGAGCCACTCTGACTTAGCAACCATGGTCTCTGATCTAATCAAAACCACTCAAAGTTTCATGACTGAAACAAGGTCCTCTATTAGGAATTTGGAGGCACAAGTGGGACAGCTGAGCAAGAGAATTACTGAACTCCCTCCTAGTACTCTTCCAAACAATACAGAAGAAAATCCAAAAGGAGAGTGCAAGGCCATCAACATGGCCGAATTTGGAGAGGATGAAGAGGCAGTGAGCGCCACTAAGGAAGACCTCAATGGACATCCACTGACCTCCAATGAGTTCCCTAATGAGGAACCATGGGAATCTGAGGCTCACACTGAGACCATAGAGATTCCAATGGATTTACTTCTGCCATTCATGAGCTCTGATGAGTATTCTTCCTCTGAAGAGGATGAGTATGTCACTGAAGAGCAAGTTGCTAAATACCTTGGGGCAATCATGAAGCTAAATGACAAGTTATTTGGTAATGAGACTTGGGAGAACGAACCTCCTTTGCTCACTAAAGAACTGGATGACTTGTCTAGGAAGAAATTACCTCAAAAGAGACAAGATCCTGGGAAGTTTTCAATACCTTGTACCATAGGCACCATGACCTTCAAGAAGGCTCTGTGTGACCTAGGGTCAAGTGTAAACCTCATGCCTCTCTCTGTAATGGAGAAACTAGGGATCTTTGAGGTACAAGCTGCAAGAATCTCACTAGAGATGGCAGACAATTCAAGAAAACAAGCTTATGGACTTGTAGAGGATGTTTTGGTGAAGATTGAAGACCATTACATCCCTGCTGATTTCATAGTCCTAGAGACTGGGAAGTGCATGGATGAATCCATCATCCTTGGCAGACCCTTCCTAGCCACAGCAAAGGCTGTGATTGATGTTGACAGAGGAGAATTGATCATTCAAGTGAATGAAGAATCCTTTGTGTTTAAGGCTCAAGGATATCCCTCTGTCACCATGGAGAGGAAGCATGAAGAGCTTCTCTCAAAACAGAGTCAAACAGAGCCCCCACAGTCAAACTCTAAGTTTGGTGTTGGGAGGCCACAACCAAACTCTAAGTTTGGTGTTGAACCCCCACATTCAAACTCTAAGTTTGGTGTGGGGAGGTTCCAACATTGCTCTGAGTATCCGTGAGGCTCCATGAGAGCCCTCTGTCAAGCTACTGACATTAAAGAAGCGCTTGTTGGGAGGCAATCCAATGTTATATTTTATCTATTTTCCTTTGTTATTTTATGTTTTCTGTAGGTTGATGATCATGAGAAGCCACAAAATCAATTGAAAAAGCAAAAACAGAATGAAAAACAGAAAGAAAAATAGCACACCCTGGAGGAAGGTCTTGCTGGCGTTTAAACGCCAGTAAGGGTAGCAGTTGGGCGTTTAACGCCCAGTCTGGCACCATTCTGGGCGTTTAACGCCAGAAAGGGGCACCAGACTGGCGTTAAACGCCAGAAAAGGGCACCAGCCCGGCGTTTAACACCAGAATTGGCATGAAGTGCATTTTTGCACGCCACTTGGTGCAGGGTTGAATTTTCCTTGACACCTCAGGATCTGTGGACCCCACAGGATCCCCACCTACCCCTCTCTCCACCCCTATATAAACCCATCTTCACTCCTTCATTTTCACCCATTCACCAATCACCTCTACCACTCTTCCCCAAAAACTCCTCACGTATCAAATCCCGCTATTCTCTTCACCACTCACATCCATCCTTCATAAAACCCCACCTACCTCACCATTCAAATTCAAACCACTTTCCCTCCCAAACCCACCCTTACATGGCCAAACCACAAAGCCATCTCCATCTCCTCTATTTCTTCTTCTTCTACTATTTTCTTTCTTCTTTTGCTCGAGGACGAGCAAACCTTTAAAGTTTGGTGTGGTAAAAGCATTGCTTTTTGTTTTTCCATAACCATTTATGGCATCCAAGGCCGGAGAAACCTCTAGAAAGAGGAAAGGGAAGGCAAAAGCTTCCACCTCCGAGTGATGAGAGATGGAGAGATTCATCTCAAGGGTGCATCAAGACCACTTCTATGAAGTTGTGGCCTTGAAGAAGGTGATCCCCGAGGTCCCTTTCAAACTCAAAAAGAGTGAATATCCGGAGATCCGACATGAGATTCGAAGAAGAGGTTGGGAAGTTCTTACCAACCCCATTCAACAAGTCGGAATCTTAATGGTTCAAGAGTTCTATGCCAATGCATGGATCACCAAGAACCATGATCAAAGTGTGAACCCGGACCCAAAGAATTGGCTTACAATGGTTCGGGGGAAATACTTAGATTTTAGTCCGGAAAATGTAAGGTTGGCATTCAACTTGCCCATGATGCAAGGAGATGAACACCCTTACACTAGAAGGGTCAACTTTGATCAAAGGTTGGACCAAGTCCTCATAGACATTTGTGAAGAGGGCACCCAATGGAAGAGAGATTCAAGAGGGAAGCCGGTTCAATTGAGAAGGCATGACCTCAAGCCCATGGCTAGGGGATGGTTGGAGTTTTATTGATGCCAAGGCATCTTAGGCTAGTTTCACTAGCATTTTTCTGTTAGTTTTAGTTGTTTTATGCATTTTCTTGAGCTTAAAGTAACCAAGAATGGTTAAATGAATAACAAAGCAATGAACCATCCAAACAGTATGATTTTGATGCAAATTCCATGAGTTTTTAGTTATATTACTTGAATGCTATGAATGGAAGATTTCTCATGAAATTTTGCAAGACTTTGATGCAGTTGTTTGGATGATTTCAGGGAAGAAGAGGCTAGGCAAGGAAGCAACAAAATCAATAAAGGAAGCTTGAATATCACATGTGGAGTTTAAGTTCCAGTTTAAGCTTAAACTGGAACTTAAACTGCCAAGCCATATAATGCTGGGAACTATCAGTGGCGTTTAAGCTCCAGTTTAAGCTTAAACTGGAGCTTAAACGCCAAAATCATGAAAGCTGAGGAAAAGCTGAAAGTGGCGTTTAACCTCCAGTTTAACCTTAAACTGGAAGTTAAACGCCAGAAATGAGAAATGCACCAGGGAGCCATTTCCACGTTTAAGCTCCAGTTTAACCTTAAACTGGAGCTTAAACGTGTTCGACCAAAATTCTCCTCCAGGGTTGCTTTCTTCATTTCCACGTTTAAGCTTCAGTTTAACCTTAAACTGAAGCTTAAACGTGTTCGACCAAATTCTCCTCCAGGGTTGCTTTCTTCATTTCCACGTTAAAGCTTCAGTTTAACCTTAAACTGAAGCTTAAACGTGCTTGAGTTATACCACCTCCAAGAGTGTCCAACGTTTAAGTTCCAGTTTAAGCTTAAATTGGAACTTAAACGTGCTTCCACAAAAGGCATCACTGGAAGTGTCTGGCGTTTAAGTTGCATTTGAGCACAAACATTAACTTAAACGTACTCTGGTATGAAACCCAATTGAATATCATGGTTTATGGGATTGGGCCTGAAGAATTGATGAGTCTGGAATTTCAATTTGTTGAGTCATGTGTCATTACTTGATTATCACTAAGTTGGCTCAATGAATGTTACAGAATTGGATCAGCAGCCTCATCAGGATTATGGATCATAAACCCAAAGCAAAAGGAAATCAGGGAAAGGCCTCAAAGCCCAAGAAACACAACAGAAGCTCAATTTAGAAAGTGTATAAATAGGATAGAATTTAAGTTAGTTAGGAATTTTGGATCATTTTTCGAGTTTTCATACTTTTTGTAATTGAATTCAGAGCTATGACTCACTAAACCCCTTTCATTGGGTTAGGGAGCTCTATTGTAATTCAATGAATCAAGAATAGTTTTTATCTTCTTCTTCAATCTTTTCTCTTGAAATTTGTTAGAAAGCTTCTCGATCTAATTCCATTGGTTAGTTATCTTGGGAAAGAAACTATCCATAATTGGAATCCTTCGGAACCTTGGGAAAGGAATGGAGGATTCATGCTAGAGAAGCTTTCTCACAGTGAATTGGATTGGGGTTTGAATGGATATTGTGACATGTAATCCTACCAAATTGTGGTTCATGAAACTGTGTGGTATAATCAGTGATCGAGCATCATCTCTTCTTATGAACATTTAAACCAAGGGATTGGGAATTTGTTTGTTTTTAGAGAGAATTGGTGAGCCAAGGGATTGGGATCCAATCATATAAGATTGCCAAGCAAAATTCAATGAATGCATTGGTTGAGGAAGGGATAAAAATTTGTTCGTAGCATCATTTATCCAACGCTCAATCATTCCCACTAGCAACCGGTCTGAAGTTACTCTAGACCGGGCCATCATGATTCATAGCATCATGATTGGAGAAGAAGTAGAAGTTCATGAGGTTATAGCCCAAGAACTCTATAAGGTGGCGAACAAGTCCTCTACCTTGGCAAGGTTAGCCTTTCCTCATCTCATTTGTCACCTCTGTTATTCAGTTGGAGTGGACATAGAAGGAGACATCCTCATTGATGAGGACAAGCCCATCACTAAGAAAAGGATGGAGCAAACAAGAGATCCTACTCATCATGAAATCCCTGAGATGCCTCAAGGGATGCACTTTCCTCCACAAAACTATTGGGAGCAAATCAACACCTCCCTAGGAGAATTGAGTTCCAACATGGGACAGCTAAGGGTAGAGCACCAAGAACATTTCATCCTCCTCCATGAAATTAGAGAAGATCAAAGAATCATGAGAGAGGAGCAACAAAGGCAAGGAAGAGACATTGAGGAGCTCAAGCACTCCATAAGACCTTCAAGAGGAAGAACAAGCCGCCATCACTGAGGTGGACCCGTTCTTTAATCTCCTTGTTCTTTATTTTCTTGTTTTCATGCTTATGTTTATCCATGTTTATGTCTTATGTTCATTAGTGTCTTAGTGTCTATGCCTTAAAGTTATGAATGTCCTATAAATCCATCACCGTTCTTGAATGAAAAATGTTCTTAATTGAAAATGAGAAGAATTGCATGAATTTTGAATTTTATAACAGATTAATTATTTTGATGTGGTGGCAACACTTTTGTTTTCTGAATGTATGCTTGAACAGTGCATATGTCTTTTGAATTTGTTGTTCATGAATGTTAAAATTGTTGGCTCTTGAAAGAATGATGAAAAAGGAGACATGTTACTGAGGATCTGAAAAATCATAAAAATGATTCTTGAAGCAAGAAAAAGCAGTGAATACAAAAAAAGGGGTATATGCGAAAAAAAAAGAGAAAGAAATAAAGCTGTGATCCAAGGCAAAAAGAGTGTGCTTAAGAACCCTGGACACCTCTAATTGGGGACTCTAGCAAAGCTGAGTCACAATCTGAAAAGGTTCACCCAATTATGTGTCTGTGGCATGTATGTATCCGGTGGTAATTCTGGAAGACAGAGTGCTTTGGGCCACGGCCAAGACTCATAAAGTGGCTGTGTTCAAGAATCATCATACTTAACTAGGAAAATCAATAACACTATCTGGATTCTGAGTTCCTAAAGAAGCCAATCATTCTGAATTTCAAAGGATAAAGTGAGGTGCCAAAACTGTTCAGAGGCAAAAAGCTAAAAGCCCCGCTCATCTAATTAATACTGATCTTCATAGATGTTTTTGGAAATCATTGCATATTCTCTTCTTTTTATCTTATTTGATTTTCAGTTGCTTGGGGACAAGCAACAATTTAAGTTTGGTGTTATGATGAGCGGATAATTTATACGCTTTTTGGCATTGTTTTTAGTATGTTTCTAGTAGGATTTAGTTAGTTTTTAGTATATTTTTATTAGTTTTTAGTTAAAATTCACTTTTCCGGACTTTACTATGAGTTTGTGTATTTTTCTGTGATTTCAGGTATTTTCTGGCTGAAATTGAGGGACCTGAGCAAAAATCTGATTCAGAGACTGAAAAGGACTGCAGATGTTGTTGGATTCTGACCTCCCTGCACTCGAAGTGGATTTTCTGGAGCTACAGAAGCCCAATTGGTGCGCTCTCAACGGCGTTGGAAAGTAGACATCCTGAGCTTTCCAGCAATATATGATAGTCCATACTTTGCCCAAGATTTGATGGCCCAAACCGGCGTTCAAAGTCACCCTCAGAATTCCCAGCGTTAAACGCCCAAACTGGCACAAAAGCTGGCGTTTAACTCCAAGAAGAGTCTCTACACGAAAATGCTTCAATGCTCAGCCCAAACACACACCAAGTGGGCCCGGAAGTGGATTTTTATGTCATTTACTCATCTTTGTAATTCTTAAGCTACTAGTTCCCTATAAGTAGGACCTTTTACTATTGTATTTGACATCTTGGGATCTTAGATCATCTTTAGGTCTTTGTATCTTTTGATCACTGGGGGCTGGCCTCACGGCCATGCCTAGACCTTGTTCTTATGTATTTTCAACGGTGGAGTTTCTACACACCATAGATTAAGGTGTGGAGCTCTGCTGTACCTCGAGTATTAATGCAATTACTATTGTTCTTCTATTCAATTCAGCTTGTTCTTATTCCAAGATATTCATTCGCACTCAAGAACTTGATGAATGTGATGATTATGTGACGCTCATCATCATTCTCACTTATGAACGCGTGATTGACAACCACTGTCGTTCTACAAGCAACAAGGCTCTAATGTTTATCTCTCGGGTTCTTTAACCGGAATCTTCGTGGTATAAGCTAGAATTGATGGCGGCATTCAAGAGAATCCGGAAGGTCTAAACCTTGTCTGTGGTATTCTGAGTAGGATTCAATGATTGAATGACTGTGACAAGCTTCAAACTCGCGATTGTGGGGCGTTAGTGACAGACGCAAAAGAATCACTGGATTCTATTCCGACATGATCGAGAACCGACAGCTGGATAGCCGTGCCGTGACAGGGTGCGTTGAACATTTCCACTGAGAGGACGGGACTGTAGCCATTGACAACGGTGATGCCCAACATACAGCTTGCCATGGAAAGGAGTAAGAAGGATTGGGTGAAGGCAGTAGGAAAGCAGAGAGACGGAAGGGACAAAGCATCTCCATTCGCTTATCTGAAGTTCTCACCAATGAATTACATAAGTATCTCTATCTTTATCTTTATGTTTTATTCATATATCATCCATAACCATTTAAGTCTGCTTGACTAAGATTTACAAGGTGACCATAGCTTGCTTCATACCAACAATCTCCGTGGGATCGACCCTTACTCGCGTAAGGTTTATTACTTGGACGACCCAGTGCACTTGCTGGTTAGTTGTGCGAAGTTGTGTTTATGCCATGGTATTGAGCACCAAGTCTTTGGGGCCATTACTAGGGATTATTTGAGTTGTGAAAAGTAGTGATCACAATTTCGTGCACCATGCTCCAATTGCATACCCACTAAAAAGTATTATATATCATTGGAAATCTCTAAATGTCAGCTTTCTAACGCAACTGAAATCACCTCAATTGGACCTCTGTAACTCAAGTTATACTCCTTTGAAGTGGATAAGGTCGTTGGTATAGTCACTGGCGTTATTGAAAAAGTTAGCCACAATAACGTCAGCGTTTAGGGATTAATATTGCCAGGTTCTGGAGCTCAAACTTAATGTTCACCCCATACTATTATATATTGTTAGAAAGCCCGGGATGTCTACTTTTCAGCGCCATTAAAATCGCATAATTTAGAGCTCTACAACTCGAGTTACACTTCTTGGAAGGTGAAGAGGTCAGCTGGCCTTACTACAGGTTGATACCATGTTCATCGTTGCACTTTAGGGACAGATTTTCTCCCTCAAATTTAGTGTCCACCATGTAGTGCCATATATGCTTGAAAGCTCTAGAATCCTGCTTTCCAATGCCACTAAAATCACTTCATTTGGAGCTTTGTGACTCAAGTTATTCTTGTTTGAAGAAGGCATGGTCAGGCTGTCGAGTGAGATTTTGCCCACGTTAGTGTAACTACAGTGGCCTCTAACGTAGCCTCTTAGCCCTTCTCTAGCATTATTGGCACTCACTTTTACCAATAATGCTGCTCCTTGTCCATCTTTCCCACGTTAATGATCCACGTTAATGTAACTAACGTGGCCCTTAACGTAGGCATGCCAAAATTCGAGGGCGTTAGTGACACTCACCTTTGTCACTAATGCTACAAAACCCCCCTCTTCCATGTTAATGATCCACGTTAGTTACACTAACGTGGCCATTAACATGGGTCTTCCTTTGCTTTGCTAAAGTTAGTGGCGTTAACGTTGCCACTAACTTTCCATGCTCTCCTTCTTCAAAGTTAATGCCATTAACGTTCCCACTAACGTTGGGGCTTCTCCTCTCTTCCACATTAGTGCCCACGTTAGTGGCACTAACGGGGCCACTAACGTGGGTCTTCTCTGCTTTTTGTTACCTGAAATCAATCAAACAAAGTGCATCAAAGTCTTGCTCTTAATCATGAGATTATGCATCATCCATTTTATCATTCAATTCATGCAAAATTCTTATGAAATCATTCAAAATTCACAATGTTTTCTTGAATCATGGTATGAGTGCATTTTCAACCAAATACTTGCTTATTTCCTAAGAAAATGCATGAAACCAACCTAAAGCATATAAAAAATGGCTAGTAAAACTAGCGAAGATGCCCTGGCATCACAACACCAAACTTAAATCTTGTTTGTCCCCAAGCAAGAAAAGAACTATGCACAAAGAATTTTCTTAATTGGAATGTATTGAAGAATTGCTTATGATGCCTTAGTAGGTGAAGTGAATAAGTGACAGTCGGGTGAACTCTAATTTGTATGCTTATGCAAGGATTCTAGTGCTCATTAGTCTTTACATTTTGGAAGTCTTAGATCTTAGGACTTTCATTCAAATGATATTATGGAATCCTCTTTATAGATTGTCACCTTTGAAGCAACACTTATTTTCTAGCATTTTTCTTTTCTTTTTGTATCTTGGCCTTGACTCTAGGTATCATGTCTCAAAGCGGCTTTTTAAGATAAGCTTTCAATCAATACTCCCAAACCAGTTGGTCTAAGGTATTAGGTGTTGAAGCATGATGAGCAGATAATTTATACGCTTTTTGGCATTGTTTTTAGGTAGTTTTTAGTAGGATCTAGCTACTTTTAGGGATGTTTTTATTAGTTTTTATGCTAAATTCATATTTCTGGACTTTACTATGAGTTTGTGTGTTTCTCTGTGATTTCAGGTATTTTCTGGCTGAAATTGAGGGACCTGAGCAAAAATCTGATAGGAGGCTTACAAAGGACTGCTGATGCTGATGGATTCTGACCTCCCTGCACGCAAAATGGATTTTCTGGAGCTACAGAACTCCAAATGTCGCGCTCTTAACGGCGTTCGAAAGTAGACATCCAAAGCTTTCCAGCAATATATAATAATCTATACTTTATTTGAGTTTAGACGATGCAAACTGGCGTTCAATGCCAGTTCCATGCTGCATTCTGGAGTCAAACGCTAGAAACACGTCATAAACCAGAGTTAAACGCTAAAAACGCGTTATAACTTGGCGTTTAACTCCAAGAGAAGCCTCTGCATGTGTAAAGCTCATGCTCAGCCCAAGCACACACCAAGTGGGCCCCAGAAGTAGATTTCTGCATTAATTACTTATTTCTGTAAACCCTAGTAGCTAGTCTAGTATAAATAGGACATTATACTATTGTATTAGACATCTTTGGATTATTTTTGGATTACCTTATGATCCTTTGATCACGACTTTGGGGGCTGGCCATTCGGCCATGCCTGGACCTTGATCACTTATGTATTTTCAACGGTGAAGTTTCTACACACCATAGATTAAGGGTGTGGAGCTCTGCTGTACCTCGAGTTTTAATGCAATTACTACTATTTTCTATTCAATTCAGCTTATTCTTGTTCTAAGATATCCGTTGCACTGCAACCTAATGGATGTGATGATCCGTGACACTCATCATCATCCACCCTTATGAACGCGTGATTGACAACCACTTCCGTTCTACCTTAGAACGAGTGCATATCTCTTGGATTCCTTGATTAGAATCTTCGTGGTATAAGCTAGAGTTATTGGCGGCCATTCCTGAGAGTCCGGAAAGTCTAAACCGTGTCTGTGATATTCCGAGTAGGATTCAGGGATTGAATGACTGTGACGAGCTTCAAACTCGCGATTGTTGGGCGTGATGACAAACGCAAAAGAATCAATGGATTCTATTCCGACATGATCGAGAACCGACAGATGATTAGCCGTACTGTGACAAGAGCATTTGGACCATTTTCACTGAGAGGATGGGATGTAGCCATTGACAACGATGATGCCCTACATACAGCTTGCCATGGAAAGGAGTATGAAGGATTGAAAGTAAGAAAGCAGTATGTTGCAAAGATTCAACAAGGACAAAGCAACTCCATACACTTATCTAAAATTTCTACCAATGATTTACATAAGTATCTCTATCTTATTTTATGCTTTATTTATTATTAAATTCGAACCCTTTATAACCATTTAAAATCCGCCTAACTGAGATTTACAAGATGACCATAGCTTGCTTCATACCAATAATCTCCGTGGGATCGACCCTTACTCACGTAAGGTTTATTACTTAGACGACCCAGTGCACTTGCTGGTTAGTTGTGTGAAGTTGTGAAGAAAGTGCTGAGTTATAAATGCGCGTACCAAGTTGATCGCCATTATTAGAGATCACAATTTCATGCACCAAGTTTTTGGCACCGTTGCCGGGGATTGTTCGAGTTTGGACAACTGACGGTTCATCTTGTTGCTCAGATTAGGTAATTTTCTTTTCAAAAAGTTTTCAAAAATCTTTCAAAAAATTATTCTTTATTTTCGTTTTTTAAAAATATAATTTTTGAAAAAATACAAAAAAAATTGCAAAATCATAAAATCAAAAAAATATTTTTGTGTTTCTTGTTTGAGTCTAGTGTCAAATTGTAAATTTGGTATCAATTGCATGTTTTTAAAATTTATGCATTTTTCGAAAACTCATGCATGTGTTCTTCATGATCTTTAAGTTGCTCTTGATGAATTTTCTTGTTTGATCTTCATGTTTTCTTGTTTTGTGTTTTTTGTTATTTTTCATGTGCATTCTTGCATTCATAGTGTCTAAGCATGAAAAATTTCTAAGTTTGGTGTCTTGCATGTTTTTCTTTTCTTGAAAATTTTTCAAAAATAAGTTTTGATGTTTGTTCATACCCTGGGTCAACCTGTCCGACCCGGGATGTTTAGCGACAAGCCGACCGACCTCTTCAGGTCAGACTATCCGACCTCTTCTCAAAGAGCTCGGCTAAATGCCCGACCTCTTCTCAAAGAGCTCGGCTAAATGCCCGACCTCTTCTCAAAGAGCTCGGCCAACTCGTCAAAGGAGCCCAAAGCAGGCCCAAAACGAAGGAACACAGCCCAATCTAAAGGCAGCTAAAGCCCAGAAAGATAAAGGCGGTTCCCTTGAAGATATGATGACCTCACTTAAAGATAAGATAAAGATAAGATAAGATAACTAAACTTATCTTATCCACAGGAGGCCACATCTCACCATTATAAATACACTGGAGCACCCAGGTATAATTCATTCCACATTCTACACATATCTGCTTGGACCCATGCTAACTTAAGCATCGGAGTGTCATTGCAGGTACAACCACCAACCACTCAACACATCAAGCTCGGGTCCCTGACCCCCACCTCGGGCATCCCCAGACGACCGAGCTACACGTTTCAGGTAACCCCCGGAACATTGGTGCCGTTGCCGGGGATCCTGGAAGTCATCCCATCACCATGGCGGACAACCATGACAACGACCATGATTCAGATCTAGAGGATAGAACACCGCACAAAGACGCGGATACTACACCAAAAGATACTCTTCAACCCACCAAAGGCGAGAATTCGCCAAAAGAGGAGGCTATGGAGGCACTTCAAGATCGCTTAAAGCAACTCGAAAAAAAGGTGGAACATCAACAAGAAGCTGAGAGAGACCTACGAAGGGAAGTTAGGTGATGCCACGAGTTAAAGGACAAGCTCCTAAAACTTGAAGCAGATCTCAAGGCCAAAACAACTCGATCCGGTCACGAAGACAGCCCCTACAAAGATCAAGACCCATTCACCAAAGATATCATGAAAGCTAAAATCCCAAAGGACTTCAAGGCTCCCGACATGATCCCGTACGGCGGCACATTGGATCCAAGCCATCATCTCAGTAATTTCAGAAGAATGTACCTCACCGACACATCGGACGCCATTCGATGCAAAGTCTTCCCGACTACTCTAACGAAGACAGCAATATGGTGCTTCGACAGTTTGTCTCCAAGATCCATCACAAGTTTGACGACCTTGTTAAGAAGATTCCTCGCCAGGTTCTCCATCCAGAAGGATAAAGCCAAACACACTTCAAGCTTGCTGGGAATTAAACAAGGAGATCAGAAAAGCCTTCACAGCTACATGGAAAGATTCAACAACGCATGCCTTGACATACAAAGTCTTCCAACAAAAGCAGCCATCATGGGACTCATCAATGGCCTAAGAGAAGGACCTCTCAGCCACTCAATATCCAAGAAGCACCCAACATCTCTGAACGAGGCACAGGAACGGGAACAGAAATACATCAACATGGAAGAGAACTCTCGACTAGGAGAAAGCTAAAAAATCGAATTCTCCTAACCCACCACGGGACAAGGATAAAGAGTCCAAGAAAAGAGAAGATCAATCGGAGAAGATCCCACCACCTCGCCCAATCAAAAGCAAAAAGGAGAAAGAGGTCGGACGAATTGAAGGTCCACCTCACAACCAAGAGGTCGAACGAGTTTAAGCTCCACCTCACACGGAAGAGGTCGGGCGAGTTAAGGTCCACCTCACAACAAAGAGGTCGGACAAATTGAAGGTCCACCTCACACCAAAGAGGTCGGACAAGTTGAAGGTCCACCTCACAACCAAGAGGTCGGACGAGTTGAAGGTCCACCTCACAACCAAGAGGTCGAACGAGTTTAAGCTCCACCTCACACCGAAGAGGTCGGGCGAGTTGAAGGTCCACCTCACACCAAAGAGGTCGGACGAGTTGAAGGTCCACCTCACACGGAAGAGGTCGGGCGAGTTAAGGTCCACCTCACAACAAAGAGGTTGGACAAGTTGAAGGTCCATCTCACAACAAAGAGGTCGGACAAGGTGAAGGTCCACCTCACACCGAAGAGGTCGGGCGAGTTAAGGTCCACCTCACAACCAAGAGGTCGGACGAGTTGAAGGTCCACCTCACACCAAAGAGGTCGGACAAGTTGAAGGTCCACCTCACACCGAAGATGTCGGGCGAATTGAAGGTCCACCTCACACCAAAGAGGTCGGACAAGTTGAAGGTCCACCTCACAACCAAGAGGTCAGACGAGTTGAAGGTCCACCTCATACCAAAGAGGTCGAACGAGTTTAAGCTCCACCTCACACCAAAGAGGTCGGACAAGTTGAAGGTCCACCTCACACCGAAGAGGTCGGACAAGTTGAAGGTCCACCTCACACCGAAGATGTTGGGCGAATTGAAGGTCCACCTCACACCAAAGAGGTCGGATAAGTTGAAGGTCCACCTCACAACCAAGAGGTCGGACGAGTTGAAGGTCCACCTCATACCAAAGAGGTCGAACGAGTTAAACATCTACCTCACACCAAAGAGGTCGGACGAGTTGAACGTCCACCTCACACCAAGGAGGTCGGACGAGTTGAAAAGGACAACGGAGTACGAACAAGCCTTCCGAGATTTCAAAATTCTTGGGGCAGCCACCCATCCTTTCCAGACCACGGGAAAGTGAAGAACTCATTATACCTCGCAGTGGGAAGTCAGGCAATAGCCTCAGCACTAGTCAGAGAAGACGAAAGTGGGAAACAACCCGTCTACTTCATCAGCAAAGCTTTACAAGGGACCGAACTAACCTATCAACAGATAGAAAAAGTTCGCCTACACCCTCATACTCACCTCTCGACGACTCCACCCATACTTTCAAGCTCACACTATCAGAGTTCCAACCAACCAGCCAATAAAGGGCATCCTGCAGAAAACAAACTTAGCTGGAAGAATCCTACAGAGGACAGCTCGGATAATTCGGGAGACCTTGGACAAAACCAGAGAACATCTCGGACAATTCGGGGGACTCTGGACAAAAACAGAAAATAGCTCGGACAAATCGGGGAAAATGAAGTCTGACACATAGAATGCCCGAGCTAATGCAGCCAGCACCAACAACTCGGACAAATCGGAGAAAAATGAAGTCCGACACATAGAATGCCCGAGCTTATGCATTTTCAAAACCAGCCAGCACCAACAGCTCGGACAATTCGGGGATATGAGGTCCGACACATACCTTGAGAGCAGAATGCCCGAGCTGATGCATTTTCAAAACTAGCCAACCAAGGGGCAATAACAGAAGCCTCATCCGAGCTACATTACAAGATCACAACAAATCGGTCTCGAAGGCGGTATAAGGGATGTACTCAGGGTCAGCCACAGTAACACGCATTTAAACTATGAAATCCAGTTAATCAGACACGCTGTCCGGGATCTTAGTAGACATCTCAAAGACATAGGTCGACTATGGAATTACTACCAAACAACTCGGGCAAATAAAGAAACAACTCGGACAATAACAGTAAAACATAAAGTGACAGACGTGGCAGTAAAAGGGAAACCCCAGGACTCACACAAAAGTCCAAGGGCACCCTTTGGAGGCAACAACAGAGCAAAAACCCAAATACAAAGTCAAAGCTTTACATCAAAAAGCATGCCAACTTCCACATTGCCCCACCAGAGGAGCTCATCAGTGTAACATCACCTTGGCCGTTCGCAAAGAGGGGACTCGACCTCCTCGGACTATTTTTCCAAGGATCGGGACAAGTCAAGCTCCTCATTGTAGGGGTGGATTACTTCACAAAATGGATTGAGGCAGAACCCCTAGCTAATGCCACTGCTCAAAGAAGTCAGAAATTCTTGTACAAGAACATTATTACAAGGTTTGGGGTTTCTTACTCCATCACCACAAACAATGACACTCAATTCACGGACACAGGTTTCAAGAAAATAGTGGCTAACTTGAAAATAAAGCACCAATTCACATCCGTAGAACACCCACAAGCCAATGGACAAGCAGAAGCTGCCAACAAACTCATACTAGCTAGGTTAAAACGGAGACTAAAGGACACAAAGGGAGCTTGGGCTGAAGAGCTCCCACAAGTCCTATGGGCATATCGGACAACTCCACACTTCACCACGGGGGAATCACCCTTCCGATTGATTTACGAAATGGAGGCAATGATCCCAGTAGAGACCGAAGAAGGATCCCCCAAGAATGATCTTCTACAATGAAGAGGTCAACTCCCAAAACCAAAGGAAAGAACTCGACCTACTTCCAAGAGTCCGAGAGAGAGCTCCGATCAAGGAAGAGGCGTTAAAACGTCGAATGGCCTCAAGATACAATCAGAAGGTAGTACGGCGAAGCTTTGCCAACAACAACCTTATCCTAATCCGAAATGATATCGGAACAACTCGACCTGGAGAAGGAAAGCTAGCACCCAACTGGAAAGAGACCTGGCAAAGGTCCAAGAAAGAGGATTATGAAATAACTTAGAAGAGATCGACATGACGAAGTCGGTCTCCTACAATAATAAAGTTATAGAAGTAATCCCTGAAAGAGACCTGACAAAGGTCCAAGAAAGAGGGTTACGAAATAACTTAGAAGAGATCGACATAAAGAAGTCGGTCTCCTACAACGGACAAGTTATAAAAGTAATCCCTGAAAGAGATCTGACAAAGGTCCAAGAAAGAGGATTACAAAAATAACTTGGAGAAGGGACTGACGTAAAGAAGTCGTCCCATAAACAAAAAGTTATAAAAAGTAATCCCTGAAAGAGACCTAACAGAGGTCCAATAAAGAGGATTACTAGAAATCACTTAGAAGCGACCGACATGAAAAAGTCGGACCAACAAAAGCTACAGCTTGGACCGACAAGAAGAAGTCGGACCAACGAAAACCACAGCTTGGACCGACAAGAAGTCGGACCAACGAAAGCTACAGCTCGTCGACACGAGAAATTGGACCAACGAAAAGCGTGCGCTAAAAGGGACATAGCTTTGCCCAAAAAGCCACGGCTCCATGACAAGGCTATCAAAATTGTTCAGACCAACTAAAAAAGGTTCTACCAAAGAACACTAAAAAGTCGTCGGACAAGTTAGCCCCAAGGACCACCTCAACCAAGCAGAAAGCGGACAAAACCGGCAGTGATCAAAAGAGGTCGGACAACAAAATACCGACACTCTACAAAGATCCACAAAGGGGACAAAGACATCTCGCAACGGCCAGAGGAATGCCAGGAATGCTTTGCTAAAAGGTACGAAGTCTTGAAAAAAGACACTACTTAAAAGGCAAAAGCACAAATCAAAACGGCGCTAAAAAGTCATCCAAACAGACTATAAAAGGTTTCCCATCAGGAACTATACCTAAAAAGTTGTTGGATTATGACTAAAAAGCCCGAACAGTGAAGACAAACAAATCGGAAAGAAGGCTGAAAAGACCTCTCAACAAACTAAAAAAGGCAATGCCAAACTCGCACAAGATAAAACTACTCAAGATCGACCAAAGTCAGGATGCTTGAGTACGACTTCCCCCAAAGAGAGCACGATCTCACGGAAAGATCGAACTCAAGCAGGGGCAAAGTCGTACAGGTCGACGTCAGCTAAGAAGAGGCGCAAGTACAAATCTCAAAAAAGAACAAGCCAAAAGGTTAAGAAAAAAACCTTAAGGCTCAAAAGTGCTTAGCTAAAAGGGATACAACTCCACTCAAAGAAGGCACAATCTCAAACAGGGCTACGAACGTCATCCAAGACTAAAAAAGGTTCTACATAAAGAACACTAAAAAAGTCATTGGACAAATCACTAAAAGTCCGGATATTAAGCCGCAAGGACAACTTCGCCAAAGCAGAGGGTTGTCAACACAAACTTAAAGCAAGGCGTGATCCAGAAGGCAAGGGTAGAAAACCCACGCTACCACTCAAAAGAGGTTGGACTGTGAAGTACCAAACCTCTAGAAAATCTACAAAGATTGCAAAGCAATGAAGAAACAAGCCAGACAGATGCTCGAGCACGACTTCCAAAGAGATCGAAGCTCTGAAAAGCATGATCTCATGGAAAGATCGAACTCAAGCAGGGGCACTGTTCATACCCTGGGTCAACCTGTCCGACCCGGGATGTTTAGCGACAAGCCGACCGACCTCTTCAGGTCAGACTATCCGACCTCTTCTCAAAGAGCTCGGCTAAATGCCCGACCTCTTCTCAAAGAGCTCGGCTAAATGCCCGACCTCTTCTCAAAGAGCTCGGCTAAATGCCCGACCTCTTCTCAAAGAGCTCGGCCAACTCGTCAAAGGAGCCCAAAGCAGGCCCAAAACGAAGGAACACAGCCCAATCTAAAGGCAGCTAAAGCCCAGAAAGATAAAGGCGGTTCCCTTGAAGATATGATGACCTCACTTAAAGATAAGATAAAGATAAGATAAGATAACTAAACTTATCTTATCCACAGGAGGCCACATCTCACCATTATAAATACACTGGAGCACCCAGGTATAATTCATTCCACATTCTACACATATCTGCTTGGACCCATGCTAACTTAAGCATCGGAGTGTCATTGCAGGTACAACCACCAACCACTCAACACATCAAGCTCGGGTCCCTGACCCCCACCTCGGGCATCCCCAGACGACCGAGCTACACGTTTCAGGTAACCCCCGGAACAATGTTCATCTTGATCTTCAAAGTGTTCTTGACGTTCATCATGACATTCATAGTGTTCTTGCATGCATCATGTGTTTTGATTCATAATTTTCATGTTGTGAGTCATTTTTGTGTTTTTCTCTCTCCTAATTTAAAATTCAAAAATAAAAAATATCTTTTCCTTATTTTTCTCAAAATTTTCGAAAATTTGAGTTGACTTAATCAAAAATTTTTTAAAACTTAGCTATTTCTTATAAGTCAAGTCAAAATTTCAATTTTAAAAATCTTATCTTTTCAAAATTTAAATCTTTTTTATTTTTTTATTATTTTCGAAAATTTTTAAAAAAATTTTCAAAATCTTTTTATTATATTTATTTCAAAATTTCAAAAACTTTACTAAAAATTAATGTGATTGATTCAAAATTTTGAAGTTTGTTACTTTCTTGTTAAGAAAAGTTCAATCTTTAAATTCTAGAGTCATATCTTTTAGTTTCTTGTTAGTCAAGTAATCAATTTTAATTTTAAAAATCAAATCTTTTTCAAAATATCTTTTCAATTATATCTTTTTAATCATATCTTTTTCAAATCATATCTTTTTCAAAATTGTTCAAAAAAATCTTTTCTAAATTCTTATCTTTTCAAAATTGATTTTCAAATATTTTTCAACTAACTAATTGACTTTTTGTTTGTTTCTTATCTTTTTCAAAACCACCTAACTACTTTCCTCTCTAATTTTCGAAAATTACCTCCCTCTTTTTCAAAATTCTTTTAATTAACTAATTGTTTCAAATTTTAATTTTAATTATTTTTCTTCCCTTAATTTTTGAAAATCACTAACCCTTTTGCAAAATTTATTTTCGAAATTCTCCCTCTCTCATCTTCTTCTATTTATTTATTTATTTACTAACACTTCTCTTCATCTCAAGAATTCGACCCTATCTTCCCCCTTGTGTTTGGATTCTTAACTCTTTTCCTTCTTCTATTCTTTTCTTCTTCTACTAACATAAAGGAATCTCTCTACTGTGGTAAGGAGGATCCCTATTATTATTTTCTGTTCCCTTCTTTTTCATATGAGCAGGACTAAGGACAAGAATATTCTTGTTGAAGCAGATCCTGAACCTGAAAGGACTCTGAAGAGGAAAATAAGAGAAGCTAAATTACAACAATCCAGAGACAACCTTATAGAAATTTTCGAAAAGGAAGAGGAGATGGCAGCCGAAAATAATAATGCAAGTAGGATTCTTGGTGACTATACTACACCCACTTCCAAGTTTGATGGAAGAAGCATCTCAATACCTGCCATTGGAGCAAATAATTTTGAGCTAAAACCTCAACTAGTTGCTCTAATGCAACAGAACTGCAAGTTCCATGGACTTCCATGAGAAGATCCCTATCAATTTTTAACTGAGTTCTTGCAGATTTGTAAGACTGTTAAGACTAATGGAGTAGATCCTGAAGTCTACAGGCTCATGCTTTTCCCTTTTGCTGTAAGAGACAAGCTAGAACATGGTTGGACTCACAACCTAAAGATAGCCTGGACTCCTAGGATAAGCTGGTCACGGCCTTCTTGCCCAAGTTCTTTCGTCCTCAAAAGCTGAGCAAGCTTAGAGTGAATGTTCAGACCTTCAAACAGAAAGATGGTGAATCCCTCTATGAAGCTTGGGAAAGATACAAGCAGATGACCAAAAGGTGTCTTTCTGACATGCTCCCAGAGTGGACCATTTTGGATATCTTCTATTATGGTCTATCTGAGTTCTCTAAGATGTCATTGGACCATTCTGCAGGTGGATCCATTCACCTAAAGAAAACACCTGCAGAAGCTCAAGAACTCATTGACATGGTTACAAATAACCAATTCATGTACACTTCTGAGAGGAATTCTGTGAATAATGGGACACCTCAGAGGAAGGGAGTTCTTGAGATTGATGCTCTGAATGCCATATTGGCTCAGAATAAAATGCTGACTCAGCAAGTCAACATGATTTCTCAAAGTCTAAATGGATGGTAAAATGCATCCAACAGTACTAAAGAGGCATCTTCTGAAGAAGAAGCCTATGATCCTGAGAACCCTGCAATGGCAGAGGTAAATTACATGGGTGAACCTTATGGAAACACCTATAATTCCTCATGGAGAAATCATCCAAATTTCTCATGGAAGGATCAACAAAGGCCTCAATAAGGCTTTAATAATAGTGGAAGAAATAGGCTTAACAATAGCAAGCCTTTTCCATCATCTTCTCAGCAACAGACAGAGAATTTTGAGTAGAGCCTCTCTAGCTTAGCAAACATAGTCTCTGATTTGTCTATGGCCACTTTAAGTTTCATAAGTGAAACAAGGTCCTCCATCAGAAATTTGGAGGCACAAGTGGGCCAGCTGAGTAAGAAAATCATTGAAACTCCTCCTAGTACTCTCCCAAGCAATACTGAAGAGAATCCAAAAAGAGAGTGCAAGGCCATTGACTTAATCAAAATGGCCGAACCTAGAGAGGAAAGGGGGGACGTGAATCCCAATAAGGAAGACCTCATGGGACATCTCCCAGGTAAGAAGGAGTTCCTTATTAAGGACCCAAAAGAATCTGAGGCTCATATAGAGACCATAGAGATCCCATTAAACATTTTTCTGCCATTCATGAGCTCTGAAGACTATTCTTCCTCTGAAGAGGATGAAGATGTAACTGGAGAGCAAGTTGCTCAATATCTAGGAGCCATCATGAAGCTGAATGCCAAGTTGTTTGGTAATGAGACTAGGGAAGGTGAACATCCCTTGCTCATTAATGAACTAGATACATGGGTTCAGCAAACGTTACCTCAAAAGAAACAAGATCCTGGTAAATTCTTAATACCCTGTACCATAGGCACCATGACCTTTGATAAGGCTCTGTGTGACCTAGGGTCAGGCATAAATCTTATGCCACTCTCTGTAATGGAGAAGCTGGGGATCATTGAGGTACAACCTGCCACATTCTCATTAGAGACGGCAGACGGATCACAAAGACAAGCTTATGGATTAGTAGAGGACATGATAGTAAAGGTTGAAGGCCTTTACATCCCTGCTGATTTCATAATCTTAGACACTAGGAAGGAGGAGGATGAATGCATCATCCTTGGAAGACCCTTCCTAGCCACAGCAGGAGCTGTGATTGATGTTGACAGAGGAGAGCTAGTCCTTCAATTAAATGAGGACTACCTTGTGTTTAAAGCTCAAGGATCTTCTTTTGCAACCATGGAGAGGAAGCATGAAAAGCTTCTCTCAATACATAGTCAAACAAAGCCCCCACAATCAAACTCTAAGTTTGGTGTTGGGAGGCCACAACCAAACTCTAAGTTTGGCGTTAAACCCCCACATTCAAACTCTAAGTTTGGTGTTGGGAGTCCACAACATTGACTTGATCACCTGTGAGGCTCCATTAGAGCCCACTGTCAAGCTAGTGACATTAAAGAAGCGCTTATTGGGAGGCAACCCAATTTTTATTTATCTAATTCTATTTTTATTTTTATTGTTCTTTTATGTTTTATTAGGTTCATGATCATGTGGAGTCATAAAACAAATACTAAAATTAAAAATAGAATAAAAAATAGCAGAAGAAACAGCACACCCTGGAGGAAGGGCTTACTGGCGTTTTGATGAGCAGATATTTTATACGCTTTTTGGGGGTAATTTCATGTAGTTTTTAGTAAGTTTTAGTTAATTTTTAGTATATTTTTATTAATTTTTAGGCAAGAATCATATTTCTAGACTTTACTATGAGTTTGTGTGTTTTTCTATGATTTCAGGTATTTTCTGGCTGAAATTGAGGGAGCTGAGCAAAAATCTGACTCAGGCTGAAAAAGGACTGCTGATGTTGTTGGATTCTGACCTCCATGCACTCGGAATGGATTTTTTGATGCTACAGGAGTCCAATTGGCGCGCTCTCAATTGGGTTGGAAAGTAGACATCCAAGGATTTCCAGCAATATACAATAGTCCATACTTTGCACGGAGATAAACAACATAAACTGGCGTTTAACGCCAGTTCCATGTTGCATTCTGGCGTTCAGCACCAAAAACAGGTTGCAAGTTGGAGTTAAACGCCAGAAACAGGTTACAACCTGGCGTTTAACTCCAGAAATAGCCCAGGCATGTGAGAAGCTCAAGTCTTAGCCGTAGCACACACCAAGTGGGCCCTAAAAGTGGATTTCTGCACCATCTATCTTAGTTTACTCATTTTCTATAAACCTAGGTTACCAGTTTAGTATTTAAAAAACTTTTAGAGACTTATTGTGGATCTCATGACATTTTTAGATCTGAACACCCAACTCATGTTCAATCCTGGCGTTCAACGCCAGAAACAGGCAAGGAATTGGCGTTGAACGCCCAAAGGAAGCACAGTTCTGGCATTCAGATGCCAGAAACAGGTAAGGAGTTGGCGTCTAATGCCACTTCAGCTTCCACCCTTGGCATTCAAACGCCAGTGGGAGATCAGACACATACAAGTGCTGATAGCAACCCCTCTAAAAAGGCTTCTCAACCTACATCTGTAGGTAATAAACCTGCAGCAACTAAGGTTGAGGAATACAAAGCCAAAATGCCTTATCCTCCGAAACTCCGCCAAGCGGAACAAGATAAGCAATTTGCTCGCTTTGCAGTCTATCTCAGGACTCTTGAAATAAAGATTCCATTTACAGAGGCACTTGAGCAAATACCCTCTTATGCTAAGTTCATGAAAGAGATCTTATGTCATAAGAAGGATTGGAGGGAAACTGAAAAAGTTTACCTCATTGAAGAATACAGTGCAGTCATTTTGAAAAGCTTACATGAGAAGCTTAAAGATCCCGGAAGCTTTACGATACCATACACATTAGAGGGTACTTCTACCAAGCAAGCTTTATGTGATCTTGGGGCAAGTATCAACCTAATACCTGCATCTACTATCAGAAAGCTTGATTTAACTGAAGAAGTCAAACCAACCTGGATATGTCTCCAACTTGCTGATGGCTCCATTAAATACCCATCAGGAGTGATTGAAGACATGATTGTCAAGGTTGGGCCATTTGCCTTTCCCACTGATTTTGTGGTGCTGGAAATGGAGGAGCACAAGAGTGCAACTCTCATTCTAGGAAGACCTTTCCTAGCAACTGGACGAACCCTCATTGACATCCAAAAAGGGGAAGTGACCCTGAGAGTCAATGAGGACGAGTTTAAGTTGAATGTTGTCAAAGCTATGCAGCATCCAGACACCCCAAATGACTGCATGAGCATTGATATTATTGAATCTTTGGTAAAAGAGGTCAATATAAGTGAGAGTCTCGAATCAGAGCTAGATGATATCTTTAAAGATGCTCAGCCTGATCTGGAGGAACCAGAGAGAATAATAGAACCTCTAAAAATCCCTCAGGAAGAGGAGAAACCTCCCAAACCCGAGCTCAAACCATTACGACCATCCCTGAAATATGCATTTCTGGGAGAAGGTGATACCTTTCCTGTAATCATAAGCTCTACCATAGAGCCATAGGAAGAGGAAGCACTAATTCAAGTGCTAAGGACACATAAGACAGCTCTTGGGTGGTCCATCAGTGATCTTAAGGGCATTAGCCCAACCAGATGCATGCACAAGATCCTATTGGAGGGTGACCCTAAGCCAGTGGTTCAACCACAGAGGCGGCTGAATCCAGCCATGAAGGAGGTGGTGCAGAAGAAGGTCACTAAATTACTAGAGGCTGGGATTATTTATCCCATTTCTGATAGCCCCTGGGTAAGCCCTGTCTAAGTCGTCCCTAAGAAGGGTGGTATGATAGTGGTTCATAATGAAAAAAATGAACTGGTTCCTACAAGAATAGTTACAGGGTGGTGTATGTGTATTGATTATAGAAAGCTCAATATAGCTACCAAAAAGGATTATTTTCCTTTACCATTCATAGACCAGATGCTAGAAAGACTAGCAGGTCATGAATACTACTGCTTCCTGGATGGATATTCAGGTTATAATCAAATTGTAGTAGATCCCCAAGATCAAGAGAAAATAGCATTCACATGTCCATCCGGAGTATTTGCATACAGAAGGATGCCATTTGGTCTGTGCAATGCACCTGCAACCTTTCAAAGGTGCATGCTCTCTATTTTCTCTGATATGGTAGAAAAATTTATGAAAGTCTTCATGGATGACTTTTCAGTATTTGGAGACTCATTCAGCTCCTGCCTTGACCATCTAGCACTTGTTCTAAAGAGGTTCCAAGAGACTAACCTGGTTTTAAATTGGGAAAAATGTCACTTTATGGTGACTGAAGGAATTGTCCTTGGGCACAAAATTTTGAACAAAGGAATAGAGGTGGATCAAGCTAAGGTAGAGGTAATTGAAAAATTACCACCACCTGCCAGTGTTAAGGCAATCAGAAGCTTTCTGGGGCATACAGGATTCTATAGGAGGTTTATAAAAGATTTTTCAAAAATCACCAAACCTCTGAGTAATCTGCTAGCTGCTGACACACCATTTATATTTGATAAGGAGTGTCTGCAGGCATTTGAGACTCTGAAAGCTAAGCTGGTCACAACACCAGTCATCTCTACACCAGACTGGACATTACCATTTGAACTAATGTGTGATGCCAGTGACCATGCCATTGGTGCAGTGTTGGGACAAAGGCATGACAAGCTTCTGCACGTCATTTACTATGCCAGCTGTGTTTTAAATGACGCACAGAAGAACTACACAACCACAGAAAAAGAGTTACTTGCAGTGGTTTACGCCATTGACAAGTTCAAATCTTATTTAGTAGAATCAAAAGTGATTGTGTATACTGACCATGCTGTACTTAAATATCTACTCACAAAGCAGGATTCAAAACCCAGACTCATTAGATGGGTGTTGCTTCTGCAAGAGTTTGATATAGAAATAAGAGACAAAAAAGGGACAGAAAACCAAGTAGCAGATCACCTGTCCCGAATAGAACCAGTAGAAGAGGCGTCCCTCCCTCTTAGTGAGATCTCTGAAAACTTTTCGGATGAGCAACTCTTTGCCATCCAGGAAGTGCCATGGTTTGTAGACATTGCAAACTACAAGGCAGTAAGATTCATACCCAAAGAGTACAGTAGACACCAATCAAAGAAATTGATCACGGATGCAAAGTACTATCTTTGGGATGAACCATATCTCTTCAAGAGATGTGCAGACGGAGTAATCAGTAGATGTGTGCCTAAAGAAGAAGCACAGAAGATCCTATGGTACTGCCATGGATCACAGTATGGAGGACATTGGAAGTGAGCGAACAGCCACAAGAGTCCTCCAATGTGGCTCCTACTGGCCTACTCTCTATAAAGACTCCCGAGTGTTTTTACTTAATTGTGACAGTCGCCAAAGATCTGGCAATCTGCCTCATAGTTATGCCATGCCTCAACAAGGGATCTTGGAGATTGAGTTATTTGATCTTTGGGGTATTGACTTCATGGGGCCTTTCCCACAATCATACTCAAACACTTATATTCTGTTGGCAGTAGATTATGTATCCAAATGGGTTGAAGCTATTGCAACACCCACTAATGATACTAAGACAGTGCTGAAATTCCTCCAGAAACACATCTTCAGCAGATTTGGTATCCCTAGAGTACTAATCAGTGATGGGGGCACTCATTTCTGCAATAAACAGCTTTACTCTACTTTGGTTCAGTATGGAGTTAGCCACAGGGTGGCCACTCCATATCATCCCTAGATAAATGGGCAAGCTGAAGTCTCTAATAGAGAACTTAAAAGAATCCTGGAATGGACTGTGATTAACCGTAGAAGGGATTGGGCAAGAAGCTTGGGTGATACTCTGTGGGCACACAGAACATCATTCAAGACTCCTATAGGAACTTCTCCATACTAGCTTGTGTATGGAAAAGCCTGTCACTTGCCAGTGGAACTGGAGCATAAGGCCTATTGGGCAACCAGATTCCTAAACCTTGATGCCAAGTTAGCTGGAGAAAAATGATTTCTCCAGCTAAATGAGCTAGATGAATTCAGACTCAATGCTTTCGAAAATGTAAAAATTTACAAAGAGAAAGCAAAAAGATGGCATGATAAGAAGTTGTCATCTAGAGTCTTTGAGCCATGGCAGAAAGTTCTGCTGTTTAATTCTAGACTCAGATTATTCCTCGGGAAATTGAAATCCCGGTGGAGAGATCCATATGTGATTACAAGTGTGTCACGATATGGATACGTGGAGCTTCAGGGTAATGATTCTAACAAAAGGTTCATTGTTAATGGACAGAGAGTCAAACATTATCTTGAAAGCAATTTTGAGCAAGAATGCTCAAAACTGAGACTTGATTAAAGCTCAGTAATAGTCCAGCTAAAGACAATAAAGAAGCGCTTGCTGAGACTTCATTGGGCGTTCTATACTGCTCACTAGCAACCGCTCTGAAGTCACCATTAAAAGAGCAGTGATGATCCATTGCATTATGTTGGGAAGAGAAGTGGAAGTTCATCAACTGATTTCGTGTGAACTTTACATAATTGCAAACAAGATGCTGGGGTGAAGATGGGAGTAACTGAGTATATCTCAGTTGAGCGACCAATCACCAAAATATCAATGGAAAGACAACAAGTGCAGGATGACCCCATCAAGAGGAGAGCACAGGAATTCCTCCCGGAGATCCCTCAAATTGAATACTGGGAGCATCTTGAAGCATCTGTTGTCAAGTTGCAAGAAGCTATGGACCAAATAAAGGAAGAATAGAATAATCAAAATAGTATGCTTTACAAACTACTTGGGAAACAAGAAGAGCAAAGGCATGACATGAAGGAACTGAAGCGTCAAAAGCTATCTCTTGAAGGACCAAGCACCCCACAGACTACAAGAACATCTATTTCCCAAAATAAAGGTTGTTGAGTCCTAATCTTAGCTTTAACTCTGTGATAGTTATTCTTATAGGAATTTACCTTAGAAGTTATATATGAGTAGTAAGTAGTATATCTATTTTGATTTTATCTCCAAGTAAGCTATAATTTATTTTTCTCATCATCATCAAACATGAATAAAATAATAGAATTTTTAGAATAAAGAGGCAATAATTTTTCGAGTTCTTAATAAGGAAAATTCTAATTATTTATATGTGGTGGCAATATTTTTTGTCTTCTGAATGAATGCTTGAGCAGTGCATATTTTTGATATTGAATTTTATGAATGTTAAAATTGTTGGCTCCTGACAGAATGATTAACAAGAGAAATATTATTGCTGATATGAAAAACCATGAAATTGATTCTTGAAGCAAGAAAAAACAGTGAAAAAAAGTAAAAGAGGTAGAAAAAGCTAATAGCCCTTTAAACCAAAAGGCAAGGGTGAAAAGGATCCAAGGCTTTGAGCATCAATGGATAGGAGGGCCCAAGGAAATAAATCCAGGCCTAAGTGGCTAAAATCAAGCTGTCCCTGACCATGTGCTTGTGGCATGCAGGTCCAAGTGAAAAGCTTGAGACTGAGTGGTTAAAGTCGTGAACCAAAGCAAAAGAGTGTGCTTAAGAACTCTGGACACCTCTAATTGGGGACTTTAGCAAGGCTAAGTCACAATCTGAAAAGGTTCACCCATTTATGTGTCTGTGTCATTTATGTATCCGGTAGTAATACTGGAAAACAAAGTGCTTAGGGCCACGGCCAAGACTCATAAAAGTAGCTGTGTTCAAGAATCAACATACTTAACTAGGAGAATCAATAATACTATCGGAATTTTGAGTTCCTATGGATGCCAATCATTCTGAATTTCAAAGGATAAATTGAGATGCCAAAACTGTTCAGAAGCAAAAAGCTACTAGTCCTGCTCATCTAGTTAGAATCTGAGCTTCACTTAAAACTCTGAGATACTATTGCTTCTTGATTTCTTTTTATCCTATTTTATTTATCTAGTTGCTTGAGGACAAGCAACAGTTTAAGTTTGGTGTTGTGATGAGCGGATATTTTATCCGCTTTTTGGGGGTAATTTCATGTAGTTTTTAGTTTGTTTTAGTTAGTTTTTAGTATATTTTTATTACTTTTTAGGCAAGAATCATATTTCTGGACTTTACTATGAGTTTGTGTATTTTTCTATGATTTCAGGTATTTTCTGGCTGAAATTGAGGGAGCTGAGCAAAAATCTGACTCAGGCTGAAAAAGGACTGCTGATGTTGTTGGATTCTGACCTCCCTGCACTCGGAATGGATTTTTTGAAGCTACAGAAATTCAATTGGCGCGTTCTCAACTGTGTTGGAAAGTAGACATTCAGGGCTTTCCAGCAATATATAATAGTTTATACTTTGCACGAAGATAAATGACATAAACTGGCATTTAACGCCAATTCCATGTTGCATTCTGGCGTTCAGCGCCAGAAACAGGTTGCAAGTTGGAGTTAAACGCCATAAACAGGTTACAACTTGGCGTTTAACTCCAGAAACAGCCCAGGCACGTGAGAAGCTCAAGCCTCAGCCACAGCACACACCAAGTGGGCCCCAGAAGTGGATTTCTGCACCATCTATCTTAGTTTACTCATTTTCTGTAAACCTAGGTTACCAGTTTAGTATTTAAACAACTTTTAGAGACTTATTGTGGATCTCATGACATTTTTAGATCTAAACTTTGTACTTTTGATGGCATGAGTCTTTAAACTCCATTGTTGGGGGTGAGGAGCTCTGCAGCGTCTCGATGAATTAATGCAATTATTTCTGTTTTCTATTCAAACACGCTTGTCTCTATCTAAGATGTTCATTCGCGCTTCAATATGAAGAAGGTGATGATCCGTGACACTCATCATCATTCTCAACCTATGAACGTGTGCCTGACAACCACCTCCATTCTACATTAGACTAAATGAGTATCTCTTAGATTCCTTAATCAGAATCTTCGTGGTATAAGCTAAAATCCATTGGCAGCACCCTTGAGAATCCGGAAGGTTTAAACCTTGTTTGTGGTATTCTGGGTAGGATTCAAGGATTGGATGACTGTGACGAGCTTCAAACTTGCGAGTGTTGGGCGTAGTGACAGACGCAAAAGGATCAATAGATCCTATTCCAACATGATCAAGAACCGACAGATGATTAGCCGTGCTGTGATAGAGCATTTGGACCATTTTTACTGAGAGGATGGGAAGTAGCCATTGACAATGGTGACACCCTACATACAACTTGCCATGGAAGGAGCCTTGTATGTTTTAAAGTGAGAAAGCATTATGTTACAAGAATTCAGAAGACAAAGCATCTCCAAAACTCCAACATATTCTCCATTACTGCATAATAAGTATTATTTAATCCATGCTCTCTTGTTTATTTACAAGTCAATTGATAACTATAATTGGTATCCTGACTAAGATTAATAAGATAACCATAGCTTGCTTCAAACCAACAATCTCCGTGGGATTCGACCCTTACTCACGTAAGGTATTACTTGGACGACCCAGTGCACTTGCTGGTTAGTTGTGCGGATTGCAAAAAGTGTGATTGTAATTTCGTGCACCAGAATGTTCATCAGATAAAGATGCTGCTTATTGTTTGCCTTGCTTCTTTTTTGGTAAATATTATGGTGCTCGCAATGTGGTGCACGAAATTGCAATAACACTTTTGCAATCCCGCACAACTAACCAGCAAGTGCACTGGGTCGTCCAAGTAATACCTTGCGTGAGCAAGGGTCGATCCCACGGAGATTGTCGGCTTGAAGCAAGCTATGGTTATCTTGTAAATCTTAGTCAGGATAGTAGAAATTATCAGGATTGTTTGTGAAAAGCAAAAGAACATGAAATGGTTACTTGTTTTGCAGTAATGGAGAATAGGTTGAGGTTTGGAGATGCTCCATCTTCTGAATCTCTGCTTTCCTACTGTCTTCTTCTTCAGTCACGCAAGTCTCCTTCCATGGCAAGCTGTGTGTAGGGTTTCACCGTTGTCAGTGGCTACCTCCCATCCTCTCATTGGAACGATTCCTAATGCCCTGTCACGGCACGGCATTCCATCTGTCGGTTCTCAATCAGACCGGAGTAGAATCCAGTGATTCTTTTGGCGTCTGTCACTAACGCCCCGCCTTCAGGAGATTGAAGCACGTCACAGTCATTCAGTCATTGAATCCTACTCAGAATACCACAGACAAGGTTTAGACCTTCCGGATTCTCTTGAATGCCGCCATCAGTCTAGCTTATACCACGAAGATTCCGATAAAAGAATCCAAGAGATAACTACTTAATCTAAGGTAGAACGGAGGTGGTTGTCAGTCACACGTTCATGGTTGAGAATGATGATGATTGTCACGGATCATCACATTCATCCGGATTAAGAACAAGTATTATCTTAGAATGGAAGCAAGCATGATTGAATGAGAAACAGTAGTAATTGCATTAATCCATCATGACACAGCAGAGCTCCTCACCCCCAACCATGGGGTTTAGAGGCTCATACTGTGGAAAGAAACGTGTACAAAATGTTATGGGGTCATAAGGTACGGATTACAAAGTCAAAAGGTCCTATAAGTAGTAAACTAGTATCCTAAGGTTTACAGGAATGAGTAAATGACAGAAAAATCCACTTCCGGGCCCACTTGGTGTGTGCTTGGGCTGAGCATTGAAGCTTTTATGTGTAGAGACGTTTTCTGGAGTTAAACGCCAGTTCTCATGCCAGTTTGGGCGTTTAACTCCAAGTTTTATGCCAGTTCCGGCGTTTAACGCTGGAATTTCTGAGGCCGGCTTGCTATGCAGGTTTGGGCCATCAAATCTTGGGCAAAGTATGGACTATTATATATTGCTGGAAAGCCCTGGATGTCTACTTTCCAGTGCCGTTGAGAGCGCGCCAATTGGGCTTTTGTAGCTCCAGAAAATCCACTTCGAGTGCAGGGAGGTCAGAATCCAACAGCATCTGCAGTCCTTTTCAGTCTCTGGATCAGATTTTTGCTCAGAACCTTCAATTTCAGTCAGAAAATACCTGAAATCACAGAAAAACACACAAACTCATAGTAAAGTCCAGAAAAGTGAATTTTAATTAAAAACTAATAAAAATATACTAAAAACTAACTAAAAGATACTAAAAACATACTAAAAACAATGCCAAAAAGTGTACAAATTATCCGCTCATCACAACACCAAACTTAAATTGTTGCTTGTCCCCAAGCAACTGAAAATCAAAATAGGATAAAAAGAAGAGAATATACTATAGACTCCAAAATATCAAAGAAACATAGTTCCAATTAGATGAGCGGGACTAGTAGCTTTTTGCCTCCGAACAGTTTTGGCATCTCACTCTATCCTTTGAAGTTCAGAATGATTAGCATCCATGAGAACTCAGAACTCAGATAATGTTATTGATTCTCCTAGTTAAGTATAATGATTCTTGAACATAGCTTATGTATGAGTCTTGGCTGTGGCCCAAAGCACTCTGTCTTCCAGTATTACCACCGGATACATACATGCCACAGACACATAATTGGGTGAACCTTTTCAGATTATGACTCAGCTTTGCTAAAGTCCCCAATTAGAGGTGTCCAGGGTTCTTAAGCACACTCTTATTGCCTTGGATCACAACTCTATTTCTTTTCTTTTTTTTTTTCGAAAAAATTATATATATATATATATATATATATATATATATATATATATATATATATATTTTTTGTATTCACTGCTTTTTCTTGCTTCAAGAATCAATTTGATGATTTTTCAGATCCTCAATAACAGTTCTCTTTCTCCTCATTCTTTCAAGAGCCAACAAATTTAACATTCTTAAAAACAACAAATTCAAGAGACATATGCACTATTCAAGCATTCATTCAGAAAACAAAAAGTATTGTCACCACATCAAACTAATTCAACTAGTTTCAGAGATAAATTTTGAAACCCTGTACTTCTTGTTCTTTTGTGATTAAAGCATTTTTCTTTTAAGAGAGGTGATGGATTCATAGGACATTCATAACTTTAAGGCATAACTTTAATTTTATTAATTATGAATTAAAAACAAGACTCAAAAATAGATATAGAATGAGACTAGAAAAACGAAAAAAATAAAGGAAAATAAAGAAAAACGAAAAAACAGAGGCTCCTAATGATAGAGGTTTTCACAGAGTTAGGACTCAACAACCTTGATTTTGAGAAGTGGATGCTCCCTCAGCTTGAGAGGAGAGCTTTTGGCGTTTCATCTCTTGTATTTCACGCCCCTGCTTCTCTTGTTCCTTCAGCAATTTACAGAGCATGCAATTCTGATTCTGCTGTTCTTCCTTCAGTTGCTCCATAGTCTCTTGCAGCTTGTTAATAGATGCTTCTAGGCTGGACCAGTAGTCAATTCTTGGGAATTCAGGGAGGAATTCCTGCGCCCTCCTCTTGATGGAGTTGTCTTGCACTTATCCTTCCATTGACTTCTTGGTGATTGGGTGTTCAATGGGTATGAACTCATCTACTCCCATCTTCACCCCAGCCTCTTTACAGAGCAAGGAAATCAAGCTTGGGTAAGCCAGTTTGGCCTCAGTGGAATTCTTATTTGCAATGGTGTAGATCTCACAAGCAATCACATGATGAACCTCCACTTCTTTTCCAAGCATAATGCAGTGAATCATCACTGCTCTCTTGATGGTGACCTCAGAACGGTTGCTAGTGGGCAATATGGAACGCCCAATAAAGTCTAGCCAACCTCTTGCAATTGGCTTGAGGTCTCCCCTCTTGAGTTGGTTTGGGACACCCTTTGAATTGGTTATCCACTTAGTCCCAGGGAGGCAGATGTCCTCTAGAACTTGGTCCAAACCTTTATCTACTCTCACCATCCTCCTATTGAAGGAATCAGGATCATCTTGTAGTTGAGGTAGTTTGAAGATTTCTCTTATTTTGTCCAGATGGAAGTACATAACTTTCCCTCTGACCATGGTTCTGTGGGTATGGTAAGCGGTTCCAGTCATTCTTTGCTTATCTGTTAGCCACAGATTTGAGTAGAATTCCTGAACCATGTTCCTTCCAACCTTTGTCTCAGGATTGGTCAGAACTTCCCAACCTCTGTTTCGAATTTGCTCTTGGATCTCCGGATATTCATCTTCTTTCAGATCAAATTTAACTTCCGGGATCACTGACCTCAGACCCATTATTTTGTGATAATGGTCTTCATGTTCTTTGGTTAAGAACTTCTCTTCATTCCAAAGATTCTTTGGATTAGTCTCTTTCTTTCCTCTTGAGTTGGTTTGTTTTCCCTTGGGAGCCATGATCTTGATAGATCTTAGCTTAGTGATCACGGAAAAGCACACCAAACTTAGAGGTTTTGCTTGTCCTCAAGCAAAAAGAAAAGAAAGAAGAGAAGAGAGAGAGAGAGAGGAAATTCGAATGGTGTGAGGAAGGAGGGGTGAGGAACGTTCATTTATAGAGTGGGGGGAGGAGAATTTCGAAAACAAAAGAGAGATTTGAAAGGAAATTTGAAAAGATTTTGAAGAAATTTGAGAAAAGGGTGAGTTTTTGAAGAAGATTTGAGATTATTTTGAAATAGATTTGAAGAATGGTTTTGATTTGTGAAGATTTGAAAGTGAATGATGAAAGGTTGAAGTGCATTTATGTAGAAGATTATGGGTAAAAAGAGGAAAGTTTGAAAAAATTTGAGTTGAAAACAAAAATGTGGTCCCCCCACCTTTCTGGCGTTAAACGCCCAGAATGGCACCCATTCTGGCGTTTAACGCCCACTTGGCACCCTTTTTGGGCGTTTAACGCCCAGCCAGGTACCCTGGCTGGCGTTAAACGCCAGAAAACCTTCCTCACTGGGCGTTTTTCTGAACGCCCAGTGATGCTGCACACCTGGCGTTAAACGCCCAGAATGGTACCCATTCTGGCGTTTAACGCCCAGAATGGTACCATTACTGGCGTTAAACGCCCAGAATGGTACCCATTCTGGCGTTTAACGCCCAAAATGCACCTTACTGGCGTTTTTTTCGCCAGTAAGCTCATTTTCTCTGCTTTTTGAGCTGAATCCTTCTGTAACTTTGTGAATTCCTTCATTTTTTGATATTTGCCTCTGTAAGAACAATCATACAACCTACTAATGACTGGGTTGCCTCCCAGTAAGCGCTTCTTTACTGTCTTTAGCTGGACTTTCACTGAGAATCACTCTAGTCTCAGTTTTGAGCACTCCTGCTCAAAGTTTCCTTCAAGATAGTGTTTGATTCTCTGTCCATTAACAATGAACTTCTTATCAGAATCAATATCCTGAAGCTCAACATATCCATATGGTGACACTCCTGTAATCACATATGGACCCCCCCAACGGGATTTGAGTTTTCCTGGAAACAGTTTGAGCCTAGAGTTGAAGAGCAGAACTTTTTGTCCTGGCTCAAAGACTCTGGTTGACAATTTCCTGTCATGCCATTTCTTTGCCTTTTCCTTATAAATTTTTGCATTTTCAAAGGCATTGAGTCTGAACTCCTCTAGCTCATTCAGCTGTAGCAGTCTTTTTTCACCAGCTAACTGTGCATCCATGTTTAGGAATCTGGTTGCCCAGTAGGCTTTATGTTCCAGTTCCACAGGCAAATGGCAGGCCTTCCCATACACCAATTGGTATGGAGAGGTGCCTATAGGAGTCTTGAATGCTGTTCTGTATGCCCACAGAGCATCATCCAAGCTCTTTGCCCAATCCTTTCTTCGGGCCATTACAGTCCGTTCTAGGATTCTTTTTAGTTCTCTGTTAGAGACCTCTGCTTGCCCATTTGTCTGTGGATGATACGGAGTTGCCACTTTGTGGCTAATTCCATATCTGACCATAGCAGAGTATAGTTGTTTATTGCAGAAATGAGTGCCCCCATCACTGATTAGCACTCTGGGAACGCCAAATCTGCTGAAAATGTTCTTCTGGAGGAATTTCAGTACGGTCTTAGTATCATTAGTGGGTGTAGCAATTGCTTCTACCCACTTAGATACATAGTCCACTGCCACCAGAATGTAAGTGTTTGAGTATGATGGTGGGAATGGCCCCATGAAGTCAATTCCCCATACATCAAAGCTCTATCTCTAATATCCCTTGTTGAGGCATGGCATATCCATGAGGCAGGTTACCAGCTCTTTGGCAACTGTCACAGTTACGCACAAACTCTCGGGAATCTTTATAGAGAGTAGGCCAGTAGAAGCCACATTGGAGGACTTTAGTGGCTGTTCGCTCACTTCCAAAATGTCCTCCATACTGTGATCCATGGCAGTGCCATAGGATCCTCTGTGCTTCTTCTCTGGGTACACACCTGCGGATCACTCCGTCAGCACATCTCTTAAAGAGATATGGTTCATCCCAAAGGTAGTACTTGGCATCTGAAATTAATTTCTTTTTCTGCATGTAACTGTACTCTTTGGGTATGAACCTCACAGCTTTATAGTTTGCAATGTCTGCAAACCATGGAGCTTCCTGAATGGCAAAGAGTTGCTCATCTGGGAAAGTCTCAGAAATCTCAGTAGAAGGGAGGGACGCCCCAACTACTGGCTCTATTCTGGACAGATGATCAGCTACCTGATTCTCTGTCCCTTTTCTGTCTCTTATTTCTATATCAAACTCTTGCAGAAGTAACACCCATCTGATAAGCCTGGGTTTTGAATCCTGCTTTGTGAGTAAGTATTTAAGAGCAGCATGGTCAGTGTACACAATCACCTTTGACCCCACTAAGTAGGATCTAAACTTGTCAATGGCATAGACCACTGCAAGTAATTCCTTTTCTGTGGTTGTGTAATTCTTCTGTGCATCATTTAGAACACGACTAGCATAATAAATGACATGCAGAAGTTTATTATGCCTCTGTCCCAACACTGCACCAATGGCATGATCACTGGCATCACACATTAATTCAAATGGTAATGCCCAATCTGGTGCAGAGATAACTGGTGCTGTGACCAGTTTAGCTTTCAGGGTCTCAAATGCCTGCAGACACTCATTATCAAAGATAAATGGAGTGTCAGCAGCTAGCAGATTACTCAGAGGTTTGGCAATTTTCGAAAAATCCTTGATAAACCTTCTGTAAAATCCTGCATGTCCCAGAAAGCTTCTGATTGCCTTAACATTGGCAGGTGGTGGTAATTTTTCAATTACCTCTACCTTTGCCTTATCCACCTCTATTCCCCTGCTTGAAATTTTGTGCCCAAGGACAATTCCTTCAGTCACCATAAAGTGACATTTCTCCCAGTTTAAAACCAGGTTAGTCTCTTGGCATCTTTTCAGGACAAGTGATAGGTGGTTAAGACAGGAGCTAAATGAGTCTCCATATACTGAGAAGTCATCCATGAAGACTTCCAGAAATTTCTCTACCATATCTGAGAAGATAGAGAGCATGCACCTTTGGAAGGTTGCAGGTGCATTGCACAGACCAAAAGGCATTCTCCTATAGGCAAACACGCCTGAGGGGCAGGTGAATGCTGTTTTCTCTTGGTCCTGAGGGTCTACTGCAATTTGGTTGTAGCCTGAATAGCCATCCAAAAAGCAGTAATAATCATGGCCAGCTAGTCTTTCTAGCATTTGGTCTATGAATGGTAAAGGAAAATGATCCTTTCTGGTGGCTGTATTGAGCCTTCTGTAGTCAATACACATGCGCCACCCTGTGACTGTCCTTGTGGGAACCAGTTCATTTTTCTCATTATGAACCACTGTCATGCCTCCCTTTTTGGGAACAACTTGGACAGGGCTCACCCAGGGGCTATCAGAAATGGGATAAATGATCCCAGCCTCTAGTAATTTAGTGACCTCTTTCTGCACCACCTCCTTCATGGCTGGATTTAGCCTCCTCTGTGGTTGAACCACTGGTTTGGCATTATCCTCCAACAGGATCTTGTGCATGCATCTAGCTGGGCTAATGCCCTTAAGATCACTTATGGACCACCCAAGAGCTGTCTTGTGTGTCCTTAGCACTTGAATCAGTGCTTCCTCTTCCTGTGAATTTAAAGCAGAGCTTATAATCACTGGAAAAGTGTCACCCTCTCCCAGAAATGCATATTTCAAGGATGATGGTAATGGTTTGAGTTCAGGCTTGGGAGGCTTATCCTCCTCCTGAGGAATTTTCGAAAATTCCTTTACTTCCTCTAGTTCTTCTTGATCAGGTTGAGCATCTTTGAAGATGTCCTCAAGCTCTGATTCTAGGCTTTCAGCCATATTGATCTCTTCTACCAGAGAATCAATAATGTCAACGTCCATGCAGTCTTCTGGTGTGTCTGGATGCTGCATAGCTTTCACAGCATTCAACTTGAACTCATCCTCATTGACTCTCAGGGTTACTTCCCCTTTATGTACATCAATGAGAGTTCGTCCAGTTGCTAGGAAAGGTCTTCCTAGAATGAGAGTTGCACTTTTGTGCTCCTCCATTTCCAGCACCACAAAGTCAGTTGGAAAGGCAAATGGTCCAACCTTGACAATCATGTCCTCTATTATGCCTGATGGGTGTTTAATGGAACCATCAGCAAGTTGGAGGCATATCCTGGTTGGTTTGACTTCTCCAGTCAACCCAAGCTTTCTGATAGTGGATGCAGGTATTAGATTGATGCTTGCTCCAAGATCACATAGGGCTATCTTGGTGCAGGCGCCTTCTAATGTGCAGGGTATCATAAAGCTTCCAGGATCTTGAAGCTTTTCTGGTAAGCTTTTCAAAATGACTGCACTGCATTCTTCAGTGAGAAACACTTTTTCAGTTTCTCTCCAATTCTTCTTATGGCTTAAGATCTCTTTCATGAACTTAGCATAAGAGGGTATTTGCTCAAGTGCCTCTGCAAACGGAATCTTTATTTCAAGAGTCCTTAGATAGTCTGCAAAGCGGGCAAATTGCTTATCCTGTTCCGCTTTGCGGAGTTTCTGAGGATAAGGCATCTTGGCTTGATATTCTTCAACCTTAGATGCTGCAGGTTTATTCCTTACAGAAATGGTTGAAGAGGCCTTGTTAGGGGGATAATCATCAGAACTCTCAGGTGCCTGATTCTCCTTGGGCGTTTGAACGCCAGGAGTGGATGAAGTTTGGGCGTTAAACGCCAACTTCTCCCCCTTTTCTGGCGTTTGAACGCCAGAACTGGGCAGGGAATGGGCGTTTAACGCCAGCTTTCCTCCCTGTTCTGGCGTTTGAACGCCAGTATTGGGCAAGGAATGGGCGTTTAACGCCAACTTTCCTTCCCTTTCTGGCGTTTGAACGCCAATAATCTTCCTCTCTGGGCTCTTACTGTCCTCAGAGGGATTTTGAACAGTGGCTTGGTCATCCTCTGTCAACTGTTCCTTAATTGACTTCTTGCTCTTTTGAGCAGTGGCATTCAGTGTTTTCCCACTCCTCAGTTGAACTGCTTGACATTCTTCTGTTATTTGTTTAGATATTTGCTGTTTTGCTTGATTCAACTGCAGTTCTATGCTCTTGTTAGCAACCTTAGTATCATGGAGCATTTCTTTAAATTCTGCTAACTGTTCTGTCATCAGGAGCAATTATTGATTAAGCTCATTCATCTGTTCTTGAGGATCAGGATCAGTGACTACTGCCATGACCTCTTCTTGTGGAACGAATTCCTTGCTAGAATATAAGTATTGGTTTCTAGCAACAATGTCTATAAGCTCTTGAGCTTCTTCAATTGTCTTTCTCATGTGTATAGATCCACCAGCTGAGTGGTCTAAAGACATCTGAGCTTTTTCTGTAAGCCCATAGTAGAAGATGTCTAACTGTACCCACTCTGAAAACATTTCAGAGGGGCATTTTCTGAGCATACCTCTATACCTCTCCCAGGCATTATAAAGGGATTCATTATCCTCTTGTTTAAAGCCTTGGATGTCCAGCCTTAGCTGTGTCATCCTTTTTGGAGGGTAAAAATGATTCAGGAATTTTTCTGATAACTGTTTCCATGTCTTTATGCTTGCTGTAGGTTGGTTATTCAACCACCTTCTTGCTTGATCTTTTACAGCAAATGGAAACAGTAACAGTCTGTAGACATCCTGATCTACCTCTTTATCATGTATTGTGTCAGCAATTTGTAAGAACTGTGCCAGAAACTCAGTAGGTTCTTCCTCTGGAAGACCGGAATACTGGCAATTTTGCTGCACTATGATAATGAGTTGAGGGTTTAGCTCAAAGCTGCTTGCTTTGATGGGAGGTACACAGATGCTACTCCCATATGCACCTGTACTGGGGTTGGCATAGGACCCCAGAGTTTAAGTCCATAATGGACAAAAGGGAAATGATAATAATTGCAAAGAGATAAATTTTGTTTGTTTTTTTTTTTTTTTTTTTGAAATAACCGAAAAAATAAAATAAAACAAAAGGAAAATAAAATAAAATTTCGAAAATCAAAAAGAAAATAAGATCAAAACAAATTGAGAACTGAATCAATTAGTAAGAAAAAAAGATTTTGAAAACAGCAATTAAAAAGATATGATTGAGAAAATTTTTATGAAAAAGATTTGATTCTTAAAAAGAGGAAAGAGAAAAACACCAAAAGACACCAAACTTAAAATTTTAGAAAATCAAACACTAATTTTTTTTCGAAAATTTTAAAGGAAAAACACAAAGAGGACACCAAACTTAGAACTTTTATGAATCAAAACGGGACTAGGGACAAGAAAAATTCGAAAGTTAGAAGAAGAAAACTAAAAAGCATGCAATTGACACCAAACTTAGAATATGAAACTAGACTCAACTAAAAGACTCTAAACCAACAAAAATAAAACAGTCCTAATCTAAGCAACAAGATAAGCCGTCAGTTGTTCAAACTCGAACAATCCCCGGCAACGGCGCCAAAAACTTGGTGCACGAAATTGCAATAACACTTTTGCAATCCCGCACAACTAACCAGCAAGTGCACTGGGTCGTCCAAGTAATACCTTGCGTGAGCAAGGGTCGATCCCACGGAGATTGTCGGCTTGAAGCAAGCTATGGTTATCTTGTAAATCTTAGTCAGGATAGTAGAAATTATCAGGATTGTTTGTGAAAAGCAAAAGAACATGAAATGGTTACTTGTTTTGCAGTAATGGAGAATAGGTTGAGGTTTGGAGATGCTCCATCTTCTGAATCTCTGCTTTCCTACTGTCTTCTTCTTCAGTCACGCAAGTCTCCTTCCATGGCAAGCTGTGTGTAGGGTTTCACCGTTGTCAGTGGCTACCTCCCATCCTCTCATTGGAACGATTCCTAATGCCCTGTCACGGCACGGCATTCCATCTGTCGGTTCTCAATCAGACCGGAGTAGAATCCAGTGATTCTTTTGGCGTCTGTCACTAACGCCCCGCCTTCAGGAGATTGAAGCACGTCACAGTCATTCAGTCATTGAATCCTACTCAGAATACCACAGACAAGGTTTAGACCTTCCGGATTCTCTTGAATGCCGCCATCAGTCTAGCTTATACCACGAAGATTCCGATAAAAGAATCCAAGAGATAACTACTTAATCTAAGGTAGAACGGAGGTGGTTGTCAGTCACACGTTCATGGTTGAGAATGATGATGATTGTCACGGATCATCACATTCATCCGGATTAAGAACAAGTATTATCTTAGAATGGAAGCAAGCATGATTGAATGAGAAACAGTAGTAATTGCATTAATCCATCATGACACAGCAGAGCTCCTCACCCCCAACCATGGGGTTTAGAGGCTCATACTGTGGAAAGAAACGTGTACAAAATGTTATGGGGTCATAAGGTACGGATTACAAAGTCAAAAGGTCCTATAAGTAGTAAACTAGTATCCTAAGGTTTACAGGAATGAGTAAATGACAGAAAAATCCACTTCCGGGCCCACTTGGTGTGTGCTTGGGCTGAGCATTGAAGCTTTTATGTGTAGAGACGTTTTCTGGAGTTAAACGCCAGTTCTCATGCCAGTTTGGGCGTTTAACTCCAAGTTTTATGCCAGTTCCGGCGTTTAACGCTGGAATTTCTGAGGCCGGCTTGCTATGCAGGTTTGGGCCATCAAATCTTGGGCAAAGTATGGACTATTATATATTGCTGGAAAGCCCTGGATGTCTACTTTCCAATGCCATTGAGAGCGCGCCAATTGGGCTTCTGTAGCTCCAGAAAATCCACTTCGAATGCAGGGAGGTCAGAATCCAACAGCATCTGCAGTCCTTTTCAGTCTCTGGATCAGATTTTTGCTCAGAACCTTCAATTTCAGTCAGAAAATACCTGAAATCACAGAAAAACACACAAACTCATAGTAAAGTCCAGAAAAGTGAATTTTAATTAAAAACTAATAAAAATATACTAAAAACTAACTAAAAGATACTAAAAACATACTAAAAACAATGCCAAAAAGTGTACAAATTATCCGCTCATCACAATGATAAAAAAATGCATTTTCAAAGTTAGGATTTAGTAATTGGAAGAAAGTAAACAATGGAGTGAATTGTGCATTTGTATATCACAAGGGTTCTATTCCTATTTCTCCCATAATTTATGTGTGAAATCTTGTGATGATTTAATGGCTCAATCTAAGCATATAGACAAAGTTCTTGATAGGCATAGTGATGAAACTATTACAAATAACCACTTAAGGTTGAAGACAGCTATTGATGCTATTTGACAACTTGCATTTCAAGCATGTGCATTTAAAGGCGACGATGAAAGTCCTGGATCTTTGAATATGGAAAATTTTATTGAGTTAATTAAGCTTTTAGCTTCATGTAATCAGAATGTTAATAATACTATCCTTGAAAATGCTCCTGAAAATGTTTAATATATATCTCCCGGTGTTCAAAAAGATATATTGCATATCTTTGCTAGAAAAGTGTGTGCAACAATTTGAGAAGAAATTGGTGATTCTAAATTTTGTATAATTATTGATGAAGCAAGAGATGAGTCAAAGTGAGAACAGATGTCTGTGGTTTTGAGGTTTGTAGACAAGCACGGTTGTGTTCAGGAAAGATTTTTTGATCTTATACATGTTTCTGATGCGTGTTCTTTGACATTGAAAATAGAAATTTTATCAGTTCTTTTTTGTGATAATCTTGATGTTCAAAATTTTAGGGGATAAAGGTATGATAGAGCTAGTAATATGTGTGGTAAATGGAATGGATTGCTAGCTCTATTTTTGAAAGATTGCCCTTTTGCTTATTACATTGATTGTCTTACTCATCGATTACAATTAGCACTTGTTTCTACAACCAAAGAATTTTGCTATGTTCATCAATTCTTTTCAAAACTTACACTAATTGTGAATGTTGTGATTGTTTCTCCTAAACGTCATGATCAGTTAAGGGTTGCTTAAGCAAATAATGTTGCAAACTTAATTGCCAATGATCAAATTGTGACAGGTAGTAGACTTAATCAAATTGGTACTTTGGAAAGAGATAGAGATACTAGATGGGGGTCTCATTTGAATTTTGTATGTAGCTTGCTATGCATGTTTGATGCTACTTGTGAAGTTCTTGAAAAAAACACTGAAGAAGGTAATTTCACCACTCGTGGTGATGCTAGTGCTACTTATGATTCTATCACATCCTTTGAATTTGTCTTTGTTTTGCATTTGATGAGAAATATTTTGGAAGTTAGTCATGATTTTTGTCAAGCTTTACAACAAAAAAAAATCAAGACATATTGAATGCTTTAACATTGATTTCTACTACAAAGACTTTAATCCAACAAATGAGAGAATCAAGTTGGGAGGCTTTTATAAAAGAAGTTATATTATTTTGTGAGAAACATGAAGTTGAAATTCCTGATATGAATGCAATGCATATTCCTAGAAGAGGCCGAACTCGCAGAATTATTGCTCGAATTTCAATAGAGCATCATTACTGTGTTAATTTATTTCTGGTTGTAATTGATACACAGTTGTAAGAGCTTAATGGAAGATTCAATAATAATATGGTGGAATTGCTTACTTTAAGTTCAATTTTAGATCCCAGAGATAATTCTAAGTTCTTCAGTGTCAACAAAGTATGTGAATTAGTAGAACGATTTTATTCAAGTGACTTCAATGACCAAGAGAAATTTTACATTAGAATGCAAGCTTAACATTATGAACTTGATGTTCCTAATCATGTTGAGTTAACTAATTTGTGCACAATTTTGGAGTTATGTCAAGGATAAACGAAGACAGGAAAGTCTTTAACGTATCCTTTGATTGATCATTTGATTCGCTTGGTATTAACTCTCACTGTTTCAACTGCTAAAATTGAGATATCTTTTTCAGCTATGAATATTGTGAAAAATAGACTCAGAAACAAAATGGAAGATACGTATCTTGCTAATTGTCTTTTGATTTATATTGAGAAGAAGATTGCTGAAAGATTTGACAAATATTCTATTATCGATAAATTTTATGAGATAAAGAATCAACGTGTACCATGATGTGTGGAAAACGATCCAACACAAAACTCACCGGCAAGTGTACCGGGTCGCATCAAGTAATAATAACTCACATGAGTGAGGTCGATCCCACAGGGATTGAAGGATTGAGCAATTTTAGTTTAGTGGGTGGTTTAGTCAAGCGGATCAAGTGTTGATTGAGTGATTTGTGTTTAACAGGAAGTAAATGACAGTAAATGTAAAGGGAGAGGGGAATTTGCAGTAAATTAAAGAACAGGAAGGTAAAATGAACTGAATCTTAAAGAACAAGAAAGTAAATGACTGAAACTTAAAGTGCAAGAAATGTAAATTGTAGTAACTTAAATTGCAAGAAATATAAATTGCTTAAAAGTAAAAGGGAATTGAGGACAGGGATTGCAGAATTTAAACAAGAGAATGTGAATTGCAACAATTAAGAGAGCAGAAATTGAATTAGAAGCAATGAGAATTCAAACAGCGAGGAAATAAAGTGCAGCAGAGGTTCCCAGAAGAACCAAAAGTAAAATTGGGTCTCAGGTCTCAAGAGACTAGGTAGCAGAGCCTAGATCTCTATTTGCCTTCCTAGATCCAAGCTCACAAAGCAATTGACAAGAATTTAAAGAAGAAGCAGTAAAGGAAATTGAAATTGAATTGAATTGTGCAGAAAAGATTTGAAGAGAGTTTGAATGGGAATTGAGACAGAATTTCCTCAATTTCTCACACCCAAAACTCAAAACAAGAAAAAAATAAACTGCTCTAGCAAGAATGAGGAAGAAGAGAGATCAACTCCCCTCCCCAATTCTCTGAAATCTCGGTGGAGTCACCAAGAGAAGTTGCAGAATTCAAAGCTCAAAGAGAGTGCAAAATTCAAAAGCAAAACTAAGAGTAAATCAAAAGGGTGAAAGTAAAGTTCTAATTACATCAAACTAACTCCTATTTATACAGTTTCTATTCTTGGATATTGGGATTTGGATGGGCTTTTGAATTGGTGAAGAAATGAATTAAAATGGGGTTTTAATTTGAATTTTCGGCCCAAAATGGTGGTTCCCAGGAGGCTGCCCTGCCCTTGTGGAGGGCAGGGCAGAAAATTGATGCTTGGTGCGGAAGATTGGTGCGGCTGGTGCATGCTTGGCGCGTAAAACGCTGCCCTGCCCGCGCCAAGGGCAGGGCAGAAAAATATGGTGCTGCCAGGGTCGAGAGTGGTGCGCGTATGGTGCTGCCAGGGTCGAGAGTTGGTGCGCCAGAATTGTTTCCTGGTGCGCCACACACAAAATGCTGCCCTGCCCTCGCGGAGGGCAGGGCAGTGTTTCCAAAATGCATTCCCGTGTTCGATCCTGGGCGGACGCACATGCTACATCATTTTCCTTGGTTTCTTGGCACGGCACTCAACTTTAGTTCCTTGCTTCTTCCTTGTTCCGTGTTCGATTCTTGTGGCATGCATGGGTGACATTTTTCCTTTGATTTTCTTCCTTGGTGAGCCCGATACTGCCCTTGTGGAGGGCAGGGCAACATTTTATTCCTCTTGGTTCCAAGGCACAAAATTGTGCTCTGCCCTTGGAGTGGGCAGGGCAGAGTTGCCTTCTCTTCTTGGTTCTCTTATGTTGCCCTCCTAGAGGGCAGTGTGCCCTTGTGGAGGGCAATGTTTGCCTCCCCCTTTGCATGCGGCACACTTCCTCTTGCTTTGACCACACTTTCCTTTCCTTGGGCTACACTTCTTAGGCCACGCTTTTCCTTTTCTTTTCTTTTCTTCACCTACAATAAACCAAAACAACCACTCCAAGTATCACTAAATTCAAGAGGCTTATAAATCAATTAAAATTCAATTAAAATTAGCTTAAACCTCATGATTTAACATTAATTTCATGGTGGTTGCTTGATTTAGAGAAGTTATGCATTTTCACTCCAAATCACTTACTTAGGATGCAAGAAAGTGCATAAATGCTAACAAAACAAGTGAAATTAGCTTGAAAAATGGGTATATGATGACTTGTCATCATACCACTTCGTTAGTAAAATGTACACATATTTTTTTGTACTTTAAATATATATTCTCTATCGGTATATTTTTGTAATGCATCTTACATTATAATTTATTTGCATATTTTTTTAATATTATATATGTTATTAGGCCCATGATAACATTTCTGGATCCATCCCTATTTGGACCTCTATAACTCAAGTTATGACCACTTGAGTATGAAAAGGTCAAAGCCGGCGGCATGCACATCGGGCTTGTAAGGATGGCCGCCGGACGTGCATGCAATTTGGAGGTTTAGATGTCCTTAAGACACGGTTTTGATTCATTAGGGTATGATTTTGCTGTACTCGTGTTTTTCTCATAAAAAAATTTAATTCTTACTTGTTTTAAGATTAAAAATTCTTAAAAATACAATAACATTTTTTTAGCTCTAAATATTTGATTATTTAGAGAATTTCATTAAATAAAAACTTTGATTAAAACTTAAAAAAATAAATAAATAAACCTTAAAAATTACTTAAGATGATATTCATCACACAACATATATACTTGTTTTAGTTACCAGTCACCTACACGTACGCGTAGATTGTCTTCCCTCATCACTTTCTTTTCTTCTCTTCTTTCCATTTCTTCTCTCTTCTACTCCTTTCTTTCCACCTCTTACCCATCATCCAACACTACCAAACACCATCCATAACCACTTGTTTTAGTTAGTTAGTTAGTTGTTTCGTTAGTTTAATTTTTTATTTAATCTTTTATTTTTCATTATAAATGTTGGATTATTAATCTTGGTTACCATTAACTGCTGCTACTTACTGCTGAGATGTTAGTTTAACATCATTGTTGTTAATATTCATTGTTGGATTCTTTGGTTGAGGTTATAAATTATTACTTGGTTTGGAATTTTTCATGCTTAATCGTGCGAATACCAAGTACATGTGACATTGCCTTAAAGCTTTCTAGATCTTTTGAATTGCATGACTTGGCCACCATGTGATTTGAATCTTATTCTGCAAGTAGGCAATTTCTTGATGAATATTGTGTAATCATCCTAATGCATTGTGCTTCTTGATCATGTGCAACCATATGTTTTAGGTTGAATGCTTTCATGCTTCTTTATTGCTTGCTTGGTTATCTTAACCTACAAGTTTAGAGCATCTCAAGCACACTAGAATGAGTGAAGTGCATGTTCCTTTTTGTGTAATTGTGGCATATCTTTTTATGTTGATGAATGTGTGTTCTAAACAGCGCACAAACTTAGAACTCATGCACTTAATTCTTTAATGTCACACTAATTCACTCACTCAATTCTAGTGGTTCTTATCTCATTCCAACAATGTATGCTTCCTTGCTTTTACATTTACTTTTCTTACTATCCTGCCTCTTGATTTTAGAATGAATCATTATGAGAAAAAATGGAAGTGGAAAGAAGAACACACAGTAACCGGTTGACCTACCAGCTGAAGGTAGCAGTCCAGAGAATCGCCGTACCCCCTTGCTCATCTTTAGATGCAGCGAGGACGGTGCAAACTCTTAAGTGTGGGGAGGTCATCCGACCATTCGGTGTTTTTGGGTGACAAGTTTCTAATCCCAACACTTTTGCATTTTAATTTTTTTTAGGTCTTTTAGGATTTTTAGTGCATTTTCGTATTTTGCATATATATACATAATAAGCTTAGTCAAAATCATGATATTTTCCAAGGATTTATTCTATAGGGCACCTCAATTGATTTGAGTAAAACTTTTCATTGAACTTGCTTGAATTATATATATATATATATATATATATATATATATATATATATATATATATATATATATATATATATATATATATATATTGTGGATCATGTTTTTGAGCTAAGAACACGAGCTTGCGAGTTTTAAGCCTAATGGTGTGGTTACATCTTATAACCACTTATTTTCCTTCTTGTGGGTATTATTCTCTTCTTATGATTGTAATATTTGATTTGTTTGATTCTATATGTCCATTATTTTGTGTATTCATGCATTTATATGATTGAGGCCATTGTTTCACTTAGTCACTTACCCAAATAGCCTACCTTTTATCTTCCATTGTTAGCCAACTTTGAGTCTACGATTAACCCACTTGTTCTTAATATTAGCACATTACAAGCCTTGAAGTGAAAAATAATAAATGTCCTTTATTTGGATCTTTGATTAGCTTAGGCTAGTGAGTATGTATCATTTAAGTGTGGGGAAACTTGGGACATTGGTTGAGAAAAATGGTAGTTTTATATTTCTGTTATAAATATTGGGAACTGAGTGCATACTCATGTGTAAATTAAATGTAAAACTATATGCATTGATGCTCTTGCATAAATTTTAGTTTGAAAAGAAAAGAAAAAAATGATAAAGGAAAAAGAAAAATATATATGAATGCAAAAGAAAAAAATAGAAAGAAAAGAAAAAGAAAAAGAAAGAAATAAAAAGGGGACAACATGCCCCAAAGTGAAGCTCAATAAAGTCAATGCATATGAGTTGTGATAAAAAAGAGAATGCATGAGTATGTGAAACAGTGAAGAATGGGTAGTTAGGTTAGCACTTAATTTGTATAGGTTGTCATAGTTTAGGTGGGAAGCTTAAGTTAATCAAAGATTCAAATTTCAAGTCCCCTTGACCATATGCATCCTACCCTGACCCTAGCCCCATTACAACCTAAAAAAATACCTCATGATATGTGTATGCATGCATGAAATGATTGTTTATTGTTAGATAAAAAATAAATCTTGGAAAGCATGATTATGGGAGAATTGAGTGGATCAACCCTAAACACTTGAGCGACTAGAGTGCAAACACTTCCGATGAGGATTCGATTGCTCAATTACATGTTTCCACCTAGAATCAACACTTTTCTTGCAAGTTTGTTTAATCTTGAATAACTCAATTCAATTGTTGTTTGGCTTGGTTATTAATACTTTTAGCCTTTATCCATATATATGTCTTCTTGGGAATTGATTTATTTTGACCAAGCAATTGCATTCATTTAGATAGGTTGCATGTAAGTAGTTTACATTGAATAAATGATAGAACCCTTTGTTTCTTTCTTGGTTAAGCATGAGGACATACTTAGTTTAAGTATAGGGAGATTTGATGCACCACTATTTTGTGGTACATCTTGTGCTTAATTTAGGGAATTATATCACCTTTTACCCACATTTATTCAATGAAATAGCATGGTTTCATGATTTTCTCCTACATTGTGCTTAAGGGTGAAAACATGCTTTTTAGGCCCTTAATTGGTTGATTTTAATTCACTTTTGATTCCACTAGGTGCCTTGATGTGTTTGTTAGTGAATTCAGGTTGGAAAGGCTAGGAATGGATCAAAGGAATGAAGAGGAAAAGCATGCAAGTGGAGAACTCATGGATAAACAAGGATTTGGGATGCTAAGATCGACGCAAACGCGCATGCGTGGATTGTGGAGTCGCATGGCAACGCGTACGCGTACATGATGCGTGTACGCGTATGCGTAGATGCTCGCACGTGACTCACTTAAAGACCAAATACTGGGGGCGAATTCTGGGCTTCCCAGACCCAGATCTAACTTATTTCTAAGGCTATTTAAGGCAGAATTCAAGGGGGAGTCAACACCTTCTAACACATTAGTTTTAGTTTAGTTTAGTTTTAGAGAGTTTAGTTAGAGTTAGATTCTAGAGAGAGAAGCTCTTTCTTCTCTCTAGAATTAGGATTAGGATTAGGTTTAATCTCTTCTTAGATCTAGGCTTTAATTCTTCTTCTCAATTACTTCTCTTTCTCAATTTCTTGTTGCTACATCTTCTTCTTTCATTCCTTTGTTGTAATCATCTCCTTTACTTTGTATACTTTGTTGTTGATACATTCTTGTTTCTTTTATTTTCTTTTAATGCAATTTGAGGTAATTCATGTTAATTGTGCTTTCTTTAATTGTTGTTGTTAATTCCATGCAATTAGTAGTTGTTAGATTTTATTCTTGTTATCAATTTACTATGCTTTCCTTTTATGCCTTCCAAGTGTTTGATAAAATTCTTGGAAGGATGCTAGAGTAAAATTTTTCTCCTCTTGGTTTAGGTTGAGTAATTAGTGACTCTTGAGTTATCTAATACTTTTGTTCATTGATAATTAGAATTTGCTAACTGAATTGCATGTCACTAAAGCTAGTCTTTTCTTAGGAGTTGACTAGGACTTGTGAATCCAATTTGATTATCTTCACTTGACTTTCCTCCATAATTAGAGGTTAACTAAGTGGAGCAATAAACAATTGTCATCATAATTGAAGAAGATGATGAGGATAGGACTCCTAATTCTCATATCTTGCCAAGAGTTTTTCTAGTTGTTAGTTTATTTATTTTTCCATTTACATTTCTTGTTTCTTATCTCCAAAACCCCAAAGATATACAACCCATAACCAATAATAAGAACATTACCCTGCAATTCCTTTGAGAGACGACCTGAGGTTTGAATACTTCAGTTATTAATTTTAGGGGTTTGTTACTTGTGACAACCAAATTTTTGTATGAAAGGATTCTTTGCTGGTTTAGAAACTATGCTTGCAATGAGGATTCATTTGTGAAATTTTAAACCATAAAAAATTCATTCATCACTCTTTCCTTTGAGCTTGGGAGTTGGTATCTTTGTTGTAGAGGATCACTCTAGGGGATCCTTTTTCAACTTCCATGAGAATCATTGCCTCCATTCTGTAAGCAAGTCAGAATGGTGATTCTCCGGTGGTAGAGTGTGGTGTTGTCCGGTATGCCCATAGGACTTGCGGGAGCTCTTCGGCCCAAGCTCCCTTGGTGTCCTGTAGTCTCCGTTTTAACCCGGCTAGTATGACATTGTTGGCAGCTTCCGACTGTCCATTTCTTCAAAGGTGAACTAGTGCTTGATTTTTAAATCGGCTACCAGGTTTCTGAAGCCCGTGTCAGTGAACTGAGTTCCATTGTCTGTGGTAATGGAGTATGGGACCCGAAACCTTGTGACAATGTTTCTGTACAAGAACTTCCGACTTCTTTGAGCAGTGGCAGTGGCTAAAGGTTCAGCCTCAACCCATTTTGTGAAATAGTCTTTTCCTACAATGAGGAACTTGACTTGTCCTAATCCTTGAGGGAACGGTCCGAGGAGGTCGTGCCCCCAATTTGCAAATGGCCAGGGTGAAGTGACACAATTGAGTTTTTCGGGTGGTGCGATGTGAAAGTTGGCGTGTTTCTGACATGAGGGGCATGTTTGGACGAACTCTGTTGCTTCCTTTTGCAAGGTCCGCCATTAAAAGCCCGCTCGGAGTACCTTTTTGCAAAGAGCTCGTGCCCCGAGGTGGTTGCCGCACATGCCACTGTGGACTTCCTCAAGAACTTCCCTTGTAGGGAGGTTGGGACGCATTTTAGGAGGGGTGTGGAGATTCCTCTTCTATATAGGACGTCGTGCACTATGTTATGAGGGAAAAATGATTCCACACAAACTCACCGGCAAGTATACCGGGTCGCATCAAGTAGTAAAACTCACAAGAGTAAGGTCGATCCCACGAGGATTGATTGGATTAAGCAACTTTAGTTAGGTGATGAATTTAGTTAAGCTAATATTGATGAATTGAATGGAAATTAATTGGCAGAATGTTAAAGTGCTAGGAATTGTAACTTGTAGAATGTAAATTGGCTGAAACTTAAATGGCAAGAAAGGTAATTGCTAAAACTTAAAGTGCAAGAAATTAAAGGGAACGGAATTTTAAGTTGAAATAAAAGTAAATGACTGAATCTTAAAGTGTAGGAACTAAAAGTGCAGAAAAATTAAGTAGCAAGGAAACTTAAATTGCATGAATAATAAAGGGGTTTGGGTTTTGGGAATCAAAACAGAACTAGACAATATAAATTGCAGCAAGTGCAGAGAAATCACAGTGAGAGAAATTCAAAGAAAATGATTCATCAGGAATTGGAGATACTATAATCCTTCATGAATCAATTGAGTCTCAACTCCTTTCTCAATCATATGCATAGATCTATGGCAGATTGAAATTGATTGGATCCCAATTCCTTGGTAATCCAATCTCTCTAATCACAATCAATGTTGCCAATTCCTTGATCTAGTTGTCATGAGAAGAGTTAGAGCACATTTCTCTCATCCATAAGCTACACTAACTCTCAAGATCTCAATTCCTCCCGAATAGTGTTGATCAAGAGAGTAATGAAGGATAGAGCTTCAGTTCTAATGAAGGTGATTCCCCTTCCGAGGTTCACACCCACATTCAATTGAGTTAAACCACCTTCCAGAGTGAATAATTCACAATCAAAGTAGAAGATACCCAAAAGCTACTGGTGCGCGAAATTGTGAACTATACTTTTTCACAACTCTCATAATCCCTGGTAATGGCTCCAAAAACTTGGTGCGCTCAATACCATGGCATTACACAACTTCGCACAACTAACCAGCAAGTGCACTGGGTCGTCCAAGTAATAAACCTTACGTGAGTAAGGGTCGATCCCACGGAGATTGTTAGTATTGAAGCAAGCTATGGTCATCTTGTAAATCTTAGTCAGGCAGACTCAGATATATATGGTGATGAACGAAAATAACATAAAAGATAAAGATAGTGATACTTATGTACTCATTGGTAGGAACTTCAGATAAGCGCATGAAGATGCCTTCCCTTCCGTCTCTCTGCTTTCCTACTGTCTTCATCCAACCCTTCTTACTCCTTTCCATGGCAAGCTCGTATAGGGTCTCACTGTTGTCAGCAGCTACCTCCCATCCTCGCAGTGAAAGCTAATGCTCAATACTCTGTCACAGTACGGCCAATCACCGGTTCGGTTCCCTCCCCTACCGGAATAGAATAACTCTTTTGCGTCTGTCACTAACGCCCAGTAGGTTACAGGTTTGAAGCACGTCACAGTCATTCAGTCATTGAATCCTACTCAGAATACCACAGACAAGGTTAGACCTTCCGGATTCTCTTGAATGCTGCCATCAGTTCTTGCCTATACCACGAAGACTCTGATCTCACGGAATGGCTGGCTCGTTTGTCAGGCGAGCACTCGGTTGTCAGGCGATCAACCATGCATCGTGCAATCAGGAATCCAAGAGATATTCACCAAGCCTCAGATGCTTGTAGAACAAGAATGGTTGTCAGTCACCTTGTTCATGGGTGAGAATGGTGATGGGCGTCAATCATCACCTTCATCATGTTGAAGAACAAGTGATATCTTGGACAAAGAACAAGCGGAATTGAATGGAAGAACAATAGTAATTGCATTAATACTCGAGGTACAGCAGAGCTCCACACCTTAATCTATGGTGTAGAAACTCCACCGTTGAAAATACATAAGCATAAGGTCTAGGCATGGCCGAATGGCCAGCCTCCCAATGATCTAAGAACTAAAATGTTCAAAGATGATCTAGAGATCTAAAAGTGATCAAAAGATTTCTAAGTGATGAAAAGATTTAAACGTGATCAAAAGATTTCTATACAATAGTAAAAGGTCCTACTTATAAGAAACTAGTAGCCTAGGGTGTACAAAAATGAGTAAATGACATAAAAATCCTCTTCCGGGCCCACTTGGTGTGTGCTTGGGCTGAGCAATGAAGCAATTTCGTGTAGAGACTCTTCTTGGAGTTAAACGCCAGCTTTGGTGCCAGTTTGGGCGTTTAACTCCCATTTAGGTGCCAATTCCAGCGTTTAACGCTGGGATTTCTTGAGGTGACTTTGAACGCCGGTTTGGGCCATCAAATCTTGGGCAAAGTATGGACTATTATATATAGCTGGAAAGCCCAGGATGTCTACTTTCCAACGCCGTTGAGAGCGCGCCAATTGGGCTTCTGTAGCTCCAGAAAATCCACTTCGAGTGCAGGGAGGTCAGAATCCAACAGCATCTGCAGTCCTTTTGAGTCTCTGGATCAGATTTTTGCTCAGGTCCCTCAATTTCAGCCAGAAAATACCTGAAATCACAGAAAAACACACAAACTCATAGTAAAGTCCAGAAAAGTGAATTTTAACTAAAAACTAATAAAAATATACTAAAAACTAACTATATCATATCAAAAACATACTAAAAGCAATGCCAAAAAGTATACAAATTATCCGCTCATCACAACACCAAACTTAAATTGTTGCTTGTCCTCAAGCAACTGAAAATCAAATAAGATAAAAAGAAGAGAATATGCAATGAATTCCAAAAACATCTGTGAAGATCAGTATTAATTAGATGAGCGGGGCTTTTACTTTTTGCCTCTGAATAGTTTTGGCATCTCACTCTATCCCTTGTAATTCAGAATGATTGGCTTCTTTAGGAACTCAGAATCCAGATAGTGTTAATGATTCTCCTAGTAAAGTATGATGATTCTTGAACGTAGCTATTTATTGAGTCTTGGCTGTGGCCCAAAGCACTCTGTCTTCCAGTATTACCACCGGATACATACATGCCACAGACACATAATTGGGTAAACCTTTTCAGATTGTGACTCAGCTTTGCTAAAGTCCCCAATTAGAGGTGTCCAGGGTTCTTAAGCACACTCTTATTTGCCTTGGATCACAACTTTATTCTTTCTTTTTCTTTCTTTTTCTCTTTCCTTTTTTTCGGTTTTTTTTTTCGTTTTTTTTTTGCAATGCTTTTTCTTGCTTCAAGAATCATTTTATTGATTTTTCAGATCCTCAGTAACATGTCTCCTTTTTCATCATTCTTTCAAGAGCCAACATTCATGAACCACAAATTCAAAAGACATATGCACTGTTTAAGCATACATTCAGAGAACAAAAATATTGCCACCACATCAAATAATTAAACTATTATAAAATTCAAAATTCATGCAATTCTTTCTTTTATCAATTAGGCACGTTTTTATTGAAGAAAGGTGATGGATTCATAGGACATTCATAACTTTAAGGCATAGACACTAAGACACTAATGATCACAAGACACAAACATGGATAAACATAAAGCATAAAAATTCGAAAAACAGAAGAACAATAACAAGGAAATCAAAGAACGGGTCCACCTTAGTGATGGCGGCTCTTTCTTGCTCTTGAAGATCCTATGGAGTGCTTGAGCTCCTCAATGTCTCTTCCTTGTCTTTGTTGCTCCTTCCTCATGATTCTTTGATCTTCTCTAATTTCATGAAGGATGATGGAGTGTTCTTGATGCTCCACCCTCAGTTGTCCCATGTTGGAACTTAGTTCTCCTAGGGAGGTGTTTAGTTGCTCCCAATAGTTTTGTGGAGGAAAATTCATCCCTTGAGGAATCTCAGGGATCTCATGATGAGTGAGATCTCTTGTGTACTCCATCCTTTTCTTGGTGATGGGCTTGTCCTCATCAATGGGAATGTCTCCCTCTATGTCAACTCCAACTGAATAACAGAGGTGACAAATGAGATGGGGAAAGGCTAACCTTGCCAAGGTGGAGGTCTTGTCCGCCACCTTATAGAGTTCTTGGGCTATAACCTCATGAACCTCTATTTCTTCTCTAATCATGATACTATGGATCATGATGGCCCGGTCTATGGTAACTTCGGACCGGTTGCTAGTGGGGATGATTGAGCGTTGTATGAACTCTAACCATCCTCTAGCCACGGGCTTGAGGTCATGCCTTCTCAATTGGACCGGCTTTCCTCTTGAATCTTGCTTCCATTGTGCGCCCTCTTCACATATGGTTGTGAGGACTTGGTCCAACCTTTGATCAAAGTTGACCCTTCTAGTGTAAGGATGCTCATCTCCTTGCATCATAGGCAAGTTGAACGCCACCCTCACACTCTCCGGACTAAAATCCAAGTATTTCCCCCGAACCATAGTGAGATAATTCTTTGGATTCGGGTTCACACTTTGGTCATGGTTCTTTGTGATCCATGCATTGGCATAGAACTCTTGAACCATCAAGATTCCGACTTGTTGAATGGGGTTGGTAAGAACTTCCCAACCTCTTCTTCGGATCTCATGGTGGATCTCCGGATATTCACCCTTTTTGAGTGAAAAGGGGACTTCGGGGATCACCTTCTTCAAGGCCACAACTTCATAGAAGTGGTCTTGATGCACCCTTGAGAGGAATCTATCCATCTCCCATGACTCGGAGGTGGAAGCTTTTGCCTTCCCTTTCCTCTTTTTAGAGGTTTCTCCGGCCTTGGATGCCATAATGGTTATGAAAAAGCAACGCTTTTACCACACCAAACTTAAAATGTTTGCTCGTCCTCGAGCAAAAGAAGAAAGAAGAGAGTAGAAGAAGAAGAAATGAGGAAGAAGGGAGATGGTAGTGTGTTCGGCCAAGAAGGGTAAGAAAATGGGGTTTAGGTTGTGCGAAAATGAAGAGTTGAAGAAGGGTATTTATAGGAGAGAGGGGGGTAAAGGTTCGGCCATTATGGGTGGGTTTGGGAGGGAAAGTGGTTTGAATTTGAAGGGTGAGGTTGGTGGGGTTTTATGAAGGATGGATGTGAGTGGTGAAGAGAAAGATGGGATTTGATAGGTGAAGGGTTTTTGGGGAAGAGGTGTTGAGGTGATTGGTGAATGGGGGAAGAGAGAGAGTGATGGTAGGGTCCTGTGGGGTCCACAGATCCTGTAGTGTCAAGGAAAAGTCATCCCTGCACCAAATGTGGCTCAAAATCACGTTTTGAGCCATTTCTGGCGTTAAACGCCGGGCTGGTGCCCATTCCTGGCGTTTAACGCCAGGTTCTTGCCCTTTACTGGCGTTTAACGCCAGTCTGGTGCCCCTTTCTGGCGTTAAACGCCCAGAATGGTGCCAGACTGGGCGTTAAACGCCCAACAGCTAGCATTACTGGCGTTTGAACGCCAGTTTCTTCTCCTCCAGGGTGTGCTGTTTTTCTTCCTGTTTTTCATTCTGTTTTTGCTTTTTTCATTGTTTTTGTGACTTCTTATGATCATCAACCTACAAAAAAAGATAAAATAACAAAAGAAAATAATTAATTATAAAACATTGGGTTGCCTCCCAACAAGCGCTTCTTTAATGTCATTAGCTTGACAGAGGACTCTCATGGAGCCTCAGAAATGCTCAGAACCGTGTTGGAACCTCCCAACACCAAACTTAGAGTTTGAATGTGGGGGTTCAACACCAAACTTAGAGTTTGGTTGTGGCCTCCCAACACCAAACTTAGAGTTTGACTGTGGGGGCTCTGCTTGGCTCTGTTTTGAGAGAAGCTCTTCATGCTTCCTCTCCATGATGACAGAGGGATGTCCTTGGGCCTTAAACACCAAGGATTCTTCATTCACTTGAATGATCAACTCTCCTCTATCAACATCAATCACAGCCTTTGCTGTGGCTAGGAAGGGTCTGCCAAGGATGATGGATTCATCCATGCACTTCCCAGTCTCTAGGACTATGAAGTCAGTAGGGATGTAATGGTCTTCAATCTTCACCAAAACATTCTCTACAAGTCCATAAGCTTGTTTTCTTGAGTTGTCTGCCATCTCTAATGAGATTCTTGCAGCTTGCACCTCAAAGATCCCTAATTTCTCCATTACAGAGAGGGGCATGAGGTTTATACTTGACCCTAAGTCACACAAGGCCTTCTTGAAGGTCATGGTGCCTATGGTACAAGGTATAGAAAACTTCCCAGGATCCTGCCTCTTTTGAGGCAGTTTCTGCCTAGACAAGTCATCCAGTTCTTTGGTGAGCAAGGGAGGTTCATCCTCCCAAGTCTCATTTCCAAATAACTTGTCATTTAGTTTCATGATTGCTCCAAGGTATTTAGCAACTTGCTCTTCAGTAACATACTCATCCTCTTCAGAGGAAGAATACTCATCAGAGCTCATGAATGGCAGAAGTAAGTCCAATGGAATCTCTATGGTCTCATTTTGAGCCTCAGATTCCCAAGGTTCCTCATTGAGGAACTCAGAGGAGAGTGGTGCACGCCCACTGGGGTCTCTCTCAGTGGCGTCTTCTTCCTCTCTTTCCTCTCCATATTCGGCCATGTTGATGGCCTTGCACTCTCCTTTTGGATTTTCTTCTGTATTACTTGGGAGAGTATTAGGAGGGAGTTCAGTAACTTTCTTGCTCAGCTGACCCACTTGTCCTTCCAAATTTCTGATGGAGGACCTTGTTTCACTCATGAAACTTTGAGTGGTCTTTATTAGATCAGAGACCATTGTTGCTAAGTCAGAAGTATTCTGCTTAGAACTCTCTGTCTGTTGCTGAGAAGATGATGGAAAAGGCTTGCCATTGCTAAACCTGTTTCTTCCACCATTATTGTTATTGAAACCTTGTTGAGGTCTCTCTTGATTCTTCCATGAGAGATTTGGGTGATTTCTCCATGAAGAATTGTAGGTATTTCCATAGGGTTCTCCTAGGTAATTCACCTCTTCCATGGAAGGGTTCTCAGGATCATAAGCTTCTTCCTCAGATGAAGCTTCCTTAGTACTGCCAGGTGCATTTTGCATTCCAGACAGACTTTGAGAAATCAAATTGACTTGTTGAGTCAATATCTTGTTCTGAGCCAGTATGGCATTCAGAGTGTCAATCTCAAGAACTCCTTTCTTCTGACTAGTCCCATTGTTCACAGGATTCCTTTCAGAAGTGTACATGAATTGGTTATTTGCAACCATTTCAATCAATTCTTGAGCTTCTGCAGGCGTCTTCTTCAGATGAAGAGATCCTCCAGCAGAGCTATCCAAGGACATCTTAGATAGTTCAGAGAGACCATCATAGAAAATTCCTATGATGCTCCATTCAGAAAGCATGTCTGAGGGACATCTTCTGATTAATTGTTTGTATCTTTCCCAAGCTTCATAGAGGGATTCTCCATCCTTCTGTCTGAAGGTTTGGACTTCCACTCTAAGCTTACTCCATCTTTGTGGTGGAAAGAACTTTGCCAAGAAGGCATTGACTAGCTTTTCCCAAGAGTCCAGGCTTTCTTTAGGTTGAGAATCCAACCATATTCTAGCTCTGTCTCTTACAGCAAAAGGGAATAGCATCAGTCTGTAGACCTCAGGGTTAACCCCATTAGTCTTGACTGTGTCACAGATTTGCAAGAATTCAGCTAAAAACTGATGAGGATCTTCCATTGGAAGTCCATGGAACTTGCAATTCTGTTGCATTAGAGAAACTAATTGAGGCTTAAGCTCAAAGTTGTTTGCTCCAATGGCAGGGATAGAGATGCTTCTCCCATAGAAATCAGGAGTAGGTGCAGTAAAGTCACCCAGCACCTTCCTTGCATTGTTGGCATTGTTGTTGTTTTCGGCTGCCATGGGTTCTTCTTCTTTGAAGAATTCGGTCAGGTCCTCAACAAAGAGTTGTGCTTTAGCTTCTCTTAGCTTTCTCTTCAAGGTCCTTTCGGGTTCAGGATCAGCTTCAACAAGAATGCCTTTGTCTCTGCTCCTGCTCATATGAAAGAGAAGAGAAAAAGAAAATGTGGAATCCTCTATGTCACAGTATAGAGATTCCTTGAATTGTCAGAGGAAAAGAGAAATAGAAAGAAGAAGGAGAAGAAGAATTCGAACTCTAAGTAGATAAGGTTCGAATTGTGCATTTAGAAGGAGTGGTACTCCATAAATAGAAGGATGTGAGAAGGAGGGAAGAGGATTTTCGAAAATTCAATTAAAAGATTTTGAAAACATTTTGAAAATTTGATTGATAATTTTCGAAAATTGAAAGTGAAAAAGAAATCAAGTAATTTTTGAAAAAGATTTTGAAATTAGAAGTCAAAAAGATTTGATTGAAAACTATTTTGAAAAAGATGAGGTTAAAAAGATTTGATTGAAAAGTTATGGTTTTAAAAAGATGTGATTGAGAAGATATGATTTGAAAACAATTTTAAAAGATATGATTTGAAAACAATTTTAAAAGATATGATTTTAAAAATTAATGACTTGCTTAACAAGAAAAGATATGATTCAAACATAAAACCTTCCTTAACAGAAAAGGCAAAAAATGTTCAATCAAATCATTAATTGTTAGTAAGTATCTTTGAAAGGAAAGAAATTAATTTTGAAAACATTTGATTGAAAAGATTTGATTTGAAAAAGATTTGATTTTGGAAAACTTGAAAAAAAATTGATTTGAAAACAAAATCTTCCCCCTAGCACCATCCTGGCGTTAAACGCCCAGAATGGTATACATTCTGGCGTTTAACGCCCAAAATGCTACCTTTTTGGGCGTTAAACGCCCAACCAGGTGCCCTGGCTGGCGTTTAAACGCCAGTCTGCTGATGAGCGGATATTTTGTACGCTTTTTGGGGGTAATTTCATGTAAATTTTAGCATGTTTCAGTTAGTTTTTAGTAAAATAATATTAGTTTTTAGGCTAAATTCACATTTCTGGACTTTACTATGAGTTTGTGTGTTTTTCTGTGATTTCAGGTATTTTCTGGCTGAAATTGAGGGAGCTGAGCAAAAATCTGACTTAGGCTGAAAAAGGACTGCTGATGCTGTTGGATCCTGACCTCCCTGCACTCGAAATGGATTTTCTGGAGCTACAGGAGTCCAATTGGCGCGCTCTCAACGGCGTTGGAAAGTAGACATCCAGGGCTTTCCAGCAATATATAATAGTCCATACTTTGCGCAAGGATAGACGACGTAACTTGGCGTTGAACGCCAAGTACATGCTGCTGTCTGGAGTTAAACGCCAGAAAAACGTCATGATCCGGAGTTGAACGCCCAAAACACGTCAAAACCTGGAGTTTGACGCCAAGAAAGGCCTCCACACGTGGAAAGCATTAGTCTCAGCCCCAGCACACACCAAGTGGGCCCCAGAAGTGGATTTCTGCACCAATTATCTTAGTTTATCCACTTTCTGTAAACCTAGGTTACTAGTTTACTATTTAAACAACTTTTACAGACATATCTTGTACCTCATGCTATTTTCAGATCTGAATTACATACTTTGTGACGGCATGAGTCTCTAAACTCCATTGTTGGGGGTGAGGAGCTCTGCAGCGTCTCGATGATTTAATACAATTCCTTTGTTTTCCATTCAAACACGCTTGTTCTTATCTAAGATGTTTATTCGCGCCTAACTGTGGAGAAGGTGATGATCCGTGACACTCATCACCTTCCTCAATCCATGAACGTGTGCCTGACAACCACCTCCGTTCTACATCAGATTGAATGAATGTCTCTTAGCTTCCCTAATCAGAATCTTCGTGGTATAAGCCGGATTGATGGCGGCATTCATGAGAATCCGGAAAGTCTAAACCTTGTCTGTGGTATTCCGAGTAGGATTCCGGGATTGAATGACTGTGACGTGCTTCAGACTTTAACCTGCTGGGCGTTAGTGACAGACGCAAAGAGGGATTCTATTCCAGTAGGAGCGGGAACCAACCGGTGATTGGCCGTACTGTGACAGAGTGCGTGCATAGCTTTCACTGCGAGGATGGGAAGTAGCCATTGACAACGGTGACACCCTACATAGAGCTTGCCATGGATAGACCTTGCGTGTGAGAAGAGGATCTCAAGGAAAAGTAGAAATTCAAAGGACAAAGCATCTCCAAAACTCCAACATATTCCCCAGTACTGCAATTCAAAGTAACATTGTTCCCTCTTTATTTTTATAATGAAATCTAGTAATTTCACTTTTAATCCAAATAATCCTTGTTGACATCCTAACTAAGATTAATAAAATAACATTGATTGCTTCAAACCAATAATCTCTGTGGATTCGACCCTTACTCACGTAAGGTATTACTTGGACGACCCAGTACACTTGCTGGTTAGTTGAACGGAATTGTGCCCACTCGTACCAAAAAATCCTAAGTTCCACAATTCTACAATAAATACATTAATGCTATATTGATGTGATCACAATTTCGTCCACCAAGTTTTTGGCGCCGTTGCCGGGGATTATTGAGTTTGGACAATTGAAGGCTTATTTTATTTCTTAGATTAGGAATAATTTATTTTTATTTTTATTTTTTATTGTTATAGAGTCATTAAATCTTGATAGGATAGTTTATTTTCAAAAAAATTTCTTTTCAAAAATATTATTTTTCTTAATTAATTGTTAAATTTTCGTGAGTTTAGTGTCTTGTTCTAAGTTTGGTGTCAATTGCATATCTCATACTTTCTTTTAAAATTTTCGACTTGTGTTCTTTGTTCTTCATTGATCTTCAAGTTGTTCTTGCTTATTTTTCTTGTTTGATCTTGAGTTTTTCTTGTTCTGTGTCTTTTCTTGTTTTTCTTGTGCTTTTTCAAAACATTAGTTTTCAAAAATTTAGTTTATCCATAAAAATAATACATCTTTAAAATACATTACATTTTTAATTCAGTTGGTTATAGTGTTGGCTTATGTTCTTGGCAATTGGGCACCAGTTTTTTTTTGAAAATCTTTTTCAAAAATAATTTTTCTTGGTTTAATCTGTGCCAAACTCTAAGTTTGGTGTTTTCTTGTTAATTTTAATATAATTTTCGAAAATTTGTCTTGGTTTTCTAAAAATTTTAAGTTTGGTGTTCTTTCTTGTGTTCTTGGTGTTCTTGTGAATCTTCAAGGTGTTCTTGAGTTTTTCTTGTGTCTTGATCTTAAAATTTTTAAGTTTGGTGTTCCTTGGTGTTTTCCCTCCAAAAATTTTCGAAAATAAGGAGCATTAGATCTAAAAATTTTAAGTCTTGTGTCTTTTGTGTGTTTTTCTCTTTCATCATAAAATTCAAAATTCAAAAATTTTTATTTTTTTTTTCTAACTAATTTTGAACTATTTTTTTTTTTTCGAAAATCTTTCATAAAAAAAATTTCAAATTTCAATTTCAAAATATTTCTAATTTCTTTTATTTATTTCGTTTATTTTATTTTTAATTCGAAAAAAATATATATTTTCACAAAATATTTTCAAAAAAAAAAAAAATTTATATTTTTAATTTCTTTCTATATATTTTGTTTTTACTTATTCCATTCTTCTAAATCAACATATAAATTATCTCTTGTATTCCAATTCTAAAGTAAGTATGAATGGACAAGACAAGAGGACCCTGGGGTCATATGCTAACCCCACTACTGCTTCATATGGAAGTAGTATCTGTATACCCTCCATTGGAGTTAGTAGCTTTGAGCTGAATCCTCAGCTCATTATCATGGTGCAGCAAAACTGCCAGTACTCTGGTCTTCCACATGAAGAACCTACAGAGTTTCTGGCACAATTTCTGCAAATTGCTGATACAGTACATGATAAGGAAATAGATCAGGATGTCTACAGACTATTACTGTTTCCATTTGCTGTAAAAGATCAAGCTAAGAGGTGGTTAAATAACCAGCCTAAGAACAGCATAAAAACATGGAAACAGCTGTCAGAAAAATTCCTGAATCACTATTTCCCTCCAAAAAGGATGACACAGCTAAGGCTAAGCATCCAAGGCTTCAAACAAGGAGATAATGAATCTCTTTATGATGCATGGGAGAGATACAGAGAGTTGCTAAGAAAATGCCCCTCTGAAATGTTTTCGGAATGGGTACAATTAGACATCTTCTACTATGGGCTTACAGAAAAAGCTCAGATTTCTCTAGACCACTCAGCTGGTGGATCTATACATATGAGAAAAACAATTGAAGAGGCTCAAGAGCTTATTGATACAGTTGCCAGAAATCAACATCTGTACTTAAGCAATGAATCTGTCATGAAAGAAGAAGCTAAAACAGTAACTGCAGAACTCAGTCCAGTGGATCAGGCTAATGAATTCAATCAGCAATTGGACTTTCTAACTCAACAGCTAGCCGAATTCAAGAAAATATTACAGGAAACAAGAATGGCTAACAGGAACATGGAAGTACAATTAAAGCAGACAGAAAAACAACTGTCAAGACAAATAACAGAAGAATGTCAAGCAGTTCAATTAAGAAGTGGGAAAATATTAAATACCTCACTTCAAAGAAGCAGGAAACCAAGAAATGAACAAGTGGATACCCAAAATCCTCCTGAAGACAGTCCGAGCCCAGAAAGGGACAAAGCTGGCGTTCAAACGCCAATAACAAGCAAGGAGGTGGCGTTTAACGCCACCCCAGCTTCCACCTCTGGTATTCAAACGCCAGTGGGTGATCAGTCACATACAAGTGCTGATAACAATCCTTCTAAAAAGGCTTCCCAACCCACTTCTGTAGGTAATAAACCTGCAGCAACTAAGGTTGAGGAATACAAAGCCAAAATGCCTTATCCTCAAAAACTCCGCCAAGCGGAACAGGATAAGCAATTTGCCCGCTTTGCAGACTATCTCAGGACTCTTGAAATAAAGATTCCGTTTGCAGAAGCACTTGAGCAAATACCCTCTTATGCTAAGTTCATGAAAGAAATCTTAAGTCATAAGAAGGATTGGAGGGAAACTGAAAAGGTCTACCTCACTGAAGAATGCAGTGCAGTCATTCTGAAAAGCTTACCTGAGAAGCTTAAAGATCCTGGGAGCTTTATGATACCATGCACATTAGAGGGCACTTGCACCAAGCAAGCTTTATGTGATCTTGGAGCAAGTATCAACCTAATGCCTGCATCTACTATTAGAAAGCTTGGTTTAACTGAAGAAATCAAACCAACCAGGATATGTCTTCAACTTGCTGATGGCTCCATTAAATACCCATCAGGCGTGATTGAGGACATGATAGTCAAGGTTGGGCCATTTGCCTTTCCTACTGACTTTGTGGTGCTGGAAATAGAGGAGCACAAGAATGCAACTCTCATTCTAGGAAGACCTTTCCTAGCAACTGGCCGAACCCTCATTGATATCCAAAAAGGGGAAGTAACCTTGAGAGTCAATGAGGAAGAGTTCAAGCTGAATGTTGTTAAAGCCATGCAACATCCAGACACCCCAAATGACTGCATGAATGTTGATATAATTGACTCTCTGGTAAGAGAGGTCAATATGGCTGAGAGTCTCGAATCAGAGCTAGAGGAAATTAGACTCAATGCTTTCGAAAATGCAAAGATTTACAAAGAGAAAGCGAAAAGATGGCATGATAAGAAATTGTCATCCAGAGTCTTGATCCGGGGCAAAAAGTTCCGCTATTCAATTCTAGGCTCAAATTATTCCCTGGGGAATTAAAATCCCGGTGGAGAGGTCCATATGTCATTACAAACGTGTCACCATATGGATACATAGAGCTTCAGGATAATGACTCTAACAAAAAGTTCATTGTTAATGGACAAAGAGTCAAACATTATCTTGAAGGCAATTTTGAGCAAGAATGCTCAAAACTGAGACTTGATTAAAACTCAGTCCAGCTAAAAGACATTAAAGAAGCGCTTGCTGGGAGGCAACCCAGCCAATCACAAAATTTAATTTTATTCGTATTGATTTTTCTTTACAGGTTTGAGTCCAAGTATCTTCAAAAGGTGAAATAGCAATTGGTTGAAGTCACAGAGTTACAGGGAAATTTGGAAGCTTACTGGCATGAAAAAGCCAGTAAGAAATACTTTGGGCATTAAACACCCAAAAGAAGCACCCACTGGGCGTTCAACGCCAGTAAGGGTAGCCTTCTGGGCGTTAAACGCCAAGAAGAAGCATCTTCTGGGCGTTAAACGCCAGAAAGATGCACCTTCTGGGCGTTTAACGCCAATCTGCTAGCATTCTGGGCGTTTAGAAAAACGCCCAGTAAAGAAGGACCTCCTGGCGTTCAACGCCAGGAAGAAGCATCACATGGGCGTTGAACGCCCAGGAGAAGCAACATGTGGGCGTTAAACGCCCAAACCATGCACCATGTGGGCGTTTAACGCCAGGATGGTGGGAGGAGGTACAATTTCGTTTTTCTTTGCAATTTTTCAAAATTTTTATGTTTCAATTCATGATTTCTTGCATAAACATATTTTAAATTATCACTTTCAATCCCAAAAAGTTTATCCTAATTTCTAAAATCCAATGATTGCAAATTTTTTTTAGATTTATCTTAAACCAAAAAAAACAAATGGCTTTCCAATTCAATCCATCATCTTCTCAAATTTGTTTCCAACACATCTTTAACTCCTTTTAAAAATCCTTTTCAAAATTAAAATTCAATTCTATCTTTTAAATTTTGATTCATATCTTTTCTTTTTTTAAAATTATATCTTTTTCTAATCCAATTTTTTTTTTTCAAATATTTTTAATTTCTTCTCATATCTTTTTCAACTCATCTTATTTTTTTTTCAAAAATACCTCTCCTTCTACTCCTCTCCTTTCCTTTCTTTTGCTTGAGGACAAGCAAACCTCTAAGTTTGGTGTGATTTGCCATGATCACTGAGCTAAAACTCATTAAGATCATGGCACCTGAGAGAACAGGAAGAGCAAGGATGTGAATCTAAGGGAGCTAAAGCGCCAAAGGATTAATCCATGAAAAAGCACCACATATTTTAAAGGAGCACCTACTCTTCAAAACAACAGGTTGCTAAGTTCCAATTTTCTTTCCCTTTAATTTTCCTGCTTTAACTTAGTGATAGCATTTTTTTTAAATTCACCTTAGGAGATATTTAGTAGTAATTAGTTTATCTATTTTGATTTTATTTTCAATTAAGCTATAATTTATTTTTCTCATCATCATTAGGCATGAATAAAGTAGTAGATTTTTTAGAATAAAGAAGTAATCTATATTTATGAGTTCTTAGTAATAAAGACTATAATTAATTATATGTGGTGGCAATACTTTCTGTTCTCTGAATGAATGCTTGAACAGTGCATAAATTGTATCTTGAATTGGATGAATATTGGCTCCTGAAAGGATGAGGAACACGAAAAATATTATTGATGATCTGAAAAATCATGAAATTGATTCTTGAAGCAAGAAAAAGCAGTTCAAAAAAAAAAAAAAAAAATTTTTACAATCAAAAGGAATAAAAGCCAAGCAGCCCTTAAAACCAAAAGGCAAGGGTAAAAAGGATCCAAGGCTTTGAGCATCAATGGAGAGGAGGGCCCAAGGAAATAAAATCCAGGCCTAAGCGGCTAAACCAAGCTGTCCCTAACCATGTGCTTGTGGCATGCAGGTCCAAGTTACAAGCTTGAGACTGAGTGGTTAAAGTCGTGATCCAAAGCAAAAGAGTGTGCTTAAGAGCTCTGGACACCACTAACTGGGGACTTTAGCAAAGCTAAGTCACAATCTGAAAAGGTTCACCCAGTTATGTGTCTGTGGCATTTATGTATCCGGTGGTAATACTGGAAGACAAAGTGCTTAGGGCCACGGCCAAGACTCATAAATAGCTGTGTTCAAGAATCAACATACTACACTAGGAGAGTCAATAATACTATCTGAATTCTGAGTTCCTAAGGATGCCAATCATTCTGAAATTCAAAAGATACAGGGAGATGCCAAAACTGTTCAGAGACAAAAAGCTACAAGCCCCGCTCATCTAATACGAATCTGAGCTTCATTTAAAACTCTAAAATATGATTACTTCTTAATTTCTGTTAGAACCTATTTTATTCATCTAGTTGCTTGAGGACAAGCAACAGTTTAAGTTTGGTGTTGTGATGAGCGGATATTTTGTACGCTTTTTGGGGGTAATTTCATGTAAATTTTAGCATGTTTCAGTTAGTTTTTAGTAAAATAATATTAGTTTTTAGGCTAAATTCACATTTCTGGACTTTACTATGAGTTTGTGTGTTTTTCTGTGATTTCAGGTATTTTCTGGCTGAAATTGAGGGAGCTGAGCAAAAATCTGACTTAGGCTGAAAAAGGACTGCTGATGCTGTTGGATCCTGACCTCCCTGCACTCGAAATGGATTTTCTGGAGCTACAGGAGTCCAATTGGCGCGCTCTCAACGGCGTTGGAAAGTAGACATCCAGGGCTTTCCAGCAATATAATAGTCCATACTTTGCGCAAGGATAGACGACGTAACTTGGCGTTGAACGCCAAGTACATGCTGCTGTCTGGAGTTAAACGCCAGAAAAACGTCATGATCCGGAGTTGAACGCCCAAAACACGTCAAAACCTGGAGTTTGACGCCAAGAAAGGCCTCCACACGTGGAAAGCATTAGTCTCAGCCCCAGCACACACCAAGTGGGCCCCAGAAGTGGATTTCTGCACCAATTATCTTAGTTTATCCACTTTCTGTAAACCTAGGTTACTAGTTTACTATTTAAACAACTTTTACAGACATATCTTGTACCTCATGCTATTTTCAGATCTGAATTACATACTTTGTGACGGCATGAGTCTCTAAACTCCATTGTTGGGGGTGAGGAGCTCTGCAGCGTCTCGATGATTTAATACAATTCCTTTGTTTTCCATTCAAACACGCTTGTTCTTATCTAAGATGTTTATTCGCGCCTAACTGTGGAGAAGGTGATGATCCGTGACACTCATCACCTTCCTCAATCCATGAACGTGTGCCTGACAACCACCTCCGTTCTACATCATATTGAATGAATGTCTCTTAGCTTCCCTAATCAGAATCTTCGTGGTATAAGCCGGATTGATGGCGGCATTCATGAGAATCCGGAAAGTCTAAACCTTGTCTGTGGTATTCCGAGTAGGATTCCGGGATTGAATGACTGTGACGTGCTTCAGACTTTAACCTGCTGGGCGTTAGTGACAGACGCAAAAGAGGGATTCTATTCCAGTAGGAGCGGGAACCAACCGGTGATTGGCCGTACTGTGACAGAGTGCGTGCATAGCTTTCACTGCGAGGATGGGAAGTAGCCATTGACAACGGTGACACCCTACATAGAGCTTGCCATGGATAGACCTTGCGTGTGAGAAGAGGATCTCAAGGAAAAGTAGAAATTCAAAGGACAAAGCATCTCCAAAACTCCAACATATTCCCCAGTACTGCAATTCAAAGTAACATTGTTCCCTCTCTTATTTTTATAATGAAATCTAGTAATTTCACTTTTAATCCAAATAATCCTTGTTGACATCCTAACTAAGATTAATAAAATAACATTGATTGCTTCAAACCAATAATCTCTGTGGATTCGACCCTTACTCACGTAAGGTATTACTTGGACGACCCAGTACACTTGCTGGTTAGTTGAACGGAATTGTGCCCACTCGTACCAAAAAATCCTAAGTTCCACAATTCTACAATAAATACATTAATGCTATATTGATGTGATCACAATTTCGTCCACCATCTGCCTTCTTCACTGGGCATTTTTGAATGCTCAGCTTTTTCTGTATCATTCCTCTGCAGTGTGTTCTGAATCTTCAATCCCTTGTATCATTGACTTGAAAAGACAAAAAAAAAAATTTTTTGGATTTTTAATAATTAAAATGCAACAAGAATCAAATAACAATGCATGCAAGACACCAAACTTAGCAGTTTGTATACTACTGACACTAATGAACTGAAAATGCATATGAGACACACAAAATACTCAAGTCAATAGAATTCAAAGATCAGAGCAAGAAATCATCAAGAATTACTTGAAGATCCTTAAGACACATGAATGAATTCATGCAATTGACACCAAACTTAAGATGAGACACTAGACTCAAGCAAGAAACATAAAATCTTTTTGGTTTTTTTATGATTTTGTAAATTTTTTTGTGTTTTTCGAAAATTAAGTGGAAAAAGGTATCAAAATTCTTAATGAGAATTCCAGGAATCAGTGCAATGTTAGTCTAAGACTCCGGTCCAGGAATTAGACATGGCTTCACAGCCAGCCAAGCTTCCAAAGAAAGCTTCGGTCCAAAACACTAGACATGACCAAAGGTCAGCCAAGCCTTAGCAAATCACTGCTCCAAAAGCAAGATTGATACGAAATCAACAAGCTCTTGTGGTGATAAGTTGAAACCTTGGTCCAATCAGATTAGACATGGCTTCTCAGCCAGCCAGATTTCAACAAATCATCATGAAACTCTAGAATTCATCTTCAAGAATTTCGAAAAAAAAATACCTAATCTAAGCAACAAGATGAACCGTCAGTTGTCCAGCCTAAACAATCCCGGGTAATAACACCAAAAATTTGATGTTGTTGCCGGATCTTGGCACTGATGTTACCAAAGGCTTGCTCAAAACTAGAACAATCCCCGGCAACGGCGCCAAAAACTTGGTGCGCGAAATTGTGAACTATACTTTTTCACAACTCTCATAATCCCTGGTAATGGCTCCAAAAACTTGGTGCGCTCAATACCATGGCATTACACAACTTCGCACAACTAACCAGCAAGTGCACTGGGTCGTCCAAGTAATAAACCTTACGTGAGTAAGGGTCGATCCCACGGAGATTGTTAGTATTGAAGCAAGCTATGGTCATCTTGTAAATCTTAGTCAGGCAGACTCAGATATATATGGTGATGAACGAAAATAACATAAAAGATAAAGATAGTGATACTTATGTACTCATTGGTAGGAACTTCAGATAAGCGCATGAAGATGCCTTCCCTTCCGTCTCTCTGCTTTCCTACTGTCTTCATCCAACCCTTCTTACTCCTTTCCATGGCAAGCTCGTATAGGGTCTCACTGTTGTCAGCAGCTACCTCCCATCCTCGCAGTGAAAGCTAATGCTCAATACTCTGTCACAGTACGGCCAATCACCGGTTCGGTTCCCTCCCCTACCGGAATAGAATAACTCTTTTGCGTCTGTCACTAACACCCAGTAGGTTACAGGTTTGAAGCACGTCACAGTCATTCAGTCATTGAATCCTACTCAGAATACCACAGACAAGGTTAGACCTTCCGGATTCTCTTGAATGCTGCCATCAGTTCTTGCCTATACCACGAAGACTCTGATCTCACGGAATGGCTGGCTCGTTTGTCAGGCGAGCACTCGGTTGTCAGGCGATCAACCATGCATCGTGCAATCAGGAATCCAAGAGATATTCACCAAGCCTCAGATGCTTGTAGAACAAGAATGGTTGTCAGTCACCTTGTTCATGGGTGAGAATGGTGATGGGCGTCAATCATCACCTTCATCATGTTGAAGAACAAGTGATATCTTGGACAAAGAACAAGCGGAATTGAATGGAAGAACAATAGTAATTGCATTAATACTCGAGGTACAGCAGAGCTCCACACCTTAATCTATGGTGTGTAGAAACTCCACCGTTGAAAATACATAAGCATAAGGTCTAGGCATGGCCGAATGGCCAGCCTCCCAATGATCTAAGAACTAAAATGTTCAAAGATGATCTAGAGATCTAAAAGTGATCAAAAGATTTCTAAGTGATCAAAAGATTTAAACGTGATCAAAAGATTTCTATACAATAGTAAAAGGTCCTACTTATAAGAAACTAGTAGCCTAGGGTGTACAGAAATGAGTAAATGACATAAAAATCCTCTTCCGGGCCCACTTGGTGTGTGCTTGGGCTGAGCAATGAAGCAATTTCGTGTAGAGACTCTTCTTGGAGTTAAACGCCAGCTTTGGTGCCAGTTTGGGCGTTTAACTCCCATTTAGGTGCCAGTTCCAGCGTTTAACGCTGGGATTTCTTGAGGTGACTTTGAACGCCGGTTTGGGCCATCAAATCTTGGGCAAAGTATGGACTATTATATATTGCTGGAAAGCCCAGGATGTCTACTTTCCAACGCCGTTGAGAGCGCGCCAATTGGGCTTCTGTAGCTCCAGAAAATCTACTTCGAGTGCAGGGAGGTCAGAATCCAACAGCATCTGCAGTCCTTTTGAGTCTCTGGATCAGATTTTTGCTCAGGTCCCTCAATTTCAGCCAGAAAATACCTGAAATCACAGAAAAACACACAAACTCATAGTAAAGTCCAGAAAAGTGAATTTTAACTAAAAACTAATAAAAATATACTAAAAACTAACTATATCATATCAAAAATATACTAAAAGCAATGCCAAAAAGTATACAAATTATCCGCTCATCAGCTACACAATTGAATTGAGAAGAAGAAGAATTTCATTGATTCATTGGAATTACAATAGAGCTCCTCCCCCTAATGAAATTGGGGTTTAGTTCATCATTGTTCTAGCACCAAAGCAGAAAAAAAAAAACGCAGAAGGAAAAATGAAGAACAGAAAGAAAATAAAACTCAGATCTATAATTCTACAGAAAACTAAAAGAAAAGGTGTAGAAGAAGATATGCCAAAGAGATCATTTTGAAATCAAATCTTCCTCTATTTATACACTTTCTAATTCAGTCATTCAGTCCTTAGAGTGGGCTTTTTGGCCTTCTGATGAAGTGGGTCAAAAATGGTACTTCCATGCAGCATCAGGTGAACGTAGCATTCTCAAAGTGAACGTAGCATTCTTTCACCGACGCGTGTGCGTCCTATGTTCGTGCACGTCCCTTGCATTTTGCACCATCGATGCGTGCACGTACCACATGCGTGCGCGTCGATACCATCTGCGTACCATTCATGCGTGCGCGTCCCTTGGCAGCGTTCATTGAATGAATGCTACGTTCACACCATAAACTCTCTTCACGCATATGCGTCCTTTGTGCGTGCGCGTGGATGACATATTACCATTCATGTACGCGTCTGCGCCAATAACCAATAGTGTCACATCGATGCGTGCGCATCATGCACGCGTGCGCGTCGATGACCAAATTCAAATTCCAACTCCGAAAGTATCGCAGGTGTTCATTCAAAGTGAACGTTGCGTTCTTGGCTTGAGAATGCTGATCCCTCACCCACGTGTGCACGCCATGCATGCATACGTGTGGATCTCCAAAAGTGCTCCCCCACGCGTAAGCGTCTTGTATGCATGCGCGTCAGTTGTGAACGTAGCGTTCATTAAAAGAACGCAGTGTTGATCTGCACCTTGTATTTCTTTGTTCTTCTTTCTTCATCTTTTCACCTGCCATCAATCAAACATGCCATCAAAGCCTCAAAATTATAAGGTTCATAATAATCAACTAGATTGTGCATAAATCTTATGATTTTGTATAAAATCAACAATGTTTGATTGAGTCAAGATAAACATGGAATTCCACTCTAATCACTTACTTATTGTGCAAAAAAGTGCATAAAACCTAATAAAAGCAAGAAAAAAATGCTAGTAAAACTAGTATAAGATGACTTGTCATCACAACACCAAACTTAAACCTTGCTTGTCCCCAAGCAAGAAAAAAATTATGCACAAAGGTTTCTTTTAATTGGAATGGATTTAAGAATAACTTGTAATGCCTTGTGAGTGAAGTGATTAAGTGACAGTGGGGCAAACTCTAAATTAGATGCTCATGCAAGGGCTTCAGTGCTTATTAGTCCCTACATTTTGGAAGTCTTAGATCTTAGGACTTTTGTTCAAATGATACCATGGAGATCTCTCTATAGGTTATCACCTTGAAGCAGCTCATGGTTTCTGTATCTTGGCCTTGACTCTAAGTGTCATGTCTCAAAGCAGCTCTTTAGATAAGCTTTCAATCAATACTCCCAAACCAGTTGGTTTTAAGGTATTAGGTGTTGAAGCACCCCTTAGGATTTACTTGCTCAAGCCTCTCTGTTTGACACAATTCTACCAAAAGCATTTAACTAGGATAGTAACTATGTGAGTTCCTATTTCTTTCTTTTTCTTCCTAGTAATTCATGCTCAAAGCCTTTTGCCATGTTCTTTTATTTTTCTGTTTCTTTTATTTTCTTTTGTTGCTGCTTCTTGGATCAATGAATGTTTGAGAATCTCCATAATACTTCTTTGAACTCTATTTCCTGCCTATGAGCTCCCATGCAAGTTTTCATAAACATACAACCTCAATACACAATCATACAACTAGAACCACCACTTCTTTTAATCTTTTGCTTCCATCAAAAAAATTTTTGATTCCTCAATCCTTCTTTTCAAAGAACTGATCTTTGGTGGAATTTTGAAAATTTGAGTGCAGGCAAGTTCTAAGAGTATAGTGTTGTGAGATATCAAGCACCATTATTATTAAGCTACAAGAGAACTATGCTGAACAAACATTTTAAAATTAGAAGACAACCAAACATAAAAGTACAGAGCATAGAAGCTTAATCATAAATGTGCAATTGTGCACGAAATTGTGATACACAATGGCGCCAACAACTTGGTCGCACAATTGTAATCTCACTTCTTGTCACAACTTCGCACAACTAACCAGCAAGTGCACTGGGTCGTCCAAGAAATAAACCTTACGTGAGTAAGGGTCGATCCCACAGAGATTGTCAGCTTGAAGCAAGCTATGGTCACCTTGTAAATCTCAGTCAGGCGGATTCAAATGGTCATGGAGTTTTAATAACAAAAAAGATAAATAAAACATAAAGTAAAGATAGAGATACTTATGTAAATCATTGGTGGGAATTTAAGATAAGTGCATAGAGATGCTTTGTTCCTGTTGAATCTCTGCTTTACTACTGCCTTCATCCAATCCTTCATTCTCCTTTCCATGGGAAGCTGTATGTTGGGCATCACTGTTGTCAATGGCTACTTCCCATCCTCTCAATGAAAATGGTCCAAAATGCACTGTCACCACACGGCTAATCATCTGTTGGTTCTCGATCATGTTGGAATAGGATTTACTATCCTTTTGTGTCTGTCACTACGCCCAACACTCGCGAGTTTGAAGCTCGTCACAGTCATCCCTTCCCAGATCCTACTTGGAATACCACAAATAAGGTTTAGTCTTTCTGGATCTCAGGAATGGCCGCCAATAATTCTAGCTTATACCACGAAGACTCCGATCTTTCGGAATGGAGGCTAAGAGATACACGCTCATTCTAAGGTAGAACGAAAGTGGTTGTCAGTTACGCGTTCATAGGTGAGAATGATGATAAGTGTCACTGATTATCACATTCATCATGTTGAAGTGCATCGAATATCTTAGAATAAGAATAAGCATGAATCGAATAGAAAACAGTAGTAATTGCATTAATACTCGAGGAACAGCAGAGCTCCACACCCTTAATCTATGGTGTGTAGAAACTCCATCATTGAAAATACATAAGAACAAGGTCCAGGCATGGCCGTGAGCCCAGCCCCTAAAACGTGATCAAAAGATCAAAAGATGATCAAAAGATGAAAATACAATAGTAAGAGGTCCTATTTATAATGAAACTAGCTACTAGGGTTTATAGAAATAGGTGAATGATGTAGAAATCCACTTCCGGGCCCACTTGGTGTGTGCTTGGGCTGAGCATTGAGCTTTACACGTGTAGAGACTTCTCTTGAGTTAAACGCCAGTTTTGGTGCCAGTTTGGGTGTTTAACTCCAGCTTTTATGCCAGCTTTGGCGTTTTGACTTCAGAATAAGGCAGAGAAGGGGCGTTTGAACGCCAGTTTGCATCGTCAAAACTTGAGCAAAGTATGAACTATTATATATTTCTGGAAAGCTCTGAATGTTTACTTTCTAACGCAATTAAGAGCGTGCCATTTGAAGTTCTGTAACTCCAGAAAATTCACTTTGAGTGCAGGGAGGTCAAAATCCAACAGCATCATCAGTCCTTTTTCAGCCTCTGAATCAGATTTGTGCTCAGGTCCCTCAATTTCAGCCAGAAAATACCTGAAATCATAGAAAAATACACAAACTCATAGTAAAGTCCAGAAATATTAATTTTGCATAAAAACTAATAAAAACATCCCAAAAAGTAGATAGATCCTACTAAAAACTACCTAAAAACAATGCCAAAAAGCGTATAAATTATCCGCTCATCACAACACCAAACTTAAATTGTTGCTTATCCCCAAAAAACTAAAAACAAAATAGGATAAAAAGAAGAGAATATACAATGAATCCCACAGTATCAATGAAACTTAGTTCTAATTAGATGAGCGGGGCTTGTAGCTTTTTGCTTCTAAACAGTTTTGGCATCTCACTTTTTCCTTTGAAATTTAGAATGATTGGCATCTATAGGAATTCAGAATTTCAGATAGTGTTATTAATCCTCCTAGTTCAGTAATATTGATTTTTGAACACAGCTACTTTATGAGTCTTGGCCATGGCCCTAAGCACTTTGTTTTCCAGTATTACCACTGGATACATAAATGCCACAGACACATAACTGGGTGAACCTTTTCAGATTGTGACTCAGCTTTGCTAAAGTCCCCAATTAGAGGTGTCCAGAGTTCTTAAGCACACTCTTTTGCTTTGGATTATGACTTTAACCACTCAGTCTCAAGCTTTTCGCTTGGACCTGCATGCCACAAGCACATGGTTAGGGACAGCTTGATCTAGCCGCTTAGGCCTGGATTTTATTCCTTTAGCCCTCCTATCCAGTAATGCTCAAAGCCTTGGATCCTTTTTACCCTTGCCTTTGGGTTTAAAGGGCTATTGGCTTTTTCTGCTTGCTTTTTCTTTTTCTTTTCTCTCTCTTTTTTTTTGCAAAATTTTTTTCACTGCTTTTTCTTGCTTCAAGAACCAATTTCATGATTTTTCAGATTATCAATAACATTTCTCTTTGCTCATCATTCTTTCAAGAGCCAACAATTTTAACATTCATAAACAACAAGATAAAAAATATGCACTGTTCAAGCATTTATTTAGAGAAAAAAAGTATTGCCACCACATCAAAATAATTAAACTAGTTTCAAGATAAAATTTGAAATTCAAGTACTTCTTGTTCTTTTGTAATTAAGCACATCTTTCATGCAAGAAAGGTGAATAATTCATGGAGTTATTCATAGCTTTAAGACATAGACGCTAGACATTAATGATCATGTAGTGAAGACACAAACATAGGTAGAACATACAACATAAAAATCGAAAACAGAAAAATAAATAGACAAGGAGATTAAGGAATGAGTCTACCTTAGTGAGGGGGGTGTCTTCCTCTTGAAAATCCAATGGTGCTCTTGAGCTCCTCAATGTCTCTTCCTTGCCTTTGTTGCTCCATCCTTAGTTGCTCCCAATAGTTGTGTGGAGGAAAATGTATCCCTTGAGGCATCTCAGGGATTTCTTGATGAGGGAATTCCTCATGCTCTTGTTGAGTGCCATGAATGGGCTCTCTAGTTTGCCAGTCAAATGCTCTATTACTGAGCTATGCACCCTTGTGATGAATCTCTCCATCTCCCATGACTCGGAGGTGGAAGCTTTTTCCTTCCCTTTCCTCTTTCTAGAGGTTTCTCCGGCCTTAGGTGCCATAAATGGTTATGGAAAAACAAAAAGCAATACTTTTACCAAACCAAACTTAAAAGGTTTGCTCGTCCTCGAGCAAAAAAAGAAGTAAAGAAGGGGAAGAAGAAGAAAATAGAGGAGATAGAGGGAGATATGTGATTCGGCCAAGAGGGGGGAAAGGTGTTTGTGTTGGGTGAAAATGAAGGGGTGAAGGGTATTTGGGGAAGAGATGTGGAGGTGATTGGTGAAGGGTATTTGGGGAAGGGTTTTGTAGAAAGGTGTGAAGAGGAGAGAGAGTGAGTTGAGGTTGGTGGCGATCCTGTGGGGTCCACAAATCCTGAGGGGTCAAGGATTTCTTCATCCCTGCTCCAATTGGGCGTTCACAACGCCTTGGAGTGCAATTCTGGCGTTTAAACGCCAGTCTGCTACCCTGTTTTGGCGTTTAAACGCCAGCTTTCCTTCCTGTTCTGGCGTCTAAACGCCAGTTTGTTGCCCTGTTCTGGCGTTTAAACGCCCAGAAAGGTGCCAGATTGGGTGTTTTAAACGCCCATTTTGCTGCCCTTACTGGCGTTTAAACGCCAGTAAGTCCTTCCTCCAGGGTGTGCTATTTTCAATGCTGTTTTTGATTTTTTTCTTTATTTTTGTAATTGTCTTTGTGACTTCACATGATGATCAACCAAAAAGAAAGCAAAATAACATAGATAAAATTAAAATAAAATTGGGTTGCCTCCTAATAAGCGCTTCTTTAATGTCAATAGCTTGACAGTGAGCACTCATGGAGCCTCACAGATGATCAGAGTATGGTTGAGATCTCTCAACACCAAACTTAGAGTTTGGCTGTGGCCTCCCAACACCAAACTTAGAGTTTGAATGTGGGGGCTCTGTTTGACTCTATATTGGGAGAAGCTCTTCATGCTTACTCTCCATGGTTACAGATGGAGAACCTTGAGTCTTTACTACAAGGCATTCTTTATTCACATGAAGGATCAACTCTCCTCTGTCAACATCAATCATAGCTCTTGCTGTGGCTAGGAAGGGTCTTCCAAGGATGATGGATTCATCCTCATCCCTCTTAGTGTCTAGGATTATGAAATCAGCAGGGAAGTAAAGGCCTTCAACCTTTACTAGCACGTCCTCTACTAGTCCATAAGCCTTTTTCATAGACTTATCTGCCATCTCTATTGAGAATTTAGCAGCTTGTACCTTAAAGATTCCCATTTTCTCGATTACAGAGAGTGGCATCATGTTTATCCCTGACCCTAGGTCACACAGAGCTTTCTCAAAGGTCATGGTGCCTATGGTATAGGGTATTAAGAATTTACCAGGATCATGTTTCTTTTGAGGAAAATTTTGTTGAACCAATGTATTCACTTCATTGGTGAGCAAGGGAGGTTCACCTTCCCAAGTCTCATTACCAAATAATTTGGCATTCAGCTTCATGATTGCTCCTAAATATTGGGCAACTTTCCCTTCAACGATGTCTTCATCCTATTCAGAAGATGAATAATCATTAGAGCTCATGAATGGTAAAAGGAGATCCCAGGGAATCTCTATGGTCTCTGTATGAGCCTTAGATTCCTTTGGTTTCTTATTAGGGTATTCTTTACTGACCATTGGACGTCCCCTGAGGTCTTCCTCATTGGGATTCACGTCCTCCTCCTCCTTCTCAGGTTTGGCCATTTTGATTACATCAATGGCTTTGCACTCTCCTTTGGGATTCTCTTCCATATTGCTTGGGAGAGTGCTAGGAGGAGTTTCAGGAACCCTTTTACTCAGCTGGCCCACTTGTGCCTCCAAGTTTCTAATGGAGGACCTTGTTTCAGACATAAAACTGGGAGTGGTCTTTGATAGATCAGAGACTATATTTGCTAAGCCAGAAGGATTCTGCTCAGAATGCTTTGTCTGTTGCTGAGATGATGATGGGAAAGGTTTGCTATTGCTAAACCTATTTTTTCCACCATTGTTATTATTGAAGCCTTGCTTCTATTGATCCTTCCATGAAAAATTTGGATGATTTTTCCATGAAGGATTATAGGTGTTGCCAAAGGCTTTACCCATGTAATTCACCTTTGCCATTGCATGGTTCTCAGGATCATAAGCTTCTTTTTCAGAAGATTCTTCTTTAGTACTGTTGGATGCATTTTGCAATCCATTCAGACTCTGAGAGATCATATTGACTTGTTGGGTCAATATTTTGTTCTGAGCCAGTATGGCGTTCAGAGCATTAATTTCAAGAACTCCTCTCTTTTGAGGCGTCCCATTACTCACAGGATTCCTCTCAGAGGTGTACATGAACTGGTTATTTGCAACCATTTCAATAAGTTCCTGAGCTTGTGCAGGCATTTTCTTTAGGTGAATGGATCCACCTACAGAGTGGTCTAGTGACATCTTGAAAAATTCAGACCATCATAGAATATATCTAATATGGTCCATTCTGAAAGCATGTCAGAAGGACATTTTTTGGTCAGTTGCTTGTATCTTTCCCAAGATTCATAGAGGGATTCACCTTCTTTCTGTCTGAAGGTTTGAACATCCACTCTAAGCTTGCTCAGCTTTTGAGGAGGAAAGAACTTAGCTAAGAAAGCCGTGACCAGCTTATCCCAAGAGTCCAGGATATCTCTAGGTTGTGAGTTCAACCATGTTCTAGCTCTGTCTCTTACAGCAAAAGGGAAAAGCATGAGCTTGTAGACTACATAATCAACTCCATTGGTATTAATAGTATCACAGATCTGCAAGAACTCAGTTAAAAACTGATAAGGATCTTCTAATGAAAGTCCATAAAACTTGCAGTTCTGTTGCAGTAGAGAAACTAATTGAGGCTTTAGCTCAAAATTATTTACTCCTATGGCAGGGATTGAGATGCTTCTTCCTTAGAAGTTGGAAGTTGGTGTAGTAAAATCACCAAGAATCTTCCTTGCATTGTTGTTTGGTTCAGCCATAATTGTTTCTTTTGCTGCTTCCTTTTTGAAAATTTCAGTGAGGTCCTCTTCAGAGTTTTATGCTTTAGCTGCTCTTAGCTTCCTCTTCAGAGTCCTTTCAGGTTCAGGATCAGCTTCAACAAGTTTGCCTTTATCTTTATTCCTGCTCATATGAAAGAGAAGAAAACAAAGAAAATATGAAATCCTCTATATCCCATTATAGAGATTCCTTGAGGTGTCAGAGGAAAACAAGAATGGAAGGATGAGGTAGGTAAGGAAGAATTAGAACTCACAAAGAGAGATGGAGTTCGAATTGACAATGGAGGAGGAATGTTATTGTTTAAATAGAAAAAGATAAGAGAAGGGGGAGAATTTTTGAAAATAAAAAGAATAACATTTGAAATAAATTTTTGAAAAATTGGTTGTGGTTTTGAAAAAAGATAAGAAATAAAGTTGAAAAAGATAAGAAGTTATAAAAAGATTTTGAAATTAAAATTTAAAAAAATGTGATTTGAAAAAGATATGATTTAAAAAGATATGGTTGAAAAGATAAAATTAACAAGATTTGACTTTTAAAAAGTTAATAACTTGATTAATAAGAAACTAAAAGATATGATTCTAAATTTCAAATATTGAATCTCTCTTAACAAGAAAGTAACAAACTTGAAATTTTTGAATTAGGATTTTTTTTGAAAATATGAGGAAAAGATTTGATTTTTGAAAAAGATATGTTTGAAAAGATATGATTTTGAAGAAGATATGATTGAAAATATTTGATTTGAAAAAGATTTGATTTGAAAACAAAATTCCTCTCCTTGTGTTATCCTGGCGTTAAACGCCCAGGAGCTGCATGTTTTGGGTGTTTAACGCCCAATTGCTGCATGGTTTGGGCGTTTAAATGCCCAGCCAGGTACCCTGGCTGTCGTTTAAACGCCAGTTTTCCTTCTTCACTGGGCGTTTTGAACGCCTAGCTTTTTCTCTATAATTCCTCTGCTTTATGTTCTTGGATCTTCATTTTGCTAAATCCTTTATTCAAGAAGATATGTTTTCAATTTTGAAAAACAACAAAATGAGTCGAAACATATAATTCTTGGATCAAAACACAAGATATATGGAAGAACATTATGAACGTCAATATGAACACCAAGAACAATCTTGAAGATCAAGATGAACATCAAGAACTCAGTTTTCTTAATGAAAGAAAACATGGAGGACACCAAACTTAGAACTTTCTCATGTTTAGGCCATATGAATGCAAGAATGCATATATAGAACATCATGCAGTGCAAATCAATAAATCATGAAGATCAAACAAGGCAATTCATCAAGAACGACTTGAAGATCATCAAGAACATAATGTATGTGTTTCGAAAATTGCAAGACAATTAAAATCATGCAATTGACACCAAACTTAAAATTTGGCCCTAGATTCAAACAAGAACCATGAAATATTTTTGAGTTTTTATGATTTTATGAATTTTTTGGTTTTTTTTTCAAAAATTAATTTTTTAGAAAAACGAAAAAGAAGAAAAATTTTTTGGAAAGATTTTTGAAAACTTTTTTAAAAGAAAATAAAAATTACCTAATCTGGGCAACAAGATGAACCGTCAGTTGTCCAAACTCGAACAATCCCCGGCAATGGCGCCAAAAACTTGGTCGCACAATTGTAATCTCACTTCTTGTCACAACTTCGCACAACTAACCAGCAAGTGCACTGGGTCGTCCAAGTAATAAACCTTACGTGAGTAAGGGTCGATCCCACGGAGATTGTCGGCTTGAAGCAAGCTATAGTCACCTTGTAAATCTCAGTCAGGCAGATTCAAATGGTCATGGAGTTTTAATAAGCAAAAAGATAAATAAAACATAAAGTAAAGATAGAGATACTTATGTAAATCATTGGTGTGAATTTCAGATAAGTGTATAGAGATGCTTTGTTCCTGTTGAATCTTTGCTTTCCTACTGCCTTCATCCAATCCTTCATACTCCTTTCCATGGCAAGCTGTATGTTGGGCATCACCATTGTCAATGGCTACTTCCCGTCCTCTTAGTGAAAATGGTCGAAAATGCGCTGTCACCGCACGGCTAATCATCTGTCGGTTCTCGATCATGTTGGAATAGAATTTACTATCCTTTTGTGTCTATCACTATGCCCAACACTCGTAATTTTGAAGCTCGTCACAGTCATCCCTTCCCAGATCCTACTTAGAATACCACAGACAAGGTTTAGACTTTCCAGATCTCAGGAATGGCCGCCAATAATTCTAGCTTATACCACGAAGACTCCGATCTTTCAGAATGAAGGCTAATAGATTCACGTTCATTCTAAGGTAGAACGAAAGTGGTTGTCAGTCATGCGTTCATAGGTGAAAATGATGATGAGTGTCACGAATCATCACATTCGTCATGTTGAAGTGTAGCGAATATCTTAGAATAAGAATAAGCATGAATCGAATAGAAAATAGTAGTAATTGCATTAATACTCGAGGAACAGCAGAGCTCCACACCCTTAATCTATGGTGTGTAGAAACTCCACCGTTGAAAATACATAAGAACAAGGTCCAGGCATGGCTATGAGGCCAGCCCCCAAAACGTGATCAAGAGATCAAAAGATGATCAAAAGATGAAAATACAATAGTAAGAGGTCTTATTTATAATGAAACTAGCTACTAGGGTTTACAGAAATAGGTGAATGATGCAAAAATCCACTTCCGGTCCCACTTGGTGTGTGCTTGGGCTGAGCATTGAGCTTTATACGTGTAGAGACTTCTCTTGGAGTTAAATGCCAGCTTTGGTGCCAGTTTGGGCGTTTAACTCCAGTTTTTATGCCAGCTTTAGTGTTTTGACTTCAGAATAAGGCAAAGAAGGGGCGTTTAAACGCCATTTTGCGTCATCAAAACTCAAGCAAAGTATGACCATTATATATTGTAGGAAAGCTCTGGATGTCTAATTTTCAACGCACTTGAAAGCGCGCCATTCGGAGTTTTGTAACTCCAGAAAATCCACTTCGAGTGCAGGAAGGTCAGAATCCAACAGCATCATCAGTCCTTTTTCAGCCTTTGAATCAGATTTGTGCTCAGGTTCGTCAATTTTAGCCAGAAAATACCTGAAATCACAGAAAAACACACAAACTCATAGTAAAGTCCAGAAATATGAATTTTGCATAAAAACTAATAAAAACATCCCAAAAAGTAGCTAGATCTTACTAAAAACTACCTAAAAACAATGCCAAAAAGCGTATAAATTATCCGCTCATCATGCAACTCACGAAAACTTGGAAGGCATATCATTTTTTAGATATGCATCTTCCTTATTTACTAAGTTTATGAAAGGAACTCCACCACCTCTAATTTTTGTGTTCTTTTCCTTTGCCGGATTCTCCTTTCTTCCTTGGCTCCTATTTCTTCTTCTTTCTTAGTTCTACTCGTTCTTCAAAAGCCTCTATTGGAGCCTTGGAATGGTCTAATTGATCCCAAAGACCAGCCTCTTTCAACCTCTTCTCCATTCTCTCTATATTTCTTTAGGCCCTTACTCTTTGTGCTTCTCCTAGCTCAGGCCACTATTGATATGGCTTGATCTCTTGGTTTATCACTGGTATGCCACAGACCAGGTAGTTTAGCTTTACTTGAGTATCTATGTCATACTCCAGCCTGTCTACCTGCCTAGCATCTCCAGCTGTGTGATATAGATTCTTCCATTGATGAAGATCTTGGATGTACCTTTCTTGCCTGCCTTATTGTTGGAACAATTTGTTGAATGATTCTTGATTTTGTATATCTTGTTCCTTCTACCTATCCGAGGATCTTGCTTGAAATTTCCTTTGTTGATCCATCATCTTTGTTTGGAAGTTCTCCTGTTGCTCTATCATTTTTAACTGCCAATTTGCTTGCTACTCCTGAGCTCTCATAAATTGCTGAGACAATTCTTCAATGGAAACTTGTATTTGGCTTAAATTCATGGTGTTAGAGGCTTTTCCTTCTTCCATCTGTGGCTCAGATGCTTGTCTTTCTTCTATTTGTGGTCTCTTTCTTTTTCTTTGAAGTCTTCTCTCACTCTGATCATTAGTGGCACCTTCTATTCTCTGTCTGGTGATTACTCTTCCATCCTGTACCCAATTTGTGTCTAAATCTTCAAAAAGCACCCCTGCTCTATTGCACAAATGCAATATGGTACTTGGGTGGCCAAGTTTGGCTGACTTACTACTGCTTTCAGCCATCTCTTGGATGCTGTCTGTAATTAGTTGAGGGACATTTATTTTTCCTTCTTTGAGTATGCAGTGTACCATGATTGCTCTTTTTATGGTAACTTCTGAGGGGTTTCGAATGGGGAAGATTGATCTCCTCACTATTTTGTACCAACCTTTGGCTTCAGGTGTGAGATCCATCCTCTTTAAGTGGCATGGTTCCCGGTTTGAATCTCTCACCCAATCTTTGCCATCCAGATATATATCATTTATAAGATCATCAGGATTATTCTCACCATTTGTTCTTTCATCAAAACTGTGTTCTCCGAAAGGTATTACTCTTATTTGTAGAACTCGCATGATTGTAGCCGGATTGAAGTTTACTTCTACTCCCCTCACATAAATTTTGTAGGGGGGGTTCAGTTTTGCTTTGTCTCGCTGCATTTGCATAGAACTTCCTTATCATAGTTGCACTTATGTCTGTGAGGGGTTCACAGAGGAGTTCCCATCTTCTCTTTTCGATGATTTCCCTCATCATAGGATAGTCACCATCCTTCATTCTAAATCTGACCTCTGGGATTATTTTCTTCTCCTCCATCTACCTATGATATTGTGATTCATGAAACTGAGATTTAAATTTCCTGTTATCAAAAGTGGGTGGTTCAGCTTTAATTGGTTGCTTTCCTTTTCTACTTTTGGAACTTGACGAAGCCATTGAATTGAGAAAGAGGTGTAACAAGAAGGTGTTGATTAGAGCACGGCTTAAGGTGAGGGATAGAGAGAATGGCCACAGCATGATATTCTTGGTTGAAAGAAAATTGATGTAGGTTGTATGGACATAGTATGTGAATAAAGTACAGGTGTGTGAGCATAGGAAGTGTTACTGGCCAATTTATACCAAGGACATGAGTTATTAAGGAAAAACAAGGAGTTGGTGGTTCGGTGGTACACAAAATCGTGATACACACACTTTCTTCACAACTCCACGTAGCTGACCAGCAAGTGCACTGGGTCATCCAAGTAATATCTTACGTGAGTAAGGGTCGATCCCACGGAGATTGTCGGCTTGAAGCAAGCTATGGTCATCTTGTAAATCTCAGTTAGGTAGATTCAATTGGTTATGGGATTTTGATAACTAAAAGATAAAATAAAGCATAAAATAAGATAGAAAGGTTTATGTAATTCATTGGTGGAAAATTCAGATAAGTGTATGGAGATGCTTTGTTCCTTCTGAATCTATGCTTTTCTACTGCCTTCATCCAGTCATGTGTACTCCTTTCCATGGAAAGCTGTATGTTGGGGGATCACCGTTGTCAATGGCTACCATCCGTCCTCTCAGTGAAAATGGTCGGGCTATGGGTTACGTAAGGCTAATCATATGTCGGTTCTCGATCGTGTCGGAATAAGATCCATTGATCCTTTTGCGCACTGTCACTGTGCCCAGCACTCGCGAGTTTGAAGCTCGTCACAGTCATCCCATCCTAGATCCTACTCGGAATACCACAGACAAGGTTTAGACTTTCCGGATCTCAAGAATGCTGCCAATTGATTCTAGCTTATACCACTGACGAGCGGATTTCTATCGGTAAAGAATTTAATAAAAATAATCGCGTTATAAATATAGTTTCTAAACCAACAGAGAATCCTTTTGTACAAAAGTTTGGTTGTCACAAGTAACAAAATCCAATAATTTATAAACCGAAGTATTCAAATCTTGGGTTGTCTTCTCAAGAAATTGCAGGGAGGTGTGTTTTATTATTGATTATGGAAAAAGTATCATTTTGGGATTTTTTAATAGGTTGAACAAGAAAGGTAAATTACAAGAAATTAAATTAGTAACTAATAAAGCTCTTGGCAAGGTATGAGAATTAGAAGTCCTATCCTAGTTATCCTTATCAATTGTGATGAGAATTGGCTTTTGCTCCCACTTGGTCTACCTCTAACTATGAAGGTATGTTAAGGTGATAAATCAATTTGATTCCTCAAGTCCTAGTCAATTCCTAAGAAAAGACTAGAGTTAGGGGAATTCAAATCAATCAGCAAAGAATTCCAATTTTCAATCATCAGCTGAGTATGATAACTCAAGAATCTCTAATAACTCAACCAAAGCTAAGAGTGTAAAAAGCTAAATTAAAATCATATATCTGAAATACCTCAAATTATATTAAATGGAAAGTTAGATTGAACATAAGAATCCATAAACCAAATTGGCAACATCAAATAATCAACTAAAATAATAGAATAAATAAAAGTAGAAGAAAACATAAAGAAAAGTAAAGGAATATTAAACCTGGAAATTGAGAAGTAGAAATCCTAATCCTAAAAGAAATCCTAAATCCTAAAACCTAAGAGAGAGGAGAGAGCCTCTCTCTCTAAAAACTACATCTAAACCTAAAATTATGAATTATCCGCTTCTCTCTTGAATGGATGCATTCCCCCACTTTATAGCCTCTAATCTGTGTTTTATGGGCCAAAAACTGGGTCAAAAACAGCCCAAAAATTGCTGGGGAAATCGCCCCCAGCAATTTCTGGTAAAGTCACGCGGAAGCGTCGTCCACGCGTTAGCGTGGATTGGGTTTTTGCCAGGTCATGCGTCCGCGTGATCCACGCATTTGCGTTGCCTGGCTTAGGGGCAGCTATAGCAAATTATATATCGTTGCGAAGCCCCGGACATTATCTTTCCAATGTAACTAGAACTACGTCATTTGGACCTCTGTAGCTCTAGTTATTGTCGATTTAGTATCAGGAGGTCAGGCTGGACAGCTTTAGCAGTTTCTTCAGTTTCTTGTATTCCTTCCACTTTTGCATGCTTCCTTTCCACCCTCTAAGCCATTCCTGCCCTGTAATCCCTGAAATCACTTAACGCACATATCACGACATCTAATGGTAATAAAAGAGGATTAATATTAGCAAATATAAGGCCAAAGAAGCATGTTCTCAATCATATCACAAAGTTACGAAGGGAAAATGTAAAACCATGCAAATAGTATGAATAAGTGTGCAAAGGCTTGATAAAAACCACTCAAATTAGCACAAGATAAACCATAAAATAGTGGTTTATCAATCTTTCCACACTTAAACATTAGCATATCCTCATGCTAAGCTCAAGAGAACTAAAAGAGTGAAGGGGAATGGTAGAATGTATGAAACACAACCTATCTATATGAATGCAACTACATGCAAAAAATGATTCTACCTACTTGGTGAAAAGTAAATAAATCTTTCAAGAACAAATATGAACTAGATTTCACTAATTCAAATCACAAAATAAAGTACAAGTAAATTTGCAGAAGAAAATAGCTCATGAAAGCCAGGAACAAAAAATCGAGCATCGAACCCTCACTGGAAGTGTATACACTCTAATCACTCAAGTGTTTAAGGTTCGATCTTTCAATTCTCCACTAATCTTGCTTTTTAAGGCTTACTTTTTTCTACCAATCAACAAAGAATTAATGCACAGATACACATATCAAGAGGTCTTTTAAGGGTTGTAATGGGGTTAGGGTCAAGGTAGCATTGTATTTGGCCAAGTGGACTAAAATCTGAATCCTTAGTTAACCTAAACTTTTCCCACCTAACTTAAGACAATCCATGTAATCACAATACAAAACCTAACTATCCATTAACCATGTTTTCCACATATTCATGCATCCTAAATTTTGAGTACAGTACATATGCATTGCTTTTACCATGTACTTTGGGGCTTTTTGTCCCCTTTTTATTATTTGCTCTTTTTTTCTTTTTTTTTTCTTTTTTTTCTTTTTTTTATTTTATTATTTTATTATTATTTTTTCTCAATGCATACGATTAAGATATTGAATGCAAGAATATATGCTCAATTATTGTTTTGCACATTTTCACAAGAATACACAACACCCAATTCTCAAACCAAATGTTTTCAATTCCAGTTTTCCCACACTTAAATCATGAACACTTTCACTAGTCTAAGCTAACCAAGGATTCAAATTAAGGACATTATTGTTTTTTGCTTAGAGTTAATGATGTGCTTAAATAAAGAACAAATGGGGTAAAATAGGCTCAAATTGGTTTGCAAAGGATAATGAAAGGTAAGGCCATATGGGTATGTAAGCTTAGTGAAATAAGACCTCAATCATATAAGTGCATGCATACATCAAATAATGGAAATATAGAATTAAGCAAGACAAAGATCACAATTTTAGAGAGAACAACACACGCCAAAAAAAAAAATATATTGGTTGGTAAAATGCAACCAATCAAGTAGGCTCAAAATCTCACTGGTTTTGTGTGTTCGAGCTCTAAAACCACGCTCCAAAATAAAATTTCTTCAAACAAGTTTTTCAAAAAGTTTAATTCAAATTAGTGAAATGCTATAAAAAGTTTCTTGAAAAAGAAAATATTACTTTAACCAAGTGGTAAAATATGCACAAAATCAAACAAACATTCAATTGCAACAACTAATTTAACAAAGAAAATTAAAATTGCTGTTAAAATATGAAGTAATTAACCCATGGAAGTCGGTATCGACCTCCCCACACTTAAAGATTGCACCGTCCTCGGTGCATGCTGAGATGTGCAAGTGGACGGGCTGCTACAACTGATGCTTTTCTCCAAAGATTATGCAGATGGACTTGTTTGTTACCCCATATAGAAGCTTCTCCTTTCCCTTCCTCGGTGGCCATCCTGAAAGAAGAGGAAAAGAAGAAAAGTAACCCAAAAACAAAGATAGAAAACAAATAAAATATGGGTGTTAATGTCAAATAATAAGGGTCTCAATTACATCGTAGCTATAACATGCAAGTGAGAAAACAGTAGAAGCACATGGCATACCAATGGTGCAAAATTTGTAACAATAAGAGGGAGTGTGTGGGTAGTATAAGTGCATATCAATGCAAAAGAAATACTAGTATTATAAAAGTTAGCATTGACTAATGAATAATAATACCCAATCAGAATGAAACAAGTCATGAAGCACCAGAATAATTCAAGAAAAGATGCAACAGTTGAATAAGAAAATTTTAACACCAATGGAAAAATAAAAAATATGCACAAAATTAAAATACAATGAATGAAAGTATACAAATAAATTAAGTAAAATAGAATGAGAGATAATAAGAATGAGAAGTAAAGAAAGGAAGAAGAAGTAAGTAAGAAAGGAAGAAGGAAAAATTAGGATTGGGGAAGACAAGATAAGATTTTTTTTGGCTGATCTGGATAAGTTGTGCGGTGCAGGCAACGCGGACGTGTGGTTCACGCGTTCGCGTGAGTTGTGATATTTTCAAGTGACGCGAACACGTGACTTGATTTGTGCTAGTGGCACGAGAGCAGCCTTGCATTCGCGCAACTCTCTGTCTCAAACGCATATTGCCAAAATTTAGGGTGACGCATGCGCATGGGTGTTGCGCACGCGTGCGTGGCCTTTCTTTTAAAATGACGCGGACGTGTGGGGCACGTGTTCACGTGGTAGGGCTTGTGCTTCTAGCATGGTTCTAACCCCACTCCATCACAACTTGCTGCCATACACCCATTTACGTTGATTTCGCGGGGTCACGCGTGTGCGTGGGTGACGCGCACACGTGGAAGGCTGGATTCGCAAAGGACGCGGACGTGTAAGGGACGCATTTGCGTGGGCGTGTTTGTGCCTGAGGCACGTCTCCAGCCACGCTCCCGCGTGACTTTCTGTTCAATTCCCTTTTATCACTATTTCTCCTTTGACACGAATGCGTCAGCGATGCTGGCGCGTCGCGTTCTTCCTCTCTTTTTTTATAAGCAGAATGCAAATGCAAATGCAGGTGAATATGCAGAAATTATGAATGAACACTAAGAAAAAAATTAGAATAAAATAAAACTAAGAATAAAACAAAACAAAATAAAACTAAGACTGAAAAAGAACGAGTATACCACGGTGGGTTGTCTCCCACCTAGCACTTTTAGTTAAAGTCATTAAGTTGGACATTTGGTGAGCTCCTTGTCATGGTGGCTTATGCTTGTACTGTTCCAGGAATCTGCACCAATGTTTACAATTCCAATAGCCTCCGGGATTCCAAACTTGGCGCAAAGAGCCTTCAAGCAAGTTAAAGCAAGTGACAAGGCCCCAAGAGTGTTGATTTCCAGGATGAATTCCAGGGTCCCAAACCTTGCTTTTGCACCCGTCGGCTTGTTGAGCAATATTGTTCCATCCGGGTGGCAAACAGTCTGAATTCTCACTGAAGCGGCCAAACAACATCATAGACCCATTCAATTGAGCTCTACACCAACCTTTGCGTTTAAAATTTGAGCACACAACCATGTTGAACCTTGCTTGACAACTCCAACCACTAACCATCTTCCTCTTGCTCTTAATGCCACAAAGAGCTCTAAGTTGACCATCCGTCTCTAGAAGCCCATATTCAAGTGGGAAAGTAAAGGTTAAGGATAAGAATTTTACCCACTTGAATGTTGTATTGGACGGTAATGGCTTTGGGAGAGGTGTTTCTAATGATCTTGCAAGCTCCACTCCCTTGTGCTCTTCTTTGACATCTTCTAGCTCTTTGCAAGCTTCTTCAATATCAACCTCTTCCTCTTGGTAGCTTTCTTCCAATTCGATCTCTTCTTCATTTTTCACCAAGAGCATGGGATGTTGTGCTTCTTCTTCTTTAAACTCCATATCAAGTCCAATGGAAGAGGATTCAAATGTAGATAAGAATTCATCAATGATTAAATCCATCTCTTGATCATCCCCTTCAAAATCTTCAACCATGATATGCCTTGGAGGTTGTACACCCTCCTCAACATCAATTTCAAACGTCTTTGAAGGAGGCTCTATAACTTGACTTTCCCATGGAGGTTCAGCATCTCCTAAGTCTTCAACCACTTCTTCCTCTTCAACGATTACGATTTCCTCCAATTGTTCTAATACAAAGTCATACTGCTCACTGTCCACCGGAGTTTCTAGCTTCTCCTTCATGCTGCGTTCTTCAGTAGATTCTCCACATGAAGCCATGAGGGTTCCTTTAGTGTCTGAACATCGGGAAGGTAATCGATTTACTACCTCGGTTAAGGCAGTCGCGAATTCTAGTACATCCCTTTTCATCATCGCTTGCCCTTGAAGAAGACCACGAAGGATGTCATCCATTGGAGATTGGGGTGGATATGAGGGTTCATTACTTGGGAGGAAGGGTTCATGATAAGAGGGTGGTTCCTCACACTCCATCTTTTCCACTTGTTACACCACACACTTCAGTTCCTTGTTCTCAAATTGAGATTCTTTAGCCATGAGAGCTTCGGGTGCCATTCGGCTTACCGCTCAGTCCAATTGACGAATGGTTGCTTGAAATTGATCCATTGTTTCCTTGAGACGATCTCTTGACTCTTGTTCTGCTTGGATATCATAAGTAGGATCATAAGGCTCTTGGATTGATGGATATGGATACGGTGTATATGGAGGTGGTGGTTCTTAGGAATAATTAGGTTGGAATTAGGGTAGTTTTATGTATGGTTTATTTGGCTCATAGTGTGGTTGGTATGGTGGATATGGATTAGGGTCATATGAAGGTGAATAGTAAAAAGGGACTTGTGAGTATGGTGGTCCAAAGCTATGTTGAGGAGGGGGATCATAGGCGTATGGTGGTGGTTGTTGATAATCAAAAGAGCGCTCACCATAGCCAGTATCTTGATATGCTTCTTGGAATGGCTCTTGGTCATATTATGTTGGCGGAGGCTGTTGCCAAGAGGGTTTATCAAATCCCTGTGGCTCCTCCCATCTTTGATTTTTCCAACCTTGATGCCTGTTCCAATTAGAGCTTCCATTCCCTACAACAACATTGGAACCAAACTTGAAACCAGAGGGGTGAGAATTTATAGTAGCTAAAGAAAATAAAAACTAAATAAAAATTAATGAAAATAAACTCCTAAAACTAGAAACACTGACAACAATATAAGATAAAGATTTGAAAAAGGTTTAAATTTTGAAAAGGTTTGATTTTTAAAATTTTAAATTTAAATTTTGAAATTTGAATTTTAAATTTTGGAATTTTAAATATTGAAATTTGAAATTTTGATTTTGAAATAAGATAAGATAAGATTTTGAAAAAGATATGATTTTTGAAAAATATTTGAATTTTGAAATTTAAAACTAAGATAAGATAAGATAAAAATTTTAAAATAAAAATCTGAATATTTTTTTGTAATTTTCGAAAAAATCAATTAAAATAAAGAGAAAACACATTTTTTGAAATTAATGAGGAAAGAGAAAAACAATACAATGACACCAAACTTAGAATTTTTAGATCAAAGAAAAGAAAACAAACAAGAAAAATATTTACAATAACCAATAATAAGGCACACGTTTGCAATTCCCCGACAACGGCGCCATTTTTGATGAGCGGATTTCTATCGGTAAAGAATTTTATAAAAATAATCGCTTTGTAAGTATAGTTTCTAAACCAACAGAGAATCCTTTCGTACAAAAGTTTGGTTGTCACAAGTAACAAAACCCAATAAATTTATAAACAGAAGTTTTCAAATCTCGGGTTGTCTTCTCAAGGAATTGCAGGGAGGTGTGTTTTATTATTGATTATGGAAAAAGTATATTTTTGGGGTTTTTAAATAGGTTGAACAAGAAAAGTAAATTGCAAGAAATTAAATTAATAACTAATAAAGCTCTTGGCAAGGTATGAGAATTGGAAGTCCTATCCTAGTTATCCTTATCAATTGTGATGAGAATTGGCTTTTGCTCCCACTTGGTCTACCTCTAACTATGAAGGTATGTTAAGTGGATAAATCAAATTGATTCCTCAAGTCCTAGTCAATTCCTAAGAAAAGACTAGAGTTAGGGGAATTCAAATCAATCAGCAGAGAATTCCAATTTTCAATCATCAGCTGAGTTTGATAACTCAAGAGTCTCTAATTACTTAACCAAAGCTAAGAGTGTAAAAAGCAAAATTAAAATCATATATCTGAAATACCTCGAATTATATTAAATAGAAAGTTATATTGAACATAAGAATCCATAAACCAAATTTGCAACAAGTAATCAACAAAAGTAATAGAATAAATAAAAGTAGAAGAAAACATAAAGAAAAGTAAAGGAATATTAAACCTGGAAATTGAGAAGTAGAAATCCTAATCCTAAAAGAAATCCTAAATCCTAAAACCTAAGAGAGAGGAGAGAGCCTCTCTCTCTAAAAACTACATCTAAACCTAAAATTATGAATTATCCGCTTCTCTCTTCAATGGATGCTTTCCCCCACTTTATATCCTCTAATCTGTGTTTTCTGGGTCAAAAACAGACCATAAATTGCCCCCAGTAATTTTTGGTTCGTACAGATCGCTGCAAAGTCACGCGGAAGCGTCGTCCACACGTTAGCGTGGATTGGGTTTTTACCAGGTCATGCGTCCGCGTGATCCACACGTTCACGTTGCCTGGATTTGGGGCAGCTATACAAATTATATATTGTTGCTAAGCCCCAGACATTAGCTTTCCAACGCAACTAGAACCACGTCATTTGGACTTCTTTAGCTCAAGTTATGATCGATTAGTACCAGAAGGTCAGGTTGAACAGCTTTAGCAGTTTCTTCAGTTTCTTGTATTCCTTCCACTTTTGCATGCTTCCTTTCCATCCTTTAAGCCATTCCTGCCCTGTAATCCCTGAAATCACTTAATGCGCATATCATGGCATCTAATGGAAAAAAGAGAGGATTAATAGTAGCAAATATAAGGCCAAAGAAGCATGTTCTCAATCATATCACAAAGTTATGAATGGAAAATTTAAAACCATGCAAATAGAATGAATAAGTGTGCAAAGGCTTGATAAAAACCACTCAAATTAGCACAAGATAAACCAAAAAATAGTGGTTTATCAACCACAAAGACTCTGATCTCACAGAATGGAGGACTCTGTTGTTAGGAGAGGCAACCATGCGTCGTGAACCAGGAGGCCAAGAGATATGCATTCAACCTTGTTTTCAGGTAGAATGGAAGTGGTTGTCAGGCACGCGTTCATAAGTGAGAATGGTGATGGGCTTCACTTGATCATCACATTCATCATGTTGAAGTGCGAATGGATATCTTAGAACAAGAATAAGCTTGAATTGAATAGAAAACAGTAGTAATTGCATTAATTCACGAGGAGCAGCAGAGCTCCACACCTTAATCTATGAGGTGTAGAAACTCCACCGTTGAAAATACATAAGAACAAGGTCTAGACATGGCCGAATGGCCATGCCTCCCAAATAACATGAAACAATCAAAAAGGGTTCAAAGACATGATCCCAAGATCAAAGATGATCAAAAGATGAAAATACAATAGTAAAAGGTCCTATTTATAATGAACTAGTAACCTAAGGTTTACAGAAATAAGTAAATAATGCAGAAATCCACTTCGGGGGCCTACTTGGTGTGTGCTTGGGCTGAGCATTGAAGCTTTCACGTGCATAGGCTTTTCTTGGAGTTAAACGCCAGCTCTGGTGCCAATTTGGGCGTTTAACTCCAGCTTTTATACCAGCTCTGGCGTTTAATGCCAAAAAAGGGTCTCTGACCGGCGTTTTGACGCCAATTTGGGCCATCAAATCTCGGGAAAAGTATAAATTATTATATATTGCTGGAAATCCCAAGATGTCTACTTTCCAACGCAATTGAGAGCATGCCAATTGGGCTTCTATAGCTCTAGAAAATCCATTTTGAGTGCAAGGAGGTTAGAATCCAACAACATCTGCAGTTCTTTTTCAGCTTCTGAATCAAATTTTTGCTCAGGTCCCTCAATTTCAGCCAGAAAATACCTGAAATCACAGAAAAACACACAAACTCATAGTGAAGTCCAGAAATGTGATTTTTGCATAAAAATAATAATTATATACTGAAAACAAACTAAAGTATACTAAAAACTACCTAAAAACAATGTCAAAAGGCATATAAATTATCCGCTCATCACAACACCAAACTTAAATTATTGCTTGTCCCCAAGCAACTGAAAACAAAATAGAATAAAAAGAAGAGAATATACAATGAACCTCACAATATCAATGAAACTTAGTCTTAATTAGATGAGCGGGGCTAGTAGCTTTTTGCTTCTGAACAGTTTTGACATCTTACTTTATCCTTTGAAATTCATGGTGATTGGCATCTATAGGAACTCAGAATTTAGATAGTGTTATTGATTCTCCTAGTTCAGTATGTTGATTCTTGAGTCTTGGCCGTGACCCTAAGCATCTTGTTTTCCAGTATTACCACCGGATACATAAATGCCACAGATACATAACTGGGTGAACCTTTTCAGATTGTGACTCAGCTTTGCTAAAGTCTCCAGTTAGAGGTGTCCAGAGTTCTTAAGCACACTATTTCTGCTTTGGATCACGACTTTAACCACTCAGTCTCAAACTTTTCACTTGGATCTTCATGACACAAGCACATGGTTAGGGATAGCTTGATTTAGCTGCTTAGGCCAGGATTTTATTCCTTTGGGCCCTCCTATCCATTAATGCTCAAAGCCTCTTGGATCCCTTTTACCCTTGCCTTTTGGTTTAAGGGACTATTGGCTTTTTCTGCTTGCTTTTTCTTTTTCTTTCTTTTTCTTTATTTTTTTTCGCCCATTTTTTTTCACAAGCTTTGTTATTCACTGCTTTTTCTTGCTTCAAGAATCAATTTTATGATTTTTCAGATTTCAATAACATTTCTCTTTGTTCATCATTCTTTCAAGAGCCAACAATTTTAACATTCATAAACTTCACTATAAAAAATATGCACTGTTCAAGCATTCATTCGAAAAAATAAAAAGTATTGCCACCACATCAAAATAATTAAACTAATTTCAAGATAAAATTTGAAATCCATGTATTTCTTGTTCTTTTGTAATTAGGAACATTTTTCATTTAAGAAAGGTGAAGGATTCATAGGACATTCATAGCTTTAAGGCATAGATACTAGACACTAATGATCATGTAATGAAGACACAAATATAGATAAAACATAAAGCATAGAAATCGAAAAAAATAGAAAAATAAGAACAAGGAAATTAAAGAACGGGTCCACCTTAGTGATGGCGGCTAGTTCTCCTTCTTGAAGATCCTATGGAGTGCATGAGCTCCTCAATGTATTTTCCTTGCCTTTGTTGCTCTTTCCTCGTGGCTATTTGATCCTCTCAAATTTCATGGAGAATAATGGAGTGCTCTTGGTGCTCCATCCTTAGTTGCTCCATATTGGAAATCAAATCTCCCAAAGAGGTGTTGAGTTGCTCCCAATAGTTGTGTGGAGGAAAATGCATCCCTTGAGGCATCTCAGGGATTTCATGATGAGGGACTTCCTCATGCTCTTGTTGAGGTCCATGAGTGGGCTCTCTTATTTGCTCCATCCTCTTTTTAGTGACGGGCTTGTCCTCTTCAATGAGGATGTCATCCTCTATAACAATTCCAGCTAAATTGCATTGGTGACAGATGATATGAGGGAAGGCTAACCTTGCTAAAGTGGAGGTTTTGTCAGCCACTTTGTAAAGTTCTAGAGATATGACCTCATGAACTTCTACTTCCTCTCCAATCATGATGTTATGGATCATGATAGTCTGATCTACAGTCACTTCGGATTGGTTGCTAGTAGGAATGATGGAGCATTGGATGAATTCCAACCATCCTCTGGTCATGGTTTTAAGGTCATGCCTTCTCAATTGAACCGGCTTGCCTTTGGAGTCTCTTTCCACTGAGCTGCTTCCACACATGTGTTCATGAGGACTTGGTCCAACCTTTGATCAAAGTTGACCTTTCTAGTGTAGGGGCGTGCATCTCCTTGCATCATTGGCAAGTTGAATGCCAACCTTACATTTTTTGGACTGAAATCTAAGTATTTCCCCCGAACCATTGTAAGCCAATTCTTTGGGTTTGGGTTCACACTTTGATCATGGTTCTTGGTGATCCATGCATTAGCATAGTACTCTTGAACCATTAAGATTCCAACTTGTTGAATGAGGTTGTTGAGAACTTCCCAACCTCTTTTTTGAATCTCATGTCGGATCTCCGGATACTCATTCCTTTTGTGCTTGAAAGGGACCTCAGGGATCACTTTCTTCTTGGCCAAAACTTCATAGAAGTGGTCTTGATGGACCTTTGAGATGAATCTCTACATCTCCCATGACTCGGAGGTGGAAGCTTTTGCCTTCCCTTTCCTCTTTCTAGAGGTTTCTCCGGCCTTAGGTGCTATAAATGGTTATGGAAACACAGAAAGCAATGTTTTTTCCAAACCAAACTTAAAAGGTTTGCTCGTCCTCGTGCAAAAGAAGAAAGAAGGGAGGAGAAGAAGAAGAAAATAGAGGAGATTGAGAGGTTTGAATGGTTCGGCCAAGTGGGGAAAAGAAGTATTTATGATGTGTGAAAATGAAGGAGGGATGAGGGGTTGGGTTTGTGTATTAGGGTTGGGTTTGGGAGGGAAAGGATGTGAATTTGAATGTTGAGGTAAGTGGGGTTTTAGGGGAAGAGTGGATGGAGGTGATTGGTGAAGGGTATTTGGGGAAGGGTGTTATTGGAATGTGTGAAGAAGAGAGAGAGTGAGTTGAGGTACGTGGGGATCCTGTGGGGTCCACAGATCCTGAGGTGTCAAGGATTTCTCATCCCTGCACCATTCTGGCGTGTAAACTCCCCTTTGAGTGCCAATCCTGGCATTAAACGCAAGGCTGCTGCCCATTTCTGGCATTTAACGCCAGTTTTTCTTCCCTTTCTGGCATTGAACACCAACTTGGTGCCCTTTTCTGGCGTTAAACGCCCAAAATAGTGCCAAACTGGGCGTTTAATGCCCATTCTGCTACCCCTAACTGGCGTTTAAATGCCAGTAAGCTCCTCCTCCATGTGTGCTATTTTTAATGCTGTTTTTGAGTTTGCTTTGATTGTTACAGTTATTTTTGTGACTCCACATGATCATCAACATAAAGAAAATATAAAATAACAATGGAAATTTAACATAGATAAATAAAAATTGGGTTTTCTCCTAATAAGCACTTCTTTAATGTCAAAGCATGGTTGAGGCCTCCCAACACCAAACTTAGAGTTTGAATGTGGCGGCTCTGTTTGACTCTGTATTGAGAGAAGCCTTTCATGCTTCTTCTCCATGTGTACAGAAGGAGATCCTTGAGCTTTAAACACAAGGTAGTCCTCATTCACTTGAAGGACCAACTCTCCTCTGTCAACATCAATCACAGCTTTTGCTGTGGTTAGGAAGGGTCTGCCAAGGATGATGGATTCATCCTCCATCCTTCCCAATGTCTAGGATTATGAAATCAGCAGGGATGTAAAGGTCTTTAACCTTTACCAAGACATCCTCTACAAGTCCATAAGCCTATTTCTTCGATTTGTTTGCCATCTTTAGTAAGATTCTTGTAGCTTGTACCTCAAAGATTCCTAGTTTCTCCACTACAGAGAGTGGCATGAGGTTTATGCCTGACCCCATGTCACACAAAGCCTTCTCAAAGGTCATGGTGCCTATGGTGCAAGGTATTAAGAACCTTCTGGGGTCAGGTTTCTTTTGAGGTATCTTCACCTGAGCCAAGGCGTTTAGTACATTAATGAGCAACGGAGGTTCATTCTCCCAAGTTTCATTACCAGAAAACTTGGCATTCAGCTTCATGATTGCTCCAAGGTACTTAGCAACTTGCTCTTCAGTAATATCTTCATTCTCTTCAGAGGAAGAATACTTATTAGAGCTCAAGAATGGCAGAAGTAGGTTTAATAGAATCTCTATGGTCTCTGTATGAGCCTCAGATTCCCTTGGTTCCTCAATATGGAACTCCTTTTTGTCCAGAGGACATCCCATGAAGTTTTTCTCATTGGAAATCACGTCCTCCCCACTCTCTCCAGGTTCGGCCATGTTGGTCATGGTTATGGCCTTGCACTCTCTCTTTGGATTCTCTTCTGTATTGCTTGGGAGAGTACTAAGAGGAGTTTCAGTGACTTTTTTACTCAGCTGACCTACTTGTGCCTCCAAATTTTTTATGGAGGACCGTGCCTCAGTCATGAAACTGAGGGTGGTCTTAGATAGATCAGAGACTATGTTTGCTAAGATAGAGAGGCTCTGCTCAGAATTCTCTATCTGTTGCTGAGAAGATGATGGAAAAGATTTGCTATTGCTAAACCTATTTCTCCCACCATTATTGTTGTTGAAGCCTTGTTGAGGCTTCTGTTGATCCTTCCTTGAGAAATTTGGGTGATTCCTCCATGAAGAATTGTAGGTGTTTCCATAGGGTTCTCCCATGTAATTCACCTCTTCCATTGCAGGATTCTCAGGTTCGTAAGCTTCTCCTTCAGAGGAAGCTTCTTTAGCACTGCCAGATGCAGCTTACAATCTAGTCAGATTCTGAGAAATCATATTGACTTGCTGAGTCAATATTTTGTTCTGAGCCAATATGACATTCAGAGTATCAATCTCAAGAACTCCTTTCTTCTGAGTCATCCCATTGTTCACAGGATTTCTTTCAGAAGTGTACATGAACTGGTTATTTGCAACCATTTCAATGAGTTCCTGGGCTTCTACAGGCGTTTTCTTCAGATGAATGGATCTGCCCGCAGAATGGTCCAATATAGAAGATACCTATGATGCTCCATTCTGAAAGCATGTCAGAAGGACACCTTCTGATCAATTGCTTGTATCTTTCCCAAGCTTCATAGAGGGATTCACCTTCCTTCTGTTTGAAGGTTTGAACTTCCACTCTAAGCTTACTCATCTTTTGAGGTGGAAAGAATTTAGCTAAGAAGGTATTGACCAGCTTTTTCTAAGAGTTTAGGCTGTCTCTAGGTTGTGAGTTTAACCATATACTAGCTCTGTCTCTTACAGCAAAAGGGAAAAGCATAAGTCTGTAGAGCTCAGGATCAACTCCATTGGTCTTAACAGTGTCACAAATTTGCAAATTTTTAGCCAAGAATTGATGAGGATCTTCCAATGGAAGTCCATGAAACTTGCAATTCTGTTGCATCAGAGAAACTAATTGAGGCTTAAGCTCAAAGTTGTTTGCTCCAATGGCAGGAATAGAGATGCTTCTCCCATAGAAGTCAAAAGTTGGTGCAGTAAAGTCACCAAGCACCTTCCTTGCATTGTTGGCATTAGTGTTATTTTCGGATGCCATGTCTTCTTTTTCGAAAATTTCTGTCAGATCCTCTCCAAAGAGTTGTGCTTTAGCTTCTCTTAGCTTCCTCTTTAGAGTCCTTTCAGGTTTAGGATCAGCTTCAACAAGAATGCCTTTGTCGTTGTTCCTACTTATATGAAAGAAAAGAAAACAAAGAAGGTATGGAATCCTCTATGTCACAGTATAGAGATTCCTTGATGTGTCAGAGGAAAAGAAGAATAGAAGGATGAGGTAGAGAGAGGAATTCGACTTACAGAGAAAGAGGGGGTCCGAATTATCAAAGGAGGATAAGTGTTAGTGATTAAATAGAAAGAGATAGGAGGGAGAAGAACTTTGAATATTAAAATTAAAATAATTGGATAATTAAAAAGATTTTTGAAAATATTGTTAGTGATTTTCGAAAATTGTTAGTTGAAAAAGATTTGGAAAAAAATTTGAAAGGATAAGGAGTTAGAAAAAAAGAATTTGAAATCAAATTAAAAGAGATATGATTGATAAAGATTTGATTTTAAAAAGATATGATTGAAAAGATATGATTGAAGAAAATTTGATTTTTAAAAAGATATGATTGAAAAGATATGGTTGAAAAAGATTTGATTTTTAAAATTGATGACTTGACTAACAAGAAATTAAAAGATATGATTCTAAAATTCAAATATTGAACCTTTCTTAACAAGAAAGTAACAAACTTGAAATTTTTGAATCACAATATTAATTGTTAGCAAGGATTTTCAAAAATTTTAAAAGAAAAAGGAAAAAGATTTTATTTTGAAAAAGATATGATTGATAAAAGAGGATACGAAAAAGATAAGATTTTGAAAAATTAGTTTTAAAACTTGAAAAATTGAAAAAGATTTGAATTGAAAACAAAACTACCTCCTTGGTGCTATCCTGGCATTAAACGCCCAGAATGGTATCCATTCTGGCGTTTAACACCCACATGTCTACCTCCTTGGGCGTTAAACGCCTAGCCAGGTACCCTGGCTGGCGTTTAAATGCCAGAATTCCTTCTGCACTGGGTGTTTTGAACGCCCAGTTTTTTCTCTGTGATTCCTCTGCTGTATGTTCTGGATCTTCAATTCTCTGTATTATTGACTTGAAAAGACATAATTTTGAAATTTTTTTTTTTTGAATTTTTAATGATGTGAGAGAAAAACAACAAAATAAAACTAATCATGAAAAACTAAGATCAAATAAATAATGTATGCAAGAACACTTTGAATGTCAAGATGAACATCAAGAACATATTTTTTTTTGAAAAAATTTTTTAGAAAAGAAAGACATGCAAAACACCAAACTTAGAAATTTTCATACTAGAGACATTAACAAATTGAGAATGCACATGAGAAATAACAAAAGACACAAAACAAGAGAATTTAAAGATCAGACAAAGAAAATCGTCAAGAACAACTTGAAGATCAATGAAGAACACAATGCATGAGTTTTCAAAAAATGCAAGAAAAAATAAAAACATGCAATTGACACCAAACTTAAAAATTGACACTAGACTCAAACAAGAAGCACAAAATATTTTTGATTTTATGATTTTATGATTTTTTTGATTTTTTTTAAAATTATTTTGAAAAAGAAAATAAGAAACTCAAAATTTTTAATAAGAATTCCAGGAATCATGCAATGTTAGTCTAAAAAGATTAGACTTGGCTAACCAAGCTTCAGCAGGACACTAAATACAACAGCCAAATTGATGGGAATCAACTAGCTCCTGTGATGATAAAAGCATCATCTGAAACTCTAGAATTCATTCTTAAAAATTCTGAAGGAGAAAATAAAAAGAAAAATACCTAATCTAAGCAACAAGATGAACCGTCAGTTGTACAAACTCGAACAATCCCCGGCAACGGTGCCAAAAACTTGGTACACGAAATTGTGATACACATATTTTCTTCACATCTCCGCGTAGCTGACCAGCAAGTGCAGTGGATCGTCCAAGTAATACCTTACGTGAGTAAAGGTCGATCCCACGGAGATTGTCGACTTGAAGCAAGATATGGTCATCTTGTAAATCTCAGTCAGGCAGATTCAATTGGTTATGGGGTTTTGATAACTAAAAGATAAATAAAGCATAAAATAAGATAGAAAGACTTATGTAATTCATTGGTGGAAAATTGAGATAAGCATATGGAGATGCTTTGTTCCTTCTGAATCTCTGCTTTCCTACTGCCTTCATCCAGTCATGCGTACTCCTTTCCATGGCAAGCTGTATGTTGGGGGATCACCGTTGTCAATGGCTACCATCCGTCCTCTCAATGAAAATTGTTCGGCTATGGGTTACATAGGGCTAATCATCTGTCGGTTCTCGATCATGTCGGAATAAGATCCATTGATCCTTTTGCGCACTTTTACTGCGCCCAGCACTCACGAGTTTGAAGCTTGTCACAGTCATCCCATCCCAGTTCCTACTCGGAATACCACAGACAAGGTTTAGACTTTTTGGATCTCAAGAATGCTGCCAATTGATTCTAGCTTATACCAAGAGATATGCATTCAAGCTTGTTTTCAGGTAGAACAGAAGTGGTTGTCAGGCACGCGTTCATAAGTGAGAATGGTGATGAGTGTCACTTGATCATCACATTCATCATGTTGAAGTGCGAATGGACATCTTAGAACAAGAATAAGCTTGAATTGAATAGAAAACAGTAGTAATTGCATTAATTTATGAGGAGTAGCAAAGCTCCACACCTTAATCTATGAGGTGTAGAAACTCCATCGTTGAAAATACATAAGAACAAGGCCTAGACATGGCCAAATGGCCATGCCTCCCAAATAACATGAAACAATTGAAAAGGGTTCAAAGATCTGATCCCAAGATCAAAGATGATCAATAGATGAAAATACAATAGTAAAAGGTCCTATTTATAATGAACTAGTAACCTAGGGTTTACAGAAATAAGTAAATGATGCAAAAATCCACTTTCGGGGCCCACTTGGTGTGTTCTTGAGCTGAGCATTGAAGCTTTCATGTTCATAGACTTTTCTTGGAGTTAAACACCAGCTCTGGTGCCAGTTTAGGCATTTAACTCCAGCTTTTATGTCAGTTCTGGCATTTAACGCCAGAGAAGGGTCTCTGACCAGCGTTTTGACGCCAATATGGGCCATCAAATCTCAGAAAAAGTATGAACTATTATAAATTGTTGGAAAGCCCAAGATGTCTACTTTCCAACGCAATTGAGAGCGCACCAATTGGGCTTCTGTAGCTCCAGAAAATCCATTTCGAGTGCAGGGAGGTCAGAATCCAACAGTATTTGTAGTCCTTTTTCAGCCTCTGAATCATATTTTTGCTCAGGTCCCTCAATTTCAGCCAGAAAATATATAAAATCACAGAAAAACACACAAACTCATAGTAAAGTCTAGAAATGTGATTTTTTCATAAAAACTAATAATTATATACTAAAGACTAACTAAATTATACAAAAACTACCTAAAAACAATGCCAAAAAGCATATAAATTATCCGCTCATCATTCGGTCATATTGAAATGTAGGGTGAAGATATTGTTGAGAGCAAGGGAATGAACGGTGTGCATGTGGAGTTGAATAAGGACAAGGATCACCTCTTCATTGAGCACATGGGTTCGGTTTTCTAGGTGATGAGCTCTTCCTCACCATTGTGCAGATGTGTGCTTCCCAAGAATCCATTTCCAAGTATATGTGACATGCTATTCACCCTTATGATTAACTATACAGCATGGTCTTGTCACTTCTCACAATCTTCTCCTCTTCATGCTTATCCATTGGTGGACGAAATTGTGATCACTGTTCTTTGATCTGATTCATTGTAATTGGATTTATTCAATAATTGTCCTTATTTGAAGTCACAACTCCGTTCAACTAACCAGCAAGTGTACTGGGTCGTCCAAGTAATACCTTACGTGAGTAAGGGTCGAATCCACAGAGATTGTTGGTATGAAGCAAGCTATGGTCACCTTGCAAATCTCAGTTAGGGAGATTAAAGAGTAATTGTGATTATCATTAAATAGAAAGGAATAATAAAAGGGATAGAAGTACTTATGTAGATTCATTGGTAGGAATTTCAGATAAGCGGAATGGAGGTGCTGTAGAGCTCTAGGACGCCTGCTCTCCTATTCCTTCTACCCAATCCTTCTTACTCTCTCCATGGCAAGCTTTGTATAGGGGTTCACTATCAGCTGTGGCTACTTTCATTCCTCTCGGGGAAATAACCTGTACGGCTGTCACTCGCACAGCTAACCAGTCTGGAGGCATCACCCATGGTTGATAGCTACATCCCATCCTCGCAGTGAAAGCTAATGCACGCACTCTGTCACAGTACGGCCAATCACGGTTGGTTCCCGCTCCTACTGGAATAGAATCCCTCTTTTGCGTTTGTCACTAACGCCCAGCAGGTTAAAGTTTGAAGCACGTCACAGTCATTCATGAACGGAATCCTACTCGGAATACCACAGACAAGGTGAGACTTTCCGGATTCCCAGGATCCTACTCGGAACACCACAGACAAGGTTGGACTTTCCGAATCCAGATAAATGCCGCCATCCATCTAACTTATACCACGAAGATTCTGTTGGAGAATCTAAGAGATATACATTCAAGCCTTGTTACACGCAGAACGGAAGTGGTTGTCAATCACGCGCGTTCATAAGTGAGAATGATGATGAGAGTTATTAGCTCATCACATTTATCCTGTTCTTGAGTACGAATGAATATCTTGGAATAAGAATAGATAGAGAATTGAATAAAAGAAAATAGAACTTCATTAATCTTTGAGGTACAGCAGAGCTCCACACCCTTAATCTATGGTGTGCAGAAACTCCACCGTTGAAAATACATAAGTAAAAGAAGGTTCAGGCATGGCCGAATGGCCAGCCCCCTAAACGTGATCAATGATCTCCTAAGATGAAGAATAAAACAAAACTGAGATCAAAAGATGATTGATACATTAGTAAATCATCCTATTTATAATAAACTAGCTCCTAGGGTTTACATGAGTAAGTAATTGATGCATAAATCCACTTCCGGGGCCCACTTGGTGTATGCTTGGGCTGAGCTTGATCTATCCACGAGCTGAGGCTTCTCTTGGAGTTGAATTTCGAGTTGTGATGTGCTTTGGGCGTTCAACTCCGGATTATGACGTTTTCTGGCGTTTAACTCCAGAAAGGAGTGTGTACTTGGCGTTCAACGCCAGTTTGCGTCGTCATTCTTCGAATAAAGTATGGACTATTATATATTGCTGGAAAGCCCTGGATGTCTACTTTCCAACGCCGTTGAGATCGCGCCATTTAGAGTTCTGTAGCTCCAGAAGATCCATTTCGAGTGCAGGGAGGTCAGAATCCAACAGCATCAGCAGTCCTTTTGTCAGCCTTTTTCAGAGTTTTGCTCAAATCCCTTAATTTCAGTCAGAATTTACCTGAAATCACAGAAAAAACACACAAACTCATAGTAAAGTCCAGAAATATGAATTTAACATAAAAACTAAGGAAACATCCCTAAAAGTAGCTTAAACTTACTAAAAACTATATAAAAACAATGCCAAAAGCGTATAAATTATCCGCTCATCACAACACCAAACTTAAATTGTTGCTTGTCCCCAAGCAACTGAAAATCAAATAGGATAAAAAGAAGAGAATATACTATAAAGTCCAAAATATCAATGAATATTAATTTAATTACATGAGCGGGACTTGTAGCTTTTTGCTTCTGAACAGTTTTGGCATCTCACTTTTTCCTTTGAAGTTCAGAGTGATTGGTATCTTTAGGAACTTAGAATTTCAGATAGTGTTATTGACTTTCCTAGTTAAGCATGTTGATTCTTGAACACAGCTACTTTTGAGTCTTGGCCGTGGCCCTAAGCACTTTGTTTCCAGTATTACCACCGGATACATAAATGCCACAGACACATAACTGGGTGAACCTTTTCAGATTGTGACTCAGCTTTGCTGAAGTCCCCAGTTAGTGGTGTCCAGAGCTCTTAAGCACACTCTTTTGCTTTGGATCACGACTTTAACCACTCAGTCTCAAGCTTTTCACTTGGACCTTCATGACACAAGCACATGGTTAGGGATAGCTTGATTTAGCCGCTTAGGCCTGGATTAATTTCCTTGGGCCTCCTATCCATTGATGCTCAAAGCCTTGGATCCTTTTTACCCTTGCCTTTTGGTTTTAAGGGCTATTGGCTTTTTCTACTGCTCCTTCTTTTTTTTTTTTCTATTTTTTTCGCCACATTTTTTTTTTCTTTTTTTTTTTTTCGCTAGCTTTCTTTTTCACTGCTTTTTCTTGCTTCAAGAATCAATTTCATGATTTTTCAGATCCTCAATAACATTTCTCTTTGTTCATCATTCTTTCAAGAGCCAACAATTTTAACATTCATAAACAACAATCCAAAGACATATGCACTGTTCAATCATTCATTCAGAAAGCAAAAATATTGTCACCACATCAGAATAATTAAACTAAATTCAAGAGCTATTTTCGAAATTTATGTACTTCTTGTTCTTTTGAATTAAAACATTTTTCTTTAAGAGAGGTGAAGGACTAATGGAATTATTTATAGTTTTAAGGCATGGTTACATACTAATGATCATGAAATAAAGACACAAAACATAGATAAACACAATAATTAAAAACGAAAACAGAAAGAAATAAAGAACAAGGAATGAATCCACCTCTAGTGGCGTCTTCTTCTGAAGGACCAATGATGTTCTTCAACTCTTCTATGTCCCTTCCTTGCCTTTGTTGCTCTTCCCTCATTGCTCTTTGATCTTCTCTTATTTCTTGAAGAGTGAGGGCGTGCTCATGGTGTTCCACCCTTAGTTGTTCCACATTATGGCTCAAATCTTCCAAGGAGGTATTAAGTTGCTCCCAGTAGTTGTTGGGAGGAAAGTGCATTTGAGGCATTTGTTGATGATGCACTTCCTCATGTTCTTCTTGAGGGCCGTGAGGAACTTCCCTTGTTTGCTCCATCCTTTTCTTGGTGATGGGCTTGTTTTCTTCTATGGAGGCATCTCCATCTATGATAACTCCGGCTGAATAACATAGATGGCATATGAGGTGAGGGAATGCTAGCCGTGCCATGTATGAAGGCTTGTCAGCTATTTTGTAGAGTTCATTGGCTATGACTTCATGAACCTCTACTTCTTCACCAATCATGATGCTATGAACCATGATGGCCCGATCCACAGTAACTTCAGATCGGTTGCTTGTGGGGATGATGGATCTTTGAATGAACTCAACCATCCTCTAGCTACAGGCTTGAGGTCCAGTCTTCTTAGTTGGACTGGCTTGCCTTTGGAGTCAACTCTCCATTGGGCGCCTTCCACACAAATGTCCCTAAGGACTTGGTCCAACCTTTGATCAAAGTTGACCCTTTAGTGTAGGGGTGTTCATCACCTTGCATCATAGGCAAATGAAATGCCAACCTCACATTCTCCGGACTAAAATCCAAGTATTCCCCCTAACCTGGTGTATGTTTTCGGACTTGGGTTCATACCTTGGTTATGGTTTCTAGTGATCCATGCATTGGCATAGACTCTTGAACCATTAAAATTCCAACTTGTGTATGGGGTTGGCTATGACTTCCCAACCTTTCTTTGAATTTCAAGTCGGATTTCCGGATACTCATTCTTCTTGAGTTTGAAAGGGACCTCATGGATCACTTTCTTCTTTGCCACAACATCATAGAAGTGGTCTTGGTGGGCTGGAGATGAACTCTCCTTCTCCCATGACTCGGAAGTGGAAGCTTTTGCCTTCCCTTTCCTTTTCTTGAGGAAACTCCGGCCTTGGGTGCCATTGATGGTGAATGAAAAATAAAAAGCTTAGGCTTTTTACCACACCAAACTTAAAATTTGCTTGTCCCAAGCAAAAAGAAAAGAAGAGTAGAAGAAGAAGAAGAAAATATGGGAGAGAGGGAGAAGAGAGGGTTCGGTTATGGGGATGTGGTTTGTGTGTGTGAAAATGTAAAAGAAAAGAAGGGTATTTATAGGGAGGGGGGAGGGTATAGGTTCGGCCATGTGGGTGGGAAAGGGTGGGAAATGAATTGAAAGTAGTGGGGGTAGGGGGGGTGTATGGGGAAGAGGGTTTGATGGAATGGTGAATGGGGTAATTGGGAAGAGGAATTGAGGTGATAGGTGAAGGTTTTTGGGAAGTGTGACATTGAGAATGAGATTTGGATTAGAAGAGTGTGATTAGGATTAAAAGGAATGTGGTAGGTGGGGATCCTGTGGGGTCCACAGATCCTGAGGTGAGGATCCTGGGGTCCACAGATCCTGAGGTGAAAACAAATACCATTCTTCACCATATAGGGGTAACATGCCTTGATGCATCATTCTGGCGTTCAAACGCCCATTGATGCTTCTGGGCGTTAAACGCCCATGTTATGCACGTTTCTGGCGTTGAACGCCAGTTTCATGCTTGTTTCTGGCGTTCAGCGCCAGATTGTCCTCTGTGTGCGCATCCTGGCGTTAAACGCCAGGTTGTGCTTGTTTTGGGCGTTCAACGCCAGAAAGATGCTGCTCTGCGTTGAACGCCAGAAAGATGCTCCTTCTGGGCGTTGAACGCCAGCCGTGCGCCTCCAGGGTGAAAAATTTTTTTCTTCTGTTTTTGACTCTGTTTTTAATTTTTTGATTTTTTCGTGACTCCTCATGATCATGTACCTAATAAAAAACAAAAATAACAAAGAAACAAAATAAAATAGAATTAGATAAATAAAATGGGTTGCCAACAAGCTTCTTTAATGTCAATAGCTTGACAGTGGTCTCATGGAGCCACATGGTGATCAGGTCAATTTAGTGTGTAGTGTTCCCAACACCAAACTTAGAGTTTGGATATGGGGTTTGAACACCAAACTTAGAGTTTGGTTTGGCTCACAACACCAAACTTAGAGTTTGACTGTGTGGGCTCTTCTTGACTCTGAACTGAGAGAAGCTCTTCATGCTTACTCTCTTTTGTCATAGAGGGATGGCCATGTGCTTGAAACAAGGTAGTCCCCATTCAATTGAAGGACTAACTCACCTCTGTTGACATCACAGCTCCTGGCTAGGAAAGGTCTTCCTAGGATGATGCATTCATCATCTTCCTTCCTAGTATCTAGGATTATGAATCAGTAGGGATGTAAAGGCCTTCAACCTTTACTAGCACGTCCTCTACTAATCCATAAGCTTGTCTTATGGGACTTATCTGCCAATGTAATGAGAACAAGGCAGGCTGTACCTCAATGATTCCCAGCTTCTCCATCACAGAGAGTGGCATAAGATTTATTCCTGACCCCAGATCACATAGCTTTTCAAAGCTCATGGTGCCAATGGTACAAGGTATTAAGAACTTGCCAGGATCTGTTTCTTTTGAGGTAGAGTTTGCTGAATCCAAGTGTCTAGTTCACTAATAAGGAGGTTTACTTTCCCAGTCTCATTACCAAATAGTTTGGCATTCAGCTTCATGATCCTAAATATAGAGCCTTGCTCTCATCACATCTTCATCCTCTTCAGAGGATGAATATTCTTCAGAGCTCATGAATGGCAGAAGGAGATTTAATGGGATCTCTATGGTCTCTAGAGAGCCTCAGATTCCTCTGGATCCTTAATAGGAAACTCCTTCATGCTTGAAGGACGTCCCAGGAGGTCTTTCTCCTTAGGATTTTCGTCCTCCTCCTCCCTAGTGCATTCGGTCACTTTGATTAAATCAATGGCCTTGCACTCTCCTTTGGATTCTCTTCTGTATTGCTTGGGAGAATACTGGGAGGAGTTTCAATAACTTTCTTACTCAGCTGGCCCACTTGTGCTTCCAGATTTCTAATGGAAGATCTGGGTCATTCATGAAACTGAAGGGCCTTTGACAGATCAGAGACTATGTTGGCTAAATTAGAATTATTTGTTCAGAGTTCTCTGTTGTTGCTGAGAAGATGATGGATATGGCTTACTATTATTCAGCCTTGCACGCACCATTGTTAAAACCTTGTGAGGTTTTTGTTGATCCTTCCATGAGAAATTTGGATGATTCTCCATGTTGGGTTATAGGTGTTTCCATAAGGTTCACCTAAGTAATTAACCTCTGCCATGGCAGGGTTTTCAGGATCATAAGCTTTCAGAAGCTGCCTCTCTAGTACTATTGGATGCATGTTGCAATCCATTCAGATTCTGAGATCATGTTGACCTGTTGAGTCAACACTTTGTTCTGAGCCAATATGGCATTCAGAGCATCAATTCAAGAACTCCTTCTTCTGAGGTACCCCATTGTTCACGGATTCCTCTCAGAAGTATACATGAACGGTTGTTTGCAACCATGTCAATGAGTTCTTGAGCCTCTTCAGGCGTTTTCTTCAGGTGAATAGATCCACCTGCAGAGTGGTCCAATGACATTTTCGAAAATTCAGAGAGACCATAATAGAATATATCTAATATGGTCCATTCTGAAACATGTCAGATGGACATCTTTTAGTCAGCTGCTTGTATCTTTCCCAAGCTTCATAGAGGGATTCACCATCTTTTTGTTTGAAGGTTTGAACATCCACTCTCAGCGCTTGCTCAGCTTTTGAGGAGGAAAGAACTTGCTAAGAATGCAGTGACAAGCTTATCCCATGAGTCCAGGCTATCCTTGGGTGTGAATCCAACCATACTCTAGCTCTGTCTCTTACAGCAAAAGGGAAAAGCAAGAGTTGTAGACTTCAGGATTAACTCCATTTGTCTTTAAGTGTCACAGATCTGCAAGAACTCAGTTAAAAACTGGTAAGGATCTTCAGATGGAAGTCCATAAAACTTGCAGTTTTGTTGCATTAAGGCAACTAGTTGAGGCTTAAGCTCAAAGTATTGGCTCCAATGGCAGGAATGGAGATGCTTCTTCCATCAAATTGGATGTTGGCTTTGTGAAGTCACCAAGCATTATCCTTGCATTATTATCATTATTTTCGGCCATCTCTTCTCTTGTTCGAAATTTTAAAAGGTTGCTTCTGGATTGTTGTAATTAGCTTCTTTTAATTTTCTCTTCAGAGTCCTTTCAGGTTCTGGATCAACTTCAACAAGAGTGCCTTTATCCCTGTTCCTGCTCATATGAAGGAGAAGAAAACAAGAATAGAAAGAGGAATCTTCTATGTTACAGTATAGAGATTCCTTTATGTTAGTAGAGAAAAGAAGGGGGGTAGAGAATGAAGGATGGATTCGAATTTATGGATGAAGAGAGGTGAAGAGAAGTGTTAGTAATTAAATAATTAAATAGAAGAGGGAGAGAGAGAAGAGAAATTCGAAAATAATTTTGAAAAAGGAGTTAGTGATTTTCGAAAATTAGAGATAAAATGTAATTAAAATTAAAACATGAAACATTAATTAATTAAAAAGAACTTTTTGAAAAAGAGAGAGATTTTCGAAAATAGAAGAGGGAAAAGTAGTTAGGTGGTTTGAAAAAGTAAGAAACAAACAAAAAGTTAGTTAGTTAATTGAAAAAGATTTGAAATTAAATTTGAAAAAGATAAGAAGATAGTAAGTTAGCTAAGATATTTGAAATCAATTTTGAAAAGATAAAAATTTTGAAAAAAAGATCAAATAAAAGATAAAAAGATTTAATTTAAAAAATTTTGAATTATTTACTTCACTAACAAGAAACTACAGATAAGATTCTAGAACTTAAAGATTGAACCTTCTTAACAAGAAGTAACAAACTTCAAATTTTGAACCAATCATTAATTATTAGTGAATTTCGAAAATTACATATAAAGATAAGAAAAAGATTTTGAAAATGATTTGAAAAATATTTTTGAAATTTTCGAAAATAATAAAAAATTTGAAAAAGATATGATATGAAAAAGATTTTGAAAAGATAAGATTTTTAAAATTTGAAATTTTGACTTGACTTGTAAGAAACAACTAATTTGAAAATTTTTGACCAAGTCAACCCAAAATTTCGAAAATTTGGAGGGAAATAAGGAAAAGATATTTTTTGATTTTTGAATTTTTAATTATGAGAGAGAAAAACAACAAAAATGCTTTATGCATGAATTTTTAGATCAAAACAATGAATGCATGCAAGAATGCTATGAATGTCAAGATGAACACCAAGAACACTTGAAGTCATGATGAATCATCAGAGCATATTTTGAAAAATTTTTGATGCAAAGAAAATATGCAAGACACCAAACTTAGAAATCTTTAATGCATGGAAAATATGAATGCAAAAATGCACATGAAAAACAAGAAACAATACAAAACAAGAAATCATCAAGATCAAACAAGAGGACTTATCAAGAACAACTTGAAGATCATGAAGAACACTATGAATGCATGGGATTTTCGAAAAATGCAAGAAAAATTTTTTAAAAGCATGCAATTGACACCAAACTTAAAATTTAACACAAGACTCAAACAAGAAACACAAAATATTTTTTTGATTTTTATGATTTTCTAATTTTTTTTTGGATTTTTATTAATTATTTTCGAAAATAATGTTTAAAAACACGAAAAATTTAAAAGAAAAATTTTGAAAAAGATTTTTGAAAAGAAAATTACCTAATATGAGCAACAAGATGAACCGTCAGTTGTCCATACTCGAACAATCCCCGGCAACGGCGCCAAAAACTTGGTGGACGAAATTGTGATCACTGTTCTTTGATCTGATTCATTGTAATTGGATTTATTCAATAATTGTCCTTATTTGAAGTCACAACTCCGTTCAACTAACCAGCAAGTGTACTGGGTCGTCCAAGTAATACCTTACGTGAGTAAGGGTCGAATCCACAGAGATTGTTGGTATGAAGCAAGCTATGGTCACCTTGCAAATCTCAGTTAGGGAGATTAAAGAGTAATTGTGATTATCAAAATAGAAAGGAATAATAAAAGGGATAGAAGTACTTATGTAGATTCATTGGTAGGAATTTCAGATAAGCGGAATGGAGGTGCTGTAGAGCCTAGGACGCCTGCTCTCCTATTCCTTCTACCCAATCCTTCTTACTCCTCTCCATGGCAAGCTTTGATAGGGGTTCACTATCAGCTGTGGCTACTTTCATTCCTCGGGGAAATAACCTGTACGGCTGTCACTCGCACAGCTAACCAGTCTGGAGGCATCACCCATGGTTGATAGCTACATCCCATCCTCGCAGTGAAAGCTAATGCACGCACTCTGTCAGTACGGCCAATCACCGGTTGGTTCCCGCTCCTACTGGAATAGAATCCCTCTTTTGCGTTTGTCACTAACGCCCAGCAGGTTAAAGTTTGAAGCACGTCACAGTCATTCATGAACGGAATCCTACTCGGAATACCACAGACAAGGTGAGACTTTCCGGATTCCCAGGATCCTACTCGGAACACCCAGACAAGGTTGGACTTTCCGGATCCAGATAAATGCCGCCATCCATCTAACTTATACCACGAAGATTCTGTTGGAGAATCTAAGAGATATACATTCAAGCCTTGTTACACGCAGAACGGAAGTGGTTGTCAATCACGCGCGTTCATAAGTGAGAATGATGATGAGAGTTATTAGCTCATCACATTTATCCTGTTCTTGAGTACGAATGAATATCTTGGAATAAGAATAAGATAGAGAATTGAATAAAAGAAAATAGAACTTCATTAATCTTTGAGGTACAGCAGAGCTCCACACCCTTAATCTATGGTGTGCAGAAACTCCACCGTTGAAAATACATAAGTAAAAGAAGGTTCAGGCATGGCCGAATGGCCAGCCCCCTAAACGTGATCAATGATCTCCTAAGATGAAGAATAAAACAAAACTGAGATCAAAAGATGATTGATACATTAGTAAATCATCCTATTTATAATAAACTAGCTCCTAGGGTTTACATGAGTAAGTAATTGATGCATAAATCCACTTCCGGGGCCACTTGGTGTATGCTTGGGCTGAGCTTGATCTATCCACGAGCTGAGGCTTCTCTTGGAGTTGAATTTCGAGTTGTGATGTGCTTTGGGCGTTCAACTCCGGATTATGACGTTTTTCTGGCGTTTAACTCCAGAAAGGAGTGTGTACTTGGCGTTCAACGCCAGTTTGCGTCGTCATTCTTCGAATAAAGTATGGACTATTATATATTGCTGGAAAGCCCTGGATGTCTCTACTTTCCAACGCCGTTGAGAGCGCGCCATTTAGAGTTCTGTAGTCCAGAAGATCCATTTCGAGTGCAGGGAGGTCAGATCCAACAGCATAGCAGTCCTTTTGTCAGCCTTTTCAGTTTGCTCAAATCCTTAATTTCAGTCAGAATTTACCTACTGAAATCACAGAAAAACACACAATCATAGTAAAGTCCAGAAATATGAATTAACATAAAACTAAGGAAAACATCCCTAAAAGTAGCTTAAACTTACTAAAAACTATATAAAAACAATGCCAAAAAGCGTATAAATTATCCGCTCATCATCCATCCTAGTAAACCAACAAAATTTAAGTTCAAAGAGGTGGCGGATATCAAGTGATCATTAATGACTATATGAAGAAAATTGAAAATTTTAGCTGCATGTTCCTTATATATGATAACCAACCGTGCCACATGTAAGTATACACAATTTTGGTGGACACCAAACTTGTTTTACATCAAATAATTCATGTGAAATTTAGATTTTTGTCACTGTTAGTTTATTCACTTCAAGGAAGATTTTATTTTCTACTTTAACAAAATAAATTCACAAAATGATGCAAGACATGGTTTATCTTTTCCTGAATTTGAGTCTTAGAGCAAATGTGACTTTCTTGAAACTTATAGCACATGTAGAACACCAAACTTAATGTTTGGCTATATACTTCAATAAAATGGATGAATATATATCCTAAGATGGTTATATGATCATCATGCTTGAAAAGCCATTTTAGAGCGCCTTGAGGCACACCAAACTTAGAAATCCGACATATGCTTTAAAATGATGTATGCAGCCATCAAATATACCCATGAAAGCTCAAATTCATGCTAGAAAAATCATTAATTATTGATATTGAAATAAAAGCAAGAATATTAAATCATGGGCTACCACCCATGGAGCGCTCTTTTAGTGTCACTATCTTGACATGAGTTCTTTGTTAGGGTGGCTGATGATTATAGTACCTCAGCTTGTCTCCTCTCACTATGAGCCTTCTTCCTGTGCTTTGATGAACAATCTCTATGTGCTCCAGCGAGGATATTTTGTTGACAGTGTAGTAATTATCAGATTGTGAAGATGTCTCCAACTGTTGGTATATCAGCTTCACTTTGTCTCTCTCTGAGAACCCTTCAGTTGGGATTTTCTTGTTTCTCCACCTTTTTGGATCCTTTTTCTTGCTCTTCTTTCCTTTCTTTCATGATTCTTCCTTTCTATCATCAGGCTTTAAGTCAAGGGCCTTCGTCAAATGTGTAGCCTCTTTTTGCAATCTTTCCTCAGCTTCTTCATCTTCATGATTCTTTTATTTTTCTTCAATGTCTTTCTTCTGCCCTAGTGGTGAGTTGGTGAATGATTCCTTGGGCTTTTCCTTCCAGTTTAAACCCTCTTCCTCAATTCTCATACAACCTTTCTTTTGCGCAAGATGCTGCATCTCCTTAAAGACATTCAAGATTATGTGCTCATCATGTGCCCGCAAGGTCATTTCTTCTTTCTCTACATCAATAATAGCCCTTGTTGTGGCCAAGAAAGGTCTTTCTAGTATGATAGAGTCACTTCCCTCTTCATCTAGATCCAGGATTACAAAATCTGCTGGAAATATGAACTTTTCCACCTTGACTAAGAGATTTTCAACTACTCCATTGGGGATTACCATTGATCTATCAGCAAGTTGCAAGGACATCCGTGTAGGCTTCACTTCTTCTATAGACAACCTTCTCATTATAGACAGGGGCATCGGATTGATACTTAATCCTAGATCACACAGTGCCTTATCAATGGACATGTTACCAATAGTGCAGGACAAAAAGAAACTCCCAGGATCTTTGAGTTTTGGTGGGAGACCCTTTTGAATCACTGCACTATATTCTTGGGTCAAGATCACTGTTTCTTTTTCATTCCAGCTTTTTTTCTTGTTAATGAGTTCTTTGAGGAACTTAGCATATAAGGTCATTTGCTCCAATGCTTCAGCAAGTGGAAGATTGATTTCCAACTTCTTGAAAACCTCCAGAAACTTGGGAAATTATTGGTCTTTGAGCTCTCTTTGAAATCTTTGAGGGTATGGTAGAGGAGGGATGTAAGGCTTCACCTCCTTCTTCTTTTCTTATGGATGCTCTTCCATAACTTATTTTCCCTTCTTTGATGCTTGTGGCTCTTCTTCCTTCTTCTTAGGACTTTCTACAACTGCCTCTTCTCTCTTGCTGTTAACCTTGTCATCCTCTAGTGTTTTCCCACTCCTAAGTTGGATTGTTTTACATTCTTCTTTGGGGTTGGGAATGGTATCACTTGGTAGTGCATTGGTTGGTCTTTCAGCCACTGTTTGCTTAGACAATTGTCCAATTTGTCTCTCCAGGTTCCTCAGTGAAGCTTCATGGTTCTTATTAGCTAATTCTTGGTGCTTTATCATTTTCTCCATTATCATCATCTCCAAATTGGAGATTCTTTGAGATTCTTGGGCTGGTTGTGGTTGAGTGTGGGACGTTGAGGGTGGATAAAAGTTATTTTGGTTAACTGAGGGGTTATTGGGTGGATAGAAATTGGATGCAAGGTGGTTATTTTGTGGTTTTCTGTATGAATTTTGGTTAGTATTTTGATGGGTTTGATGGTTTGTGTTTCTCGAGTTATTTTGGTTTGAGTTTTTCTACCAAGGTTGTTGCTTTTAGTTCTCTCCCCACCTCAAATTGTGGTGGTTCCTCCAAGATGAGTTGTAAGTATCTCCATGGAAATCATTTGGTCCGGCTCCTTGATTGTGCATGTATTGCATTTGTTCAGGCTGCTGCTCCTCACAGCTACTGGTGGTTGATTTGTAGTGCTCACTGATGCAAGTTGTAGCCCATCCATCCTCTTTGGGTCAGCTTACCTTCCAGAGGAGTAGAAGTACTCATTGTTGGCCACTATGTCTATAAGATCATGTGCCTCTTGAGCAGTTTTCATCATTCGCAAGGATCCTCTTGAAGAATAGTCTAAAGCCTTCTTTGAACTCATGTTCAAGCCTTCATAGAAGTTCTGGAGCTTGACCCACTCACTGAACATTTCTTCTGTACATCTCCTAATCAAAGCCTTATACCTCTTCCAGGCTTCATACAATGATTCTCTTTCTAATTGCCTGAAGGTTTGTATATCAATTTTCAGCTTAATGACTCTTTGAGGAAGGTAGAATTTGGCAAGAAATTTGCTAAACAAATCATCCCAATTGGTGATGCTTTCTTTAGGGAAGGTTTCTAGCCAATGTGTGGCTTTATCTCTCAGTGAGAATGGGAATAACAAAAGCTTGTAGATGTCAGGGTGGACTCTATTGGTTTTGACAGTGTCACAAATCCTTAAGAACACAGAGAGATGTTGGTTTGGATCTTCAGCAGCACTTCCTCCATACTGACAATTATTCTGGACTAGGGTGATCAATTGAGGTTTGAGTTCGAAGTTATTTGCATGGACATTGGGGGTTAAAATACTGCTAATGACAAGTCATCTTATGCTAGTTTTACTAGCATTTTTCCTTGCTTTTATTAGGTTTATTACACTTTCTTGCATGATAAGTAAGTAATTGGAGTGTAATTTTCTATTTACCTTGACCCAATCAAACATTGTTGATTTTATGAAAAATCATGAGATTTAGGCACAATTTAGTTGATTATTATGAATGATGCAAAACCTTGTGATTTTGATGAAATTTTGATTGTTGGTTTAGTTGATGACAGGTGAAAAAAGAATGAAAAGGGAAAGCAAAGAAACAAGGTGTAGATGAATGCTGCGTTAATTTGATGAACACCACGTTCACACGTGATGCGCACGCGTACAAGGCACTTCCGTGTGGATGAGCAATTTGGAAATCCACGCGTACGCACGCATGGCGCGCCCACGTGGATTGAGGATTAACGTTCATAAGAAATGAACGCTACGTTCACTTGGAGTGAACGCCTGTGATACTTTTAGAGTTTAAATTCGAAAATGGGCATCGACGCACACGCGTGTATGGTGCACATGTGTCGATATGACAAAAGTAGTGATGGGCGCATACGCGTACATAATGCTAGACGCAGAAGTGACATTTCATAATCCACACGCACGTGCACAGGACGCGCACGTGCACAGGACGCGCACGTGTGAAGAGCGTTCATGGCACGAACGTAGCGTTCAGTTCGTGAACACTACCAAGGACGTGGACGCACACATGGTACGCGCAAGCATGGTTGAGACAGAAGGCAGCATCGACACGCACGCACGCAGTACGCATATGTGTCGATGGGGAAAAACACAAGGGATGCACACGCTCAAAGGGCACGCACGAGTCTGTGAATGAACGCAGTGTTCACTTTGAGAATGCTACATTCTCCTGAAGCAAGCCCCCAACCATACCAAATGAGGACCCATTCTGATATGTTTCATCAAAGGCCAGAAAGCCCACTCTAAGTACTGGGATGACAAAATTAAAAAGTGTATAAATAGGAGACAATTCAATTTTATGAGGAGACTTTGGATCATTTTTCATTTTTTAGCTTCATTTTAGTTTTCCTTAAGAATTTAGATTTGAGTTTTCATTTCCTTTTCTGTTCTTCATCTTCTTCTGCAATTTATTTTCTGTTTTTGGGTACTAGAGCAATGATGAACTAACCCCCAAATTTCATTAGGGGGAGGAGCTCTATTGTAATTCCTATGAATCAATGAAATTCTTCTTTTTCTTAATTCATCTTTGTAGCTATTAGGTACCTTCTGTTTTGATTTAGAATTCTTCACTCTTGAAGGAGGTTGAGTTCATGAATGCTTGTCTGAGCCTTGGAAGCGGAATCACTTGCATTAGAATTGGAGCTCTATCCTTCACTACTCTCTTAATCAACAGCATTTGGGAGGAATTGAGATCTTGAGAGTTAGTGTGGCTTATGGATGAGAAATTTGCACTTAACTTCTTCTCATGAAAATTAGATCAAGGAATTGGCAAGATTGATTGTGATTTGAAAGATTGGATTGCTAAGGGATTAGGATCCAATCAATTTCAATCCGCCATAGATCTACTAGATGATTGAGAAAGAAGTTGAGACCTAGTTGATTCATGAAGGATTATAGTATCTCCAATCCCTGATTAATCACTTTCTTTGAATTTTCTTCACTTTGATTCCTCTGCACTTGTTGCAAGTTACATTTATTAGTTCAGTTTTGATTCCCAATACCCAAATCCTTTTATTGTTCATGCAACTCAAGTTTCCTTGCTATTTAGTATTCCTGCACTTTTAATTCCTGCATTTTAAGATTCAGCCATTTATTTTTGTTGCATTTTAAAATTCAGTACTTTTAATTTCTTGCACCTTAAGTTTCAGTCAAATTTAGTTTTCTGCCATTTACTTCCTGCCAATTTACATTCTACCATTTAGAATTCTTGCAATTTACTTTCTCTTGATCACAAATTACCCCCTTCATCAATATTAGCTTAACTAAATTCATCACCTAACTAAAGTTGCTCAATCCTTCAATCCCTGTGGGATCGACCTCACTCTTGTGAGTTATTATTACTTGATGCGACCCGGTACACTTGCCGGTTAGACTGTGTAGAAATCCAATTTCCCCCATCAAGTTTTTGGCACCATTGCTGGGGATTGATTAGATTGACAATGATTAAGTAAGGTGATAATCTAGATTAAGCATTTTTCCTTTTGGTTTTACTAAGCATACTAACTATTTGAGACTTTGTTCAGACTAACTTTAACCTCACTCTTACAATAGAGTGTTTTGTTTTAGTTTCTAGTTTGTTTGTGTTGTATGCCAGGAGGAAGAAGAGGTAAATCTACATCTTTTGATTCTGAGCCAGAGAGAACATTCTTGAGATTGAGAAGAGAAGCAAGAGGGAAGGGAGTTATTGGAAAAGAAGAATCAGAAGAGGAAAACCAAGAAATGGAGGGTAACCTCCCCAATCCACCAGAAGAGGTGGTCAACAACAATGGCCAACCTCAAAGGAGAGTTCTACCATCCTACACCTTTCCCAATCCAAGAAACTGTAGGAGCAGCATACTCAATCCCAATGTTCATGCAAATACTTTAAGTTGAAGCCTCAACTTATTACTCTGGTACAGAACAATTGTTCCTATGGAGGAGGACCACTTGAAGATCCGAACCAACACTTATCTACCTTTCTGAGCATTTATAATACTGTTAAGACCAATGGTGTGCATCCGGACATCTATAAGCTGCTGCTATTCCCATTCTCTTTGAGAAACAAGGCTTCTCAATGGCTGGAGACGTTTCCCAAAAAAAGCATCAACACTTGGGATGACTTGGTGAACAAATTCTTATCCAAATTATACCCACCTCAGAGGATCATAAGATTGAAGACAGAAGTACAAACATTCATTCAAATGGATGGAGAATCACTTTATGAGGTATCAGAAAGATAAAAATCTCTAATTAGGAAATGTCCACCCGAAAGGTTCAGTGAATGGGACAGACTTCAGAATTTCAATGAGGGGTTGACCTTAAGAGCTCAAGAGTCTTTAAATTACTCTGTAGGAGCTTTATTACAACTCATGAAGACAGTAGAGGAAGCCCAGAATCTCATAGATACTGTGACCAACAATTAATACTTCTATGCCCATCAAAGGCAACGCCAACTAGTACAAAAGAAGGGTGTGTTGGAACTAGAAGGAGTGGACACTATCTTGGCACAGAACAAGTTGATGCACCAACAAATCTAGCAACAAATGGAGTTGATGACAAAGAGGATTGATGGACTCCAAGTGGTTGCAGTTAACACAGCAAGTCAACCTTCAATTGAATGGGGCCAGAATGAAGAAGTCGCTGAGAAAAGCAACTATGAGCAACCAGAACAAGTCCAATATATGCATAACACTTCAAGCTCCTCTCAGAATGAGTTTCATGGAGACACATACAATCCATTATGGAAAAATCACCCCAACTTGAGGTGGGGTGACAATCAGAATTTATGGCAAAAAAATCACAATTCCAACAACTCTCGCAACACAAACAATTAACCTCATTCATCCAATAACATTAACCAATACAGAAAACCACAAAATTCATATCAGCAACCCAACAACTCACAGACTCACCAAAATAATTCTCCACACCCACTTTCAATTCCTATAACAACCACTTCAACAACCCAAATAACTTTCAGCAACAACCATCATATCCCAATATATCATCCATTGACAATCATGAAACTAGGATCTCAGCTCTAGAGGCAACATTACAAGCACTTGCTCAAACCACACAGGATCTATTAAAAGGGCAAGAGAGTCTAATTAAAAGTCAAGATAGATAAGAGGTCACCATGAGAAACCTGAAAAGACAAGTAGGGCAATTGGCCAGACAAGCTGAAAGACCAACCAATGTTTTACCAAGTGATTCCATTCCAAATCCTAAAGAAGAATGCAAAGCAATTCAACTTAGGAGTGGAAGGACATTGGAAGGTGACAAGGCTAATAATAAAGAAGAAATGACAGTAGAGGAGAAAGATCAAGAGATTTCCAAGAGGAAGGAAGAAGAACCACAAGCCTCAAAGAAGGAGAAACAAGTATGGACGAGCATCTACAAGAAAAGAAGAAGGAGGTGAAGCCTTACACTCCTCCTCTTCCATATCCTCAAAGGTTCAAAAGAGTGCTCAAGGACCAATAATTTCCCAAGTTTCTAGAGGTTTTCAAGAAGCTGGAAATAAACATCCCACTTGCTGAAGTATTGGAGTAGATGCCATTGTATGCAAAATTCCTTAAAGAGCTCGTTAACAAGAAGAGAGGCTGGAATAAAAAGGAGACAGTAATCTTGACCCAAGAGTGCAGTGTAGTGATTCAAAAAGGCCTACCACCAAAGCTCAATGATCCTGGGAGATTCTTTTTGCCTTGCACCATTGGCATTGTGTCCATTGACAAGGCATTGTGTGATTTGGGAACAAGTATCAATCTAATACCTCTATCTATGATGAGGAAGTTGTCTATAGAAAAAGTAAAACCTATAAGGATGATGTTACAGCTTGCTGATAGATCAATGGTAAGCCCCAATGGAGTGGTTGAGAATTTCCTAGTTAAGGTGGAAAAATTCATATTTCCAGCAGATTTTGTGATCCTAGATTTAGATGAAGAAGGAAATGATTCCATAATATTAGGAAATCCTTTCTTGGCCACAGCAAGGGCTATCATTGATGTGGAGAAAGGAGAAATGACTTTGAGAGCACATGATGAGCAGATTACTCTAAATGTTTTTAAGGAGATGCAACTTCCTGCTAAAGAAAAAAGTTGCATGAGGATTGAAGAGGAAGACTTGAACTGGAAGGAAAAACCCAATGAAGCACTCATCAACTCATCTTTGAAGAAGAAAACAGACAGTGGAAAAGAACAAAAGGGCAATGAATATGAGAAGGCTGAAGAAGGATTGTAAACAGAGGCTATAAGATTAATCATTGAGAAGAAAATTTCCAATACAAAGCCTGCTGCCAAGAAGGAAGGGTAACCAAAAGAAGGAAAGAAAAGCAAGAAAAAGGTCCTAAAAGGGTGGAGAAACAAGAAAATTCCAACTGAAGGGTTCTCAGAAGGAGACAAAGTGAAGCTAATCTACCAACAGTGGAATACATCTCCATAATCTGATGATTATTACACTGTAAGCAAAGTACTCTCAATGGAGCACATAGTACTTGTTCATCAAAGCACAGGAAGAAGGCTCATAGTAAGAGGAGACAAGCTGAGGCATTATGATCATCAACCACCCTAACAAAGAACCCATGTCAAGCTAGTGATATTAAAAGAGCATTCCATGGGAGGCAGCCCATGATTTAATATTCCTTCTTTTATTTTAATATCAATAATCCATGATTTTTCTAACCTGAACTGGAGTTTTCATGGGAAGGTTTAATGACTGCATACATTATTTTAAAGTATATGTTTGAGTCCTAAGTCTGGTGTGCCTCAAGGCAATCTAAAATGGCTTTTCAAACATAAAGATAATATAACCATCGTAGGATATATACTCATCCATTGTATTGAAGTATATAGCCAAACATTAAGTTTGGTATTCTACATATGCTATAGGTTTCAAGAAAGTCACATTTACTCTGAGACTCAAATTCAGGAAAAGATAAACCATGCCTTGCATCATTCTGTGATTCTGTGTTGCTAATGATGACATGTCACCATGTCATATTTTTCTATGCTTTTTCATACAAGAAATTGATGATTATGCATTCTTTTGTGCTTTATTGTATTTTCTTGATCTTTTAATTTTATAAATCTTGTAGGAAATAAGAAGAAAAAGAATCAAAGAAGCACAAAATAAGCTAAAAAGGAGAAAAAAAGAGCTTTGGGGCACACTTTGAAGTTGGGACACACTTTGGAGCCTTAGGCCACGCTTTTAAATGCATGGCCCATGACCAAATCAAAGAAGAAAGCAACCAGCACACACAATGCTAAGCTCTTGCCAGAGCGGAGCATTATCGTGATGCAAAAAGTGAGGTTAGAAGCAAATTTTCGCTAAGTTAAATTTGGGGCGCTCACAGCATGACCATGCCTCCTTCAAAGGACAATAACTTGAGCTATAGATGTCCGATTGATATGCTTCGAGTTGCGTTGGAAAGCTGACATTCAGAGCTTTCCAACGATATATAGCAATCTATATTTGGCATGAAATTGAGGCATGAGTGAAAGGCATCTTTAAGGGCCAAAAACAAGCGAAAATAAACCAAAGTGCTTCCACCAGGATTTGAAGAGGGAGCCTCACTCCAAAGTACAGTAGCGCTCACTTGGAGAGCACAGTGCTCTCTTGGAGAGCATTGTCGTGCTCTCTCCCAAAGAAAATGCAAGGAAATTGGGCAAGAATGCAACCCCCAAGGCTTGAACACGGGTACCTCACCAAGGAAGCAAGGATGCTACGCTCTCAAGGAGAGCAGAGCGCTACCTTGATGTACACTAGCTTGTCACGCACATTGCAAGGCCAAAGCAAGGCTTGGATGCTGCGCTCTTGGGGAGAGCTGAGCATTGCTCTGGGAGTGTCACCCATGGGCCAAAATTCAACCAAATATCCATTTAAATTCAATACCTCACCAATTGAACTAAGGCCATCCAGATCCACTCTTCCTCAAATCCAAAGCAAGCTAAGCCCATTATCATCACCCAAAGGCACAAAGATCAATTAGTTTAGGAATTTATTTTAATTGTAATTTTTCATTTTCATTTTAAAGCCTATATAAGGCAACATTTTCCTTTTTGTAAGGAGGCGAGCTCCATTAGGGAAGGCTGGCTCCACTAGAGAGCATTAGGAGTAGGAGTAGAGCTCTCTCTCTCTTAGTTTTTCTTTCTGTTTTGAATCTGGAGTGAGATTGGAGGAATTTTGTTTCATTTTCACTTTGAGAATTCTCTTTGTTTACTTTCTGAACTTGAATTGAGCTTCCTTTCTGATTTGTTCTTCAAGCAATTCCCATTTCTGTTTTGAGTTTCTGCAATTCTCTTCTACAAATTCACTTTCTGCCATTTTCCAATTGAGCTTGCTGTGATCTTGATCTACCTTCTTTCAATTTACTTTCATGCAATTTAATTCTTGCTCAATTGTACTGCATTTTACACTTCTTGCTGTGATGTAAATTTTATTCTTCCTGCAATTTAAATTTCCAGATTGCTTGATTTACTGCTTTCATTTAAATTCTCTGCTCCCACTCCCTTTTATATTCAATGCAATTTATATTTCTTGTCATTTAAGTTTCTGCAATTTACATTGCTTGCTCTTTAAAATTCTGTCTATTTTACTTTCTGCACTTTAATTTTTCTTGTCATTTACTTTCTGTTAATCAACTTCACACAATTCACTCAATGTTAGCTTGACTAAACTAATCACCCACTAAAGTTGCTTGATCCATCAATCCCTGTGGGATCGACCTCACTCTTGTGAGTTATTACTACTTGATGCGACCCGGTACACTTGCCGGTTAGTTATGTGTGTTGGAAATTCATTTTTCCACAAAAACACCATCAGTTAAAAGTAGAAAGTAGGATGTTCCCTAAAATGGATAAACTAACCGTGACAACAGCTAAAATTTCATATGAAGTATTTGATGTACAACAAGTTTGGTGTCTACCAAAGCTATGTGTACTCACATATGACACGGCTAGTTATTCATGAACAAGGAACATGTGACCAAGATTCTCTTTAGTTCTTTTATCTAGTTATAAAATTCTATGACCACTAACTTTTAAAAAAATCAGTTTTTGTTGCTTATTAATGCTTGGTTTAAAATGGATAGGTATGAAGAAGATGGAGGCAAGGACAAAACTAGATAAGATACGGTTGTCACAAGGAAAAAGTGAGTCACATGTGCTTGGAAATTGATCTTTGGGAAGAAAAAAATTTGCAAGACTCATCACCTAGGAAATTGAACCCATGTGCTCAATGAAGAGGTGATCCTTGTCCTTATTCAACCCCACATGCACACCGTTCATTTCCTTGCTCTCAACAACATCTTAACCCTTCACTTCAATATAACCAAACCACCAACTCCCTGTTTTGCCTTAATAACTCATGTCTTTGCTACAAACTGGCCAGTAACACTTCATATGCTCACACACCTGTGCCTTATTCTCGTGCTACTTCCATACAATTTGCATCATATTTCTTTCAACCAAGAACATCATACTATAGCCATTCTCGTTTTCTCCCACCATTAAGTCATGCTCTAATCAGCTCTTTCCTATAACACCTTTGTCCCAATTTAATGGCTTCGTCAAATTCCAAAAGAAGAAAAGGAAAGCAACCAGTTGAAGCTGAACAACCCACTTTTGATAATAAGAGATTTAAATCTCAGTTTCATGAATCATAATATCATGGGTAGATGGAGGAGAAGAAAATAATCCCAGAAGTCAGATTCAGAATGAAGGATGGTGAGTACCCTATAATGAGGGAAATCATTGAGAAGAGAAGATGGGAACTCATCTGTGAACCCCTCATAGACATAAGCGCAACTATAGTACGGGAGTTCTATGCCAATGAAGTGAGACAAGGAAAAACTGAACCCCCCCTACAAAATCTATGTGAGGGGGGTGGAAGTGGATTTTAGTTCAGCGACAATCATGCGAGTCTTGCAAATAAGAGTAATACCTTTTAGAGAACCCAGCTTTGATGAAAGAACAAATGGTGAGAATGATCCTGATGAGCTCATAAATGATATATGTCTGGAAGGAAAGGATTGGGTGAGGAGAAAGAAGATGGACCTCTCACCTGAGGCCAAAGGATGGTACGAGATAGTGAGGAGATCAATCCTCCCCACTAGAAACCCCTCAGAAGTTACAATAAGAAGAGCAATTATGGTACACTGCATACTCAAGTGAGGAGAAATAAATGTCCCTCACCTAATTACAGACGGCATCCATGAGATGGCCAAAAGCAATAGCAAGTCAGCCAGACTTGTCTACCCTAGTACCATACTGCGGTTATGCGATAGAGCAGGGGTACTTTTTGAGGATTCAGACACAGATTGGGTGTAGGATGGAAGGGCACTTACCAGACAGAGACTAGAAGGTGCCACTGATGATCAGAGTGAAAGAAGATCTCAAAGATGAAGAAGGAGACCACACATAGAAGAAGGACAAGCGTCTGAACCACAAGTGGAAGCGGCGCAAGCCTCCAACACTATGGATTTAAGCCAAATGCAAGTTGCCAATGGAGAATTGTCTCAGCAATTCATGAGAGCTCAGGAGCAGCAAGCAAATTGGCAGTTGAGAATGATGGAGCAACAGGAGAACTTCCAAATAAAGATGATGGATCAACAGAGAGAATTTCAAGCAAGATCCCTGGATAGGCAAAGGGAACAAGATGCACAAAATCAAGAATTATTTAACAAATTGTTCCAACAACAAGCCAGGCAAGAAAGGTACATCCAAGATCCTCATCAATGGAAGAATCTATATCACACAGCTGGAGAGGCTAGGCAGGTAGACAAGATGGAATATGATATGGATACTCAATCAAAGTTAAACTACCTAGTATGTTGCATGGCCATGGTAAACCAAGAAATCAAGCCATATGAACAATGGTCTGAGCTAGCAGAAGCACAAAGAGAATGAGCCAAAAGAAATATAGAGAGAATGGAGAAACATTGAAGAATGTTGGGCTCTAGGATCAGATAGACCATTCTCATGCTTCAATAGAATCTTTTGAAGAACAAGTGACAATAAAGAAGAAGAAGAATCAGGAGTCAAGAAAAAAGGGAGAGTGAAGCAAGGAAAAAGAGCACAAAAACTAAAGGTGGTGGAGTTCCTTTCATAAACTTAATAAATAAGGAAGATGCACATCTGAAATATGATATGCCTTCCGAATTTTCATGCTTTACACAGTAATGATTAGGGTCGTATGTTATGTACTCTTATATTTGGTTATCTTCTGATTTTAAAATGTTTGTGTATTATAGCTCTTTTGTAGTACAATAATAATTGCTTGATAATAACACTGTACTCTTGAAAACTTGCTTGCACTCTATATTTCAAAAATGCATTATAGAACAATTCTTTGAAAAGAAGGATTGAGGAATCAAAAATTTATTTTGAGGCAAGCAAAAAGATTAAGAGAAGTGGTGGTTCTAGTTATAGGATTGTGTATTGAGGTTGCATGTTTATGAAAACTTGCATGGAAGCTCATAAGCAAGAAATAGAGTACAAAGAAATATTGTGGAGAGTCTCAAACATTTATTGATTGATGAGCGGATATTTTATACGCTTTTTGGGGGTAATTTCATGTAGATTTTAGTATGTTTTAATTGGTTTTTAGTAGTGTTCATACCCTGACCGAGCTCCTCCAAACTCGGTAAAATCCATGAAAGGTCCGACCTCGTCCCAAGGCCCACGCCTGAGGTCGGACCTCGAACAATAAAGCTAAGGAGGCCCATCAAAAGGAACGCAGCCCAAAACCTAAAGGCCGAAAAGGCCTAGGAAAGGCGGTTCCACAAAGATAGGGATAAAACTCCCGAAAAGATAAGATAAGATAAGAATATCTTATCCAAGGAAGATCACGGCCAACTACTATAAATACACTGGAGCACCCAGGTATGAGGGACATTCCACATTCTAGACATATCTGCTTGGACCCATGCTAACTTAAGCATCGGAGTGTCATTGCAGGTACAACCACCAACCGCCAACACATCAAGCTCGGGTCCCTGACCCCCACCTCGGGCATCTCCAGACGACCGAGCTACACGTTTCAGGTAACCACCGGAACATTGGCGCCGTTGCCGGGGACCTGGAAGTCATCCCTTTACCATGGCGGATGACCCTCTCAACAATGACCACGCCGCATCAGAACAAGAGGAGGAAGTTAACACCGGAGAACGACCGGACAGCCCTCTATCACCACGCACTCCAGGAGGAAACAAACAGAATCGCCCAAAGACATCACTCCCAAGCAAAGATCCACAAAATCCCGAAAAAGAAAAGAGCTCGGAAATTCTAGAAGCAGTCCGGGCACAACAAAACCGACTGAAACAACTCGAAGAGGACATAAAGAAGCAAAAAGAAACTGAACAAGATCTGAGAAGGGAGGCTCGCAAGCGCAGAGAATTAGAAGAAAAACTGCGGAAAATAGAGGCCAACCTGAAAGATCGGACAGAACGCGACACCATCCCCGAAGGCAACCATGATCCCTTCACGCAAGAGATCATGAAGGAGAAGGTACCGCGAAACTTCAAACCACCCGATATGGATCTCTACGACGGCACCACCGATCCAAGTCACCACCTCAGCAACTTCAGAAGCAGAATGTACCTAGTTGACGCCTCCGACGCGATTCGGTGCAAAGCCTTCCCTACCACTCTCACCAAGTCAGCCATGAAGTGGTTCGACAACCTGCCACCAAGATCAATCACCAGCTTCGAAGACCTAACCAAGAAATTCCTAACAAGGTTCTCCATTCAAAAGGACAAGGCAAAACATGCCCCCAGTCTGCTCGGGATCAAACAAGGTAACCAAGAAACTCTCCGAGAATACATGGAGCGATTCAACAAAGCCTGCCTGGACATACAACACTTGCCCACTGAAGCGGCCATCATGGGACTGGCAAACGGCCTAAAAGAAGGACCGTTTAGCCAATCCCTATCTAAACGATACCCGACCTCCCTATACGAGGTACAGGAGCGGGCAGAAAAATATATCAACATGGAGGAAACCTCCCAGCTAAGAGACTCTTCTAGGAAGGAATCAACCTACCCACTCCGAGATCGAGATCGGGAACAGAAGAAGAAAGAAGAACCCAACTCGGACAAGCCACGGAAGTACCACAACTACACCCCCCTCCGAGTCTCCCTGGTAGACGTCTACAGAGAAGTATGCCACACCGAAAAGATCCCACCGCCCCCGACCGCTAAAACACAAGAGAGCGGGAAGAGATCGGTCCGAATACTGTGAATATCACAAACTCTATGGTCACTCTACTAACGACTGCTACGACCTAAAAAATGTTATAGAAAAGCTGGCCAGAGAAGGAAAGCTCGACAGATACATAGCAGAGAAAGGAGAAGAGACCAGGAAGAGAAGACGGGGAGACAATGAAGGTCGGGCCGAACAAGTCCCGCGAACCCCTGAAAGACACGTTCACATGATAAATGGAGGTTTTGCAGGCGGAGGAACATCCAGATCCTCGCGAAAAAGACACCTCAAAGAAGTCTATCATGTCCGAGAAGACAGTCCCCTGCCCGAGTTACCTACTATCTCATTTACCCGAGAAGATGCTCAAGGGATAATTCCCGGACACGACGATCCAATGGTAGTCACCATTATCTTAGCAAACGCCAACTTACATCGAACCCTGATTGACCAAGGGAGCTCAGCAGATATCCTGTTCAAAACGGCATTCGACAAGCTCGGACTTGAAGAAAAAGAACTAAAGGCCTATCCCACCGACCTATTCGGGCTAGGGGATACCCCGATCCATCCCTTAGGATACATCTCGCTACACACTACCTTTGGAAAAGGCGAGCAATCTAAAACATTAAGCATCGACTACATTATAGTCGACATCACTTCGGCATACAATGCCCTCATTGGGCGACCCACCCTAAACAGACTGGCAGCTATAGTCTCGACCCCACACCTCTGTATGAAGTTCCCTACTGCAAAGGGAATCGCTACTCTAAAAGGCGACCAAAAACTAGCGCGGCGATGCTACAACGAAAGCCTGAGCCTGAAAGGGAAAGAGGTCAGCACGATAGAGCTCGGACGAGTTCAGTCCCGAGAAGATCTTCGACCACAACCAGAGGGAGAAACCGAAAAAGTCCAGATCGGGAACACACCTGAAAAAATAACAAACATAGGAGCAAACATCAAAACGGGCCTAAAAGAGGAACTCATAACCCTCTTAAGGGAGAATTCCGACCTCTTCGCCTAGAAAGCTTCCGACATGCCAGGCATAAGCCCCGACCTGATGTGCCATAAGCTATCAGTTTACTCGGGGTCCCGACCTATCCAACAAAGACGCCGGAAGCTCGGACCCGAGCGCATGCAAGCAATAGAAGAACAAGTACAAGCACTACTAGATGCAGGGTTCATTAGGGAAGTAAAATACCCCCTATGGCTCGCAAACGTGGTCCTGGTAAAAAAGCCCAACGGTAAATGGAGGATGTGCGTCGATTACACAGACCTCAACAAAGCCTGCCCCAAAGACCCATATCCACTACCAAACATCGACGCCTTAGTAGACGCAGCCTCAGGCTACAGATATCTCTCCTTCATGGATGCATACTCGGGATACAATCAAATCCCGATGTACGGACCCGACCAAGAAAAGACCTCATTCATAACCCCAAGGGCAAACTACTGCTACGTAGTAATGCCCTTCGGGCTGAAGAACGCAGGGGCAACCTACCAGAGGCTAATGAACAAAGTGTTCTCAGAGCACATCGGATTACAGCTAGAGGTATACGTCGATGACATGCTGGTAAAGACACAAGAAGACAGAAACTTACTGACCGACCTCACCAGCGTCTTCAGCACCCTCAGAAAGCACGACATGAGACTTAACCCGACAAAGTGCACCTTCGCCGCAGAAGCCGGAAAATTCTTAGGCTTCATGCTGACTCAAAGGGGCATCGAAGCAGACCCGGACAAATGCCAAGCGATACTCAATATGAAAAGCCCGACGTGCGTCAAAGAATTACAACAACTGAATGGAAGGCTGGCCGCCCTATCAAGATTCTTGGCAGGATCAGCGATAAAGTCACTACCTCTCTACTCACTCCTAAAGAAAGGGAAACCCTTCTCATGGACCCCGGAGTGCGAAAAAGCCTTTCAAGAATTCAAGGAATTCCTCGGGCAGCCACCAATCCTAACCCGACCTGTAAAAGGGGAAGAGCTCGTACTATACCTCTCGGTCGGACATCGAGCAGTCGCTTCAGCATTAATACGAGAAAATGACCAAGGACAACACCCCGTATAGTTTGTAAGCAAGGCACTACAAGGGGCCGAATTAAACTATCAGAAAATAGAAAAATTCGCCTACGCCCTAGTGTTCACAGCTCGGAGGCTCCGTCCCTACTTTCAGGCCCACACCATCAAAATCCGGACAAACCAACCCATGAGACACATCCTACAAAAAACAGACCTGGCGGGACGAATCCTACAATGGGCGGTGGAACTGTCCGAGTTCGACCTCCACTACGAAGCCCGAACTGCCATAAAATCTCAGTATCTAGCCGACTTCGTCGCAGAATACACTGAGACCCCTGGAACCCCACTCTCATGGAACCTGTATGTCGACGGGTCCTCAAACAAAACAGGAAGTGGAGCAGGGGTTATACTCGAAAGCGACCAAGGAACGCGGATAGAACTATCCCTAAAATTCGAGTTCCAGGCTTCGAACAACCAAGCCGAATACGAGGCCCTACTAGCAGGCCTAAAACTAGCCGAAGAGGTCGGAGCCCAGAAAATCACAATCTTCAGCGACTCCCAGGTCGTCACATCACAAGTAAATGGAAGCTACCAGGCCAAAGACCCAACTATGAAGAAATACCTGGACCAAACACAGGCACAATTACGCCACTTTTCAGAAATACAGATCCAGCACATACCTCGGGAACAAAATGCCCGGGCAGACGCCCTCTCAAAGCTTGCCAGCACCAAGCCCGGAGGCAACAACAGAAGTCTCCTCCAGGAAACCTTACGATCTCCCTCCGTGCTAAGAGAGGAAGAAACGCTAAATATATCCGACCAACAGCAAGGATGGATGACCCCCATACTCAGCTACCTGAAGTCGGGAACTCTCCCCGCCGAAAGAAAGGAAGCTAAAACACTCACGAAAGACGCCCAGAATTATACACTAATTCACGACGTATTATACAGAAGAGGATTCGCAAACCCCCTCCTTAGGTGCGTCCCGACCTCAGAAACAAAGAGCGTCCTCGAAGAAGTCCACGGAGGCATGTGTGGGAACCACCTCGGAGCTCGGGCATTATCCAAAAAAGTAATCCGAGCCGGGTTCTACTGGCCAACTTTGCAAAAAGACGCCACGGAGTTTATGAAAATATGCCCCCCTGCCAAAAACACGCCAATTTTCACAAGGCACCACCCGAAGACCTTATCAGCATCACCGCACCATGGCCCTTCGCAAAATGGGGACTTGACCTACTCGGCCCGTTCCCCCAAGGACCGGGGCAAGTCAAATACCTCATAGTAGGGGTCGACTACTTCACAAAGTGGATCGAAGCTGAACCTTTAGCCACCATTACGGCTCAGAAAAGCCGGAAATTCCTATACAAAAACATTGTCACAAGGTTCGGAGTCCCCTACTCCATTACAACAGACAATGGAACACAGTTCACGGACACAAGTTTTCAGAACTTGGTGGCCGAACTAAAAATCAAACAGCAATTCACCTCAGTCGAGCACCCACAAGCCAACGGACAGGCAGAAGCTGCAAATAAAGTCATCTTGGCCGGATTAAAACGAAGACTCCAAGAGGCCAAAGGGGCATGGGCCGAGGAGCTCCCCCAGGTACTATGGGCATATCGGACAACTCCACACTCTACAACGGGAGAATCGCCATTCCGACTAGCTTATGGGATGGAGGCAATGATTCCTATCGAAATAAATGAAGGGTCACCCAGAGTCATCTTCTACAACGAAGAAGGTAACCCACAGGCACAAAAGGAAGAACTCGACCTCCTCCCCGAGGTCCGAGAAAGAGCCCGGATCTGAGAAGAAGCCCTAAAACGACGAAACGGCCCTTAGATACAATCAGAAAGTAATAAAACGGAGCTTCTCCACTCACGACCTAATTCTAATCCGAAACGACATCGGAACACAAAAGTCGGGAGAAGGAAAGCTAGCTGCAAACTGGAAAGGACCCTACAAAGTAACAGAAGTCTTAGGAACAGGCTATTACAAGATATCCGACCTAGAAGGCAATGAGCTGCCCAGGGCCTGGCACGCCTGTAATCTAAGACGGTACTACAGCTAGAAAAATTTGACCCGAGGTGTACTCTTTTTCCCTACAAGGGTTTTTTAATGAGACACCCGGTCAAGTAAGGCACCCGACCTAGTCAAGGGTAAACATTCTGTAAATATTCTTTCTTTTTTAATACTAATCAAATTTTTCTATTTTCTTTTGTTCTTCATGATAAAACAAATCCTGGAAAAGTACCCCGCCAAGGCGCATTAATTTATGCTCGACAAAACGCAAAAAATCATTGCCAAGAGACCACATAAGGTCGGCAAGGATAAAAGCGACGAGGTCCAAATTAATGTGAGAAGTTATAAAAGTAACTCTGAAAAAGGCTCAAAGAAGCCAAATAAAAAGAGATTACAAAAATAACTTAAAAGGCCGACCAATGAAAGGTCGGACCCAACAAAGGGTGTACTTGACTGCCCAACCCGAGGTCCGAGAAAAGGCCCGGACCCGAGAAGGAAGCCTTAAAACGGCGAAAACAAAGATTTTGAAAACGCTTACTAAAAAGTTGCTATACAAAAACAACTAAAAAAGTACGAGCGAAAAAACGAAATCAAAGCGCTAGCTAAAAAGTTGTTATCCAAAAAACAACTAAAAAGCATAAAAGCAGAAGCAGCAAGTCAAAACGCGAACAAAAACACCGCATAATAAGCTAAAAAGTTACTGCAGGTAGCTAAAAGCAAAAAAAAAAAAAAAGGTGTCCAAAGCATTCACAAAAACCATCCAAAAAGCAAAAGAGCCCACAGGCCGGGCGAAAAACCAGAAATAAAAGATTACAGAGGATCAAGGTCCTTTCCGGACTCCACATCAACAGAAGGAGGAAACATAGAAATCGGGACTGCATCAACGGCACCGTCATCCCGGCTTGATACCTCCACACCAGATCCATCCCCAGCCAAAGGTGAAGTCGGGTCCGCAACCGGAACCTTGGGATCGGACACCGGAACCTCATCCTCATTGGGAGCAGGAACAATCTTTCCCTCCACAACAACGTTATCCGTACTAAATAAGCTCAGATCCAGGTCAGGAGCAAGAACCCGGACCTGAGCCTTCAAATTCTCGAACATAGCATCCATACCCTTAGCCACATGGCCTTCCAGCTCATAAAAATCATCCTGAGCAGATTGCAACTTCTCCCTTGTCTCCACAAGCTCGGCATATATCCGAGTATAATTCTCCGTCGCCGCCTTCGCCATCTCCTCGGACGCTTTCGCTGCCGCCACAGCCGCGGTAGCTTTAGCCTTCTCCTTCTCCAAAGAGGCCTCCAGCTCCGTAATCCTAGCAGCCTTCAGCTCACTAATCTTCTCGAGCTCGGACTGAGCCTTCTCAAGTCGGGAGCTGGTCGCGCCAATGGGGGATTTCTTGAATTCCCGGGCAATAGCAGCATGAAGACTGGCCATCCGAACACAACTCCGCGCCATATACTGAAAATGATGCTCCATAGACACGTCATCAGTAGAGATAAAAGTCTGAGGGAGAATATGCTGTTCAATCCAACCGAGAGCATCAAAATCCTTATCATTAAAACCCGCAAGCTCTTGAGAGGTCTTCTGCTTCTTGGGGGGAGGACCCGAGAACGGGGGAGGAGAAGAGGTAGCAGGCCCGAAGGTCGGAGGATCTTGACTTATAGCTCGAAACTGGGGAGTCGGAATAGTCTTCGACCGAGTCTGGACACCCACAGTAGTCTTCTGCGGAGAAGATCGGGCAGAAGCCTCCTCGATATTTCGAGCGGCCACAGATTTCTTCGTACGACGAAGAAACTTCATGGAATCCGCCTGAGAAGACATCTCTGCAGAAATAAAAGGAAAGGATTACCACAACAGAAATTCCACCAAAACAAGCAAAGCCAAAATACTAAGAAAAGATGAATCTCGAAGAGGTCGGGAACTACCTAACTCGGAACGGAGAAGGCTTGGATCTCCCAACATTTTCTTCGTGTCCAAGTGAGGCGCCCGACCCCATAAACTGCTCACCACACCCACAAAAGCCTGCTCAACCTCATCTAGACTCTCAAAAGTATACTTAGCAGACACTACATTCTCCTGCCAACAAAGAGGAAAAGAAGGCTCCCCACTCTCATCCAGAAAGAAAGGTCGGACGTCTCCAGTAGCCCGGACCTTGAAATAAAAGTTCTTGAAAATCATGAAAAGACTCATCATAAAGGGTACAAAACTTCCTTCCCTGATTAGCCCTAAAAGAGACCCAAGACACCTTCCCTCCACCCGACCCCGGCTTCGTCAAACACAAACAAGTAGGAAAAAAGAGAAATAGAGGGAGTGACGCCCAAAAACTGACACAAAAGTTGAAACAGCTTTAAAAACGCCCAAGAATTTGGATGGAGCTGCGTAGGGGCAAGGTTACAAGACCACAACACCTCGGACTCCAGGTCGGTAAAAGGAAGTCGGACACTCAGCTTGGAGAAAAAACAATCATAAGCATAAAAGAAGAGCTTCTCGGAACTATCTAAGGGCGGGAAGCAAACTCTCTCCTCGGAATCCGGGGCTACTAGTTCATAATCCCTATCAGACTCTCTATTCTCACATATGCTACAGTGCCTACGGAACCTAGCCAAATATTCAGAATCTACCACAGAAGGGACTTTTAGAGGAAGAGGGTCTACCCAACCAAGACCACTTGGAATCTTGGTCGACATTGCTTGAAGAACCTTTCGAGACATAAAACTCTTACCTACAAAGAAGAGATACAACAGCAAAGCAAAAATCACATAAGGCAGACAGCGAAAACCCGTTCAGCCAAGCAAGAAACAAAAACCCAACAAAAAGAAAATGCGGCAACTCGGAACAAAGTACCAGAAAAACAAAAAAAGAGCCCCCCCATATACAAACAAAGCAATGGCGGCGCCTCTTTTTGGGGCAACCCAGACATAAAGAAAGAAGAAACAGACAAAGAGCCACACAAAAGAACAGAAACTTTATGTGCACAAAGAAAAGAGACGGGAACAAACCTGGAAGAAAGAAAGAAGACGACGAGCTCCGAAGCAAGGAGAACAAAAACGGCGGCACAAGAGGAAACTCCGGAAAGATGCACGGAAAGATTCGGGGAAGAAGAACAAAGAGAAAGAAGAAAGCGATGCTCGAAAAAGAGAGGGCAAAAACTTAGAAAAACAGGAAGGAACAGAATAAACGAAGAAAAAGGAAGGGAGCAAATAAATAATGCCTTCACAGAGCCCGAACGGAAATCGAGGAGAAACGGTAAAATGCAATAAATGCAGGAACGGCCATTTTTGAAATTTGAAAAACAACTATGCCCGAGCTCGACCTCCCAAAAAGGATGAACTCGGGCAGGGGCACTGTTCATACCCTGACCGAGCTCCTCCAAACTCGGTAAAATCCATGAAAGGTCCGACCTCGTCCCAAGGCCCACGCCTGAGGTCGGACCTCGAACAATAAAGCTAAGGAGGCCCATCAAAAGGAACGCAGCCCAAAACCTAAAGGCCGAAAAGGCCTAGGAAAGGCGGTTCCACAAAGATAGGGATAAAACTCCCGAAAAGATAAGATAAGATAAGAATATCTTATCCAAGGAAGATCACGGCCAACTACTATAAATACACTGGAGCACCCAGGTATGAGGGACATTCCACATTCTAGACATATCTGCTTGGACCCATGCTAACTTAAGCATCGGAGTGTCATTGCAGGTACAACCACCAACCGCCAACACATCAAGCTCGGGTCCCTGACCCCCACCTCGGGCATCTCCAGACGACCGAGCTACACGTTTCAGGTAACCACCGGAACAAGTAGAATATTATTAGTTTTTAGGCAAAAATTATATTTCTAGACTTTACTATGAGTTTGTGTGTTTTCTTGTGATTTCAGGTATTTCCTGGCTGAAATTGAGGGAGCTGAGCAAAAATCTGAGTTAGGCTGAAAAAGGACTGCTGATGTTGTTGGATTCTGACCTCCCTTCACTCAAAATGGATTTTCTGGAGCTACAAGAGTCTAATTGACACGCTCTCAAAGGCGTTGGAAAGTAGATATCCAGGGCTTTCCATCAATATATAATTGTCCATACTTTGCACGAAGATAGACAACGTAAACTGGCATTCAACGCCAGTATCATGCTGCTGTCTGGCGTCTAGCGCCAGAAACAGGTTACAAGTTGGAGTTCAACGCCAGAAACAGGTTACAACCTGGCGTTGAACGCCCAAAACAGCCCCAGGCACGTGAGAAGCTTAAGTCTCAGCCCCCAGCACACACCAAGTGGGCCCCAGAAGTGGATTTCTGCATCATCTATCATAGTTTACTCATTTTCTGTAAACCTAGGTTACTAGTTTACTATTTAAACAACTTTTAGAGACTTATTTTGTACCTCATGACATTTACAGATCTGAATTTTATACACTTTGACGGCATGAGTCTCTAAACTCCATTGTTGGGGGTGAGGAGCTCTGCAGCGTCTCGATGAATTAATGCAATTGTTTCTGTTTCTCCTTTCAAACATGCGTGTTCCTATCTAAGATATTCATTTGCGCTTAATTATGGAGAAGGTGATGATCCGTGACACTCATCACCTTCCTCAATCCATGAACGTGTGCCTGACAAACACCTCCGTTCTACATCAGATTGAATGAGTATCTCTTAGCTTCCTTAATCGGAATCTTCGTGGTATAAGCTAGAACTGATGGCGGCCACTCTTGAGGATCCGGAAAGTCTAAACCTTGTCTGTGGTATTCCGAGTAGGATTCAAGGATTGAATGGCTGTGACGAGCTTCAAACTCGCGATTGCTGGGCGTGATGACAAACGCAAAAGGATCAATGGATCCTATTCCAACATGATCGAGAACCAACAGCTGATTAGCCGTGCTGTGACAGAGCATTTGGACCGTTCTCACTGAGAGGATGGGAGGTAGCCACTGACAATGGTGATCCCCTACATACAGCTTGCCATGGAAGGAGCCTTGCATTTATGAAAGTGATCAAGCATTATGTTGCAGGGATTCAGAGGACAAAGCATCTCCAAAAGCCCCAACATATTTTTCATTACTGCACAACAAGTAACTATTTCATACTCTTTTACTTTTCTAATAATTCCAAACACTTTTACTTCTTACAATTAAATCCAAATAATCTTATTGGCATCCTGACTAAGATTAATAAAATAAACATAACTTGCTTCAAACCAATAATCTCCGTGGGATCGACCCTTACTCACGTAAGGTATTACTTGGACGACCCAGTGCACTTGCTGGTTAGTGGTATGAGATCATAAGAAACTTTGATTTTGATAATTGGGATTAAAGATTTCGTGCACCAAGTTTTTGGCGCCGTTGCCGGGGATTATTCGAGTTTGAACAACTAAAGGTTTATTTTGTTGCTTAGATTAGGAAGAATTTATCCTTTCTTTTTACTAGAATTGCATCTTTTATTATCCCTTTTAAAAATTTTTCAAAAATATTATTTTTCTTTATCAATTTTTAATTTTTTTTCGTGAGTTTAGTGTCTTGTTCTAAGTTTGGTGTCAATTGCATATTTTATATTTTTCTTTAATTTTTCGAACTTGTGTTCTTTGTCCTTCATTGATCTTCAAGTTGTTCTTGTTTATTTTTCTTGTTTGATCTTGAGTTTTTCTTGTTTTGTGTCTTTTCTTGTTTCTCTTGTGCTAATCCAAAGCATTAGTCTTCCAAAAGAAATATACCTATTCAGAACAATTGTTACCTTTTCTGCCCAATTGGCTAGAGCGTTGGTCTATGTTCTTGGTAATTGGGTATCTTTATTTCAAAACTTCTTTTAAAAATAATTTTTCTTGATTTAATCTTGTGCCAAACTTTAAGTTTGGTGTTTTATTGTTAATTCTTTTTCAATTTTCGAAAATTTAGTAAAGTTTTCTAAAAATTTTAAGTTTGGTGTTCTTTCTTTTGTTCTTGTGTTCTTGTGAATCTTCAAGGTGTTCTTGAGTTTTTCTTGTGTTTTGATCTTAAAATTTTTAAGTTTGGTGTTCCTTGGTGTTTTCCTTCCAAAATTTTCGAAAATAAGGAGCATTAGATCTAAAAATTTTAAGTCTTGTGTCTTTTGTGTGTTTTTCTCTTTCATCATAAAATTCAAAATTCAAAAAAAAAATTTATATTTTCTAACTAATATTAAACTACATTTTCGAAATATTTATATAAAAATTTCAAATTTCAATTTCAAAATTTTTTTTTTCGAAAATCTTTACAAAATATTTTTAATTTTTTTTATTTATTTCGTTTTTATTTATTCCATTTTTATTTTATTAAATAAATAATATCAACATACATATCATCTCCCTTGTTCCATCATGGAATTAAGTGGAAATGAACAGTCCAGGAGGACTCTGGGGTCATATGCTAACCTCACTACTGCTTCATATGGGAGTAGTATCTGTATACCCTCCATTGGAGTTAGTAGCTTTGAGTTGAATCCTCAGCTCATTATCATGGTACAACAAAACTGCCAGTATTCCGGTCTTCCACAGGAAGAACCTACAGAGTTTCTGGCACAATTTTTACAAATTGCTGACACAGTACATGATAAGGAAGTAGATCAGGATGTCTACAGATTATTACTGTTCCCATTTGCTGTAAAAGATCAAGCTAAGAGATGGTTAAATAACCAGCCTAAGAACAGCATAAAAACATGGAAACAGCTGTCAGAAAAATTCCTGAATCACTATTTCCCTCCAAAACGGATGACACAGCTAAGGCTAAGCATCCAAGGCTTTAAACAAGGAGATAATGAATCCCTTTATGATGTCTGGGAGAGATACAGAGAGATGCTAAGAAAATGCACCTCTGAAATGTTTTCAGAGTGGGTGCAATTAGACATCTTCTACTATGGGCTTACAGAAAAAGCTCAAATTTCTCTAGACCACTCAGCTGATGGATCTATACATATGAGAAAAACAATTGAAGAAGCTCAAGAGCTTATTGATACAGTTGCCAAAAATCAGCATCTGTACCTAAGCAGTGAATCTTCCATAAAAGAAGAAGCTAAAACAGTAACTGCTGAACTCAGTCCTGTGGATCAGGCTAATGAATTCAATCAGCAACTAGACTTTCTAACTCAGCAGCTAGCCGAATTCAAGGAAATACTACAGGAAACAAGAATGGCTAACAGGAATATGGAAGTACAGTTAAAGCAAACGGAAAAGCAACTATCAAAACAAATAACAGAAGAATGCCAAGCAGTTCAATTAAGAAGTGGGAAAATATTAAATACCTCATTTCAAAGCAGCAGGAAGCCAAGAAATGAACAAATGGCTACTCGAAATCCCTCTGAGGACAATCAGAGCCCAGAGAGGAATAATGCTGGCGCTGAACGCCCAGCCCATGCTCATTCCTGGCGTTCAACGCCAGAAACAAGCATGAATCTGGCGTTGAACGCCCAAAGGGAGCATAGTTCTGGCATTCAGACGCCAGTAACAAATAAGGAGGTGGCGTCTAACGCCACTCCAGCTTCCACCCCTGGCATCCAAATGCTAGTGGGGGATCAGTCACATACAAGTGCTGATAACAACCCTTCTAAAAAGGCTTCCCAACCCACTTCTGTAGGTAATAAACCTGCAGCAACTAAGGTCGAGGAATATAAAGCCAAAATGCCTTATCCTCAAAAACTCTGCCAAGCGGAACAGGATAAGCAATTTGCCCGCTTTGTAGACTATCTCAGGACTCTTGAAATAAAGATTCCGTTTGCAGAAGCACTTGAGCAAATACCCTCTTATGCTAAGTTCATGAAAGAGATCTTAAGTCATAAGAAGGATTGGAGAGAAACTGAAAAAGTTTACCTCACTGAAGAATGCAGTGCAGTCATTCTGAAAAGCTTACCTGAGAAGCTTAAAGACCCCGAAAGCTTTATGATACCATGCACATTAGAGGGTAATTGTACCAAGCAAGCTCTATGTGATCTTGGGGCAAGTATCAACCTAATACCTGCATCTATTATCACAAAGCTCGGTTTGACTGAAAAAGTCAAACCAACCCGGATATGTCTTCAACTTGCTGATGGCTCCATTAAATACCCATCAGGCGTGATTGAAGACATGATTGTCAAGGTTGGGCCATTTGCCTTTCCTACTGACTTTGTGGTGCTGGAAATGGAGGAGCACAAGAGTGCAACTCTCATTCTAGGAAGACCTTTCCTAGCAACTGGCCGAACCCTCATTGACGTCCAAAAAGGGGAAGTAACCTTGAGAGTCAATGAGGAGGAGTTCAAGTTGAATGTTGTCAAAGCCATGCAACATCCAGACACCCCAAATGACTGCATGAGTGTTGATATTATTGACTCTCTGGTAAGAGAGGTCAATATGGCTGAGAGTCTCGAATCAGAGCTAGAGGACATCTTTAAAGATGTTCAGCCTGATCTGGAGGAATCAAAGAGAATAGTAGAACCTCTGAAAATCCCTCAGGAAGAGGAGAAACCTCCTAAACCCGAGCTCAAACCATTACCACCATCCCTAAAATATGCATTCCTAGGAGAAGGTGATACCTTTCCTGTAATCATAAGCTCTACCTAAGAGCCACAGGAAGAGGAAGCACTAATTCAAGTGCTAAGGACACACAAGACAGCTCTTGGGTGGTCCATCAGTGATCTCAAGGGCATTAGCCCAGCCAGATACATGCACAAGATCTTACTGGAGGGTGACGCCAAGCCAGTGGTTCAACCACAAATGCGGCTGAATCCAGCCATGAAGGAGGTGGTGCAGAAAGAGGTCACTAAGTTACTAGAGGCTGGGATTATTTATCCTATTTCTGATAGCCCCTGGGTAAGCCCTGTCCAAGTCGTCCCTAAGAAAGGTGGCATGACAGTGGTCCATAATGAAAAAAATGAACTGGTTCCTACAAGAACAGTTACTGGGTGGCGTATGTGTATTGATTATAGAAGGCTCAATACAGCTACCAGAAAGGATCATTTTCCTTTACCATTCATAGACCAGATGCTAGAAAGACTGGCAGGTCATGAATACTACTGCTTCCTAGATGAATATTCAGGTTATAATCAAATTGCAGTAGATCCAAAAGATCAAGAGAAAACGGCATTCACATGTCCATCTGGAGTATTTGCATACAGAAAGATGCCATTTGGCCTGTGCAATACACCTGCAACCTTTCAGAGGTGCATGCTCTCAATTTTCTCTGATATGGTGGAAAAATTTCTGGAAGTCTTCATGGATGACTTTTCAGTATTTGGAGACTCATTCAGCTCCTGTCTTGACCATCTAGCACTTGTTCTAAAGAGATGCCAAGAGACTAACCTGGTTTTAAACTGGGAAAAATGTCACTTTATGGTGACTGAAGGAATTGTCCTTGGGCATAAAATCTCAAACAAGGGAATAGAGGTGGATCAAGCTAAGGTAGAGGTAATTGAAAAATTACCACCACCTGCCAATGTTAAGGCAATCAGAAGCTTTCTGGGGCATGCAGGATTCTATAGGAGGTTTATAAAGGATTTTTCAAAAATCGCCAAACCTCTGAGCAACCTACTAGCTGCTGACACGCCATTTGTCTTTGATAAGGAGTGTCTACAGGCATTCGAGACTCTGAAAGCTAAATTGGTCACAGCACCAATCATCTCTGCACCAAACTGGACATTGCCATTTGAACTAATGTGTGATGCCATTGACCATGCCATTGGCGCAGTGTTGGGACAAAGGCATGACAAGCTTCTGCACGTTATTTACTATGCCAGCCGTGTTCTAAATGACGCACAGAAGAATTACACAACCACAGAAAAAGAGCTACTTGCAGTGGTTTACGCCATTGACAAATTCAGATCCTATTTAGTAGGATCAAAAGTGATTGTGTACACTGATCATGCTGCTCTTAAATATCTACTCACAAAGCAGGATTCAAAACCCAGACTTATAAGATGGGTGCTGCTTCTGCAAGAGTTTGATATAGAAATAAGAGACAGAAAAGGGACAGAGAATCAGGTAGCAGATCACCTGTCCCGAATAGAACCAGTAGAAGGGGCGTCCCTCCCTCTTACTGAGATCTCTGAAACCTTTCTGGATGAGCAACTCTTTGCCATCCAGAAAGTGCCATGGTTTGCAGATATTGCAAACTACAAGGCAGTGAGGTTCATACCCAAAGAGTACAGTAGGCAGCAATCAAAAAAATTGATCACAGATGCAAAGTACTATCTTTGGGATGGACCATATCTCTTCAAGAGATGTGCAGACGGAGTAATCCGTAGATGTGTGCCTAAGGAAGAAGCGCAGAAGATCCTATGGCACTACCATGGATCACAGTATGGAGGACATTTTGGAAGTGAGCGAACAGCCACAAGAGTCCTCCAATGTGGCTTCTACTGGCCTACTCTCTATAAAGATTCTCGAGTGTTTGTACTTAATTGTGACAGTTGCCAAAGATCTGGCAATCTGCCTCACAGTTATGCCATGCCTCAACAAGGGATCTTGGAGATTGAGTTGTTTGATGTATGGGGTATTGACTTCATGGGACCTTTCCCACCATCATACTCAAACACTTATATTCTGGTGGCAGTGGATTATGTATCCAAATGAGTGGAGGCTATTGCAACACCCACTAATGACACTAAAACAGTGTTAAAATTCCTCCAGAAACACATCTTCAGCAGATTTGGTACCCCTAGAGTATTAATCAGTGATGGGGGCACTCATTTCTGCAATAAACAGCTTTACTCTGCTTTGGTTCGTTATGGAGTTAGCCACAGGGTTGCTACTCCATATCACCCACAGACTAATGGGCAAGCTGAAGTCTCAATAAGAGAACTCAAAAGAATCCTGGAACGGACTGTAATTAACTGTAGAAGGGATTGGGCAAGAAGCTTGGATGATGCTCTGTGGGCATACAGAACAGCATTCAAGACCCCTATAGGGACCTCTCCATACCAGCTTGTGTATGGAAAGGCATGTCACTTGCCAGTGGAACTGGAACACAAGGCCTACTGGGCAACTAGATTCCTAAACCTTGATGCCAAGTTAGCTGGATAAAAATGATTGCTCCAGTTAAATGAGCTAGAGGAATTTAGACTCAATGCTTTCGAGAATGCAAAAATTTACAAAGAGAAAGCGAAAAGATGGCATGATAAGAAATTGTCATCCAGAGTCTTTGAGCCGGGGCAGAAAGTTCTGCTATTTAATTCTAGGCTCAAATTATTCAACGGGAAATTAAAATCCCGGTGGAGAGGTCTATATGTGATTACAAGTGTATCACCATATGGATACGTAGAGCTTCAGGATAATGAATCTAACAAAAAGTTCATTGTTAATGGACAGAGAGTTAAACATTATCTTGAAAGCAATTTTGAGCAAGAATGCTCAAAACTGAGACTTGATTAAAAGCTCAGTAATAGTCCAGCTAACGACATTAAAGAAGCGCTTGCTGGGAGGCAACCCAGCCATTCACAAAATTTAATTTTATTTGTTTTTGCTAATTAATTGATTTTTACAGATATATGTCAGAGTATCTTCAAAAGGTAAGATAGCAATTGATTGAATTCATAGAGTTGCAGGGAAATTTGGAAGCTCACTGGCATGAAAAAGCCAGTAAGAAACATTTTGGGCATTGAACGCCCAAAAGAAGCACCCACTGGGCGTTCAACGCCAGTAAGGGTAGCCATCTCGGCGTTAAACGCCAGAAAAGAGCATATTCTGGGCGTTGAACGCCAGAAAGAAGCACCTTTTGGGCGTTTAACGCCAGATTGATAGCGTCCTGGGCGTTCAGAAAAACGCCCAGTGACAAAGGACTTCCTGGCGTTCAACGCCAGAAAGAAGCAACAGCTGGGCGTTGAACGCCCAGGAGAAGCAACAATTGGGCGTTAAACGCCCAAAACATGCAGCAGTTGGGCGTTTAACGCCAGGATGGTGGGGAGGAGGTAAAATTCGTTTTTCTTCAAAAATTTTCTAATTTTTATGTTTCAATTCATGATTTCTTGCATAAACATGTTTCCAAATATCATCCTTCAATTCCAAAAATTTTAATCCTAATTTCTAAAATCCCTAATTTCTGAAATCCCTTTTTCAAAGATTTTACATACATCGTCATCCATAAAGACAGATGATTTCCAATCCAATCCAACTCTTTTTTTTAAGTTTTTCAAAATTTAATTATCTTTTAAAATCTTTTTCAAATTAAAAATTCAGATTTAATTCAGATCTTTTTAAATTATATCCTTTTCTTATCATATTTATCTTTTATAAATCATATCTCTTATCTTATATTTTTTTCTTACTTCCGAATACCCACCCCCTCCCTTTATATTCACTTTCAGCGCCCCTCTCCTCATCCACCATTCCACACTTGCTCTACTCCTATCCCTCTTCTCTCTCTTCTTTTCTTTGAGGACAAGCAAACCTCTAAGTTTGGTGTGCTTATCCGTGATCACAAAAACATACTCACTTTGATCATGGCCCCTAAAGGGAAACAACCCAACCCAATAGGCAAGAAGGAGAATACTCCAAAGCCACTTTGGAATCAAGGGAAGTTCTTAACAAAAGAACATTCAGACCATTACTACAAAATAATGAGTCTAAGATCAGTGATCCCGGAAGTCAAGTTCGATCTGAAAGAAGATGAATATCCGGAGATCCAAGAACAAATTCGAAACGGGAACTGGGAAATCCTAGCTAATCCTGAAACGAAAGTGGGAAGAAACATGGTTCAGGAGTTCTATGCTAATCTATGGCAGACAGACAGGCAAAGAATAATTGGAGCTGCCCTCTATGACCATCGGACCTTAGTTAGAGGAAAGATTGTTCATACCCATCCTGACAAAATCAGGGAGATCTTTAAGCTTCCCCAACTGAAAGATGACCCAGACTCCTTTAATAGGAGAATGATGAGGGTAAATAAAGGCTTGGACAAGATTCTAGAGGATATATGCATCCCTGAAGCCAGGTAGACCACCAGCACGACTGGCATCCCAAATCAACTCAAAAGAGAAGATCTCAAACCAGTAGCCAGAGGCTGGCTGGATTTCATTGGGCGTTCTATATTGCCCACCAGAAACCGTTCTGAAGTTACTATTAAAAGAGCAGTGATGATTCACTGCATCATGTTGGGAAAAGAAGTAGAAGTCCATCAACTGATCTCGTGTGAATTATACAAAATAGCAAACAGGAATTCCAAGGATGCCAGATTGGCTTATCCAAGATTAATTTCTATGCTCTGTAAAGATGCCGGAGTGAAGATGGGAATAACAGAGTATATCTCAGTTGAGAGGCCAATCACTAGAATATCAATGGACAGACAACAGCTGCAGGATGATCCAATCAAGAGGAGAGCACAGGAAGTCCTCCCAGAACTCCCTCAATTCGAATATTGGGAACATATTGAGGCATCTATTTCCAAATTGCAAGAAGCTATGAACCAAATAAAGGAAGAACAGAACAATCAAAGTAGCATGCTTTGCAAACTGCTTAAGGAACAAGAAGAGCAAGGGCGTGATTTAAGGGAGCTGAAGCGCCAGAAATTAATCCTTGAAGGACCAAGCACCCCACAGATCAGAGGAACATCTACTTCTCAGAACACAGGTTGTTGAGTTCTAAATTTAGCTTTAACTCTGTGATAATGTTATTATAGAAATTTACCTTAGGAGATATATATAGTAGTAGTAGTAGTAATTAGTATATCTATTCTAGTTTTATTCCCAATTAAGTTATAATTTATTTTTCTCATCATCATCAGACATCAATGAAATAGTAGATAATTAGAATAAAGAAGTAATTTATTTTTCGAGTTCTTAATAATAAAAATTATAATTAACTATATGTGGTGGCAATACTTTTTGTTCTCTGAATGAATGCTTGAACAGTGCATAATTTTTATCTTGAATTTTATGAATATTGGCTCCTGAAGGAATGAGGAACACGAAAAATACTATTGATGATCTTGAAAAATCATGAATTTGATTCTTGAAACAAGAAAAAGCAGTGAAAAATAAAAATTACAAGGAATCATTGGATTAAGAAAAGGATCCAAGGCTTTGAGCATCAGTGGATAGGAGGGCCCAAGGAAGTAGTTCCAGGCCTAAGCGGCTAAATCAAGCTGTCCCTAACCATGTGCTTGTGGCATGCAGGTCCAAGTGAAAAGCTTGGGACTGAGTGGTTAAAGTCGTGATTCAAAGCAAAAGAGTGTGCTTAAGAGCTCTGGACACCTCTAACTGGGGACTCTAACTGGGGACACCTCTAACGTTTCCTCTCTTTGTGTCTTTACCAGCATGTCATCTATATAGACTTCCATCAGCTTCCCAATGTGATTGGCCAAAACTTTGTTCATCAGAATCTGGTATATAGCCCCTGCGTTCTTAATCCCGAAGGGCATGACTATGTAGCAGTAGTTTGCTCTTGGGGTTAAGAATGAGGTTTTCTCCTGGTCGGGTTAATACACTGGGATTTGATTGTATCCCGAGTAAGCATCCATGAAGGAGAGGTACTTATACCTTGATAAAGCGTCGATGAGTATGTCTATGTTCGGGAGTGGGTAGGGATCTTTTGGGCAGGCTTTGTTGAGGTCGGTGTAATCAGTGCACATCCGCCACTTCCCGTTTGACTTCTTGACCAATACTACATTAGCAAGCCATAATGGGTACTTTACCTCCCTTATGAACCCTGCTTCCAACAAGGCTTGTGCCTGCTCTTCGACGGCTTGCGACCTCTCCGGGCCGAGCTTCCTATGTTTTTGTTGCACTGTCCAAGACCCAGGATATATGGCTAAATTATGACACATTAGTCAGGGATCAATTCTGGGCATGTCGGCGGCCTTCCATGCAAAGAGGTTGGAATTATGCCTTAGGAGCTTTGTTAGCAGCTCCTTTAGGTCTCCTCGTAGATTCGCCCCTATGTTTGTTGTTTTGTCTCGAGTGTCTCCGATTTGAATTTCTTCGGTCTCACTTTCCGGTTGAAGGCGGAGTTCCTCACGAGCTCGGATTCCCCCGAGCTCTATAGTATTGGTTTCGTTTCCTCTGGGGTCGCCTTTAAGGTTCAGACTTTCGTTGTAACAACGTCGCACAAGTTTTTGGTCCCCCTTTATGGTAGTGATCCCCTCTGTAGTTGGGAACTTCATGCATAGGTGTGGAGTGGAAACCACCGCAGTAAGCTGATTTAACGTTGTCCGACCTATCAGGGCGTTGTATGCGGAGTTCACGTCGACCGATGTAGTCTATGCTCAGCATTCTAGATCGTGTTCTAATGACTTGCATCATCTACCCTTCTTTCTTGCATAAAGAGGACCATAAAAGAGCATAAATCTCATTTGATTATTGCAATTCATGCATTATTTGATGAATATTATGGTACATTACTTTGAGATGAGTTGTGCTGAATTTTAGGTGAAAAAGACATCAAAAAGGGAAAGAAAATAACAAAAACGAGCTAGGTGTGTGAAGCGGGCGTGCCACTTAAAGCAAGCTCCACAAAAATGAACTAGAGTACCACGCCAGGAGCTGGGCGTGGCACGCCAGTACTAAATTCCTGAGGAGGATTCTCAAGCATTCACATTGCCGTGGCACGCCAAGAACTGGGCGTGGCACGCTGGTACAAAGTTCCAGAGAGCAACAATGGAGGACACTTAAAGGGACGTGGCACGCCAGGTTGGGCGTGGCACGCCTGAACCATCACCTTCTATGGGCGTGCCACTTGGTATCGAAGGCGTGGCACGCCAGCATGAAAAAGTCACTTGGGCGTGCCACTTGAGGAACCAGGCGTGGCACGCCAAGCTTGAGAAATCCACAAATGTATAGGCGTGCCACTTGAGCAGCATGGCGTGGCACACTGGTACAAAATCCCAGAGAAGGGGCTGAAGGCCAACGAAGTCTGGGCGTGCCACTTGAGGTCGAAGGCGTGGCACGCCAGGCTCTCAATCCCACTTGGGCGTGCCACTTGAGCGACCAGGCGTGGCACGCCAATGCACAAAGAGGCCAAAGCAAGGGCTGGGCGTGCCGCTTGGTATCGAAGGCGTGGCACGCCAGTCCAAGAATCTCACTATGGCGTGCCACTTGAGTACTGGGCATGTGACAAGAAGACTTTTGCGGGTAAAGAATTTCATAAAAATAGTCACATTGTAAGTATAGTTTCTAAACCAACATAAAATCCTTTCGTACAAAAACTTTGTTGGCACTAAAGCAAACCCAATAAAATTTATAACCGAAGTATTTAAACCTCGGGTCATCTTTCAAGGAATTGCAGGGAAGTATGATTTATTATTGGTTATGGAAAAGGTATATTTTTGGGTTTTTGAAATAGGGAACAAGTAATGTAAAATAACAAGTAATTAAAATAATAACTAATAAAACTCTTGGCAAGGTATGAGAACTGGAAATCCTGTCCTAGTTATCCTTATCACTGGTGATGAGAATTGTTTATTGATCGTTGGGGAAGGGGGAAGGAAAGTGGGCACGCGAAGATTAGGGTTTCCGCGTCAGGGGTGTTAGTGAATTTAAATCCACGCGGACGCGTGGATTACGCGAGAGCGTGGATGAGGCGAAAGTGCAACGACGCGGAAGCGTCATTGACGCGACCGTATGGGTAGAGATGGGTGAAGATGACGTGCCCGCATGAAGTACGCGATCGCGTCGACCAAAATTGTGCTAAACACACGAATCCAACGCCGTTTTGGCGCAACTCTCTGTTTGATTGGAGGGAACAAATAGTTTTTAGGCGACGCGCATGCTCTCGCATGATGTGCCAAAAATGTAAGCGACGCGGGCGCGTCATGGACGCACACGCGTGGCCTAATTTGTGCTTATCGCTCCCCAGTCGCACGATTCCAGCCCTACTTTCTGTTCGTTGGATGGAGACGCCGATATGGAATCGATGCCCACGCGTGGCCTATGCGCACGCATGGTGTGGTTTTTTTTATGTATGCATAATGCAAATATGAAGATGCTGATGCAGATGTTATGAATGGTACTAGGGCGGAAATAAAATTAAACTAAAAACAAACAAAACAAAAGAAAATTAAGATTGAAAAAAAAAACGATCATACCATGGTGGGCTGTCTCCCACCTAGCACTTTTAGTTAAAGTCCTTAAGTTGGACATCTGATGAGCTCCTTGTTATGGTGCTTATGCTTGAACTCATCCAGAAATTTCCACCAACATTTGGAAATCCAATATCCTCTGGGGTCCCAAACTAGCAACGTAAGGCCTTCGAGCAAGTTAAAGCAGGTGATCGGGCTCCAGGGGTATTGGTTATCAGAATGAATTCCAGGATCCCAAACCTTGCTTTTATACCCATCCTTGATTTGATCTACATTTTTCCAGCCGGGCAGTATGGAATTTGAACTCTCACTAAGATGAACACACATTTTCTGAGACCCATTCAATCGAGCTCTATCCCAATCCTTGCACCTTAAATTGAAGCGGGGAACTTTATTGAATCTTCCATACCAACTTCTATCACTAGCCATCTCCCTCTTACTCTTAAAGCAACAAAGAGCTCTAAGCTGGCCATCTGTTTTAAGCAAACCATATTCAAGTGGGAAGGTAAAGATAAAGGCTAAGGAGTTTACCCACTTGAAGGTTGTTGGTGCATGCAATTGTGATCCATTCTTTTCACAACTCAAAAAGTCCCCGGTAATGGCTCCAAAAACTTGGTGCTCAATACCATGGTCTAAACATAATTTCACAACTTCGCACAACTAACCAGCAAGTGCACTGGGTCGTCCAAGTAATAAACCTTACGCGAGTAAGGGTCGATCCCACGGAGATTATTGGTATGAAGCAAGCTATGGTCACCTTGTAAATCTCAGTCAGGCAGATTCAAATGGTCATGAATGATATATGAATAAAGCATAAAGATAGAGATACTTATGTAATTCATTGGTGAGAATTTCAGATAAGCGAATGGAGATGCTTTGTCCCTTCCGTCTCTCTGCTTTCCTATTGTCTTCATCCAATCCTTCTTACTCCTTTCCATGGCAAGCTGTATGTTGGGCATCACCATTGTCAGTGGCTACAGTCCCGTCCTCTCAATGAAAATGTTCAACGCACCTTGTCACGGCACGGCTAATCATCTGTCGGTTCTCAATCAGGTTGGAGTAGAATCCATTGATTCTTTTGCATCTGTCACTAACGCCCAGCCTTCAGGAGTTTGAAGCTCGTCACAGTCATTCAATCATTGAATCCTACTCAAAATACCACAGACAAGGTTTAGACCTTCCGGATTCTCTTGAATGCCGCCATCAATTCTAGCTTATACCACGAAGATTCCGATTAAGGAATCCAAGAGATAAACATTCAAGCCTTGTTTGCTTGTAGAACGGGAGTGGTTGCCAGGCACGCGTTCATAAGTGAGAATGATGATGAGCGTCACATAATCATCACATTCATCAAGTTCTTGAGTGCGAATGAATATCTTGGAATAAGAACAAGCTGAATTGAATAGAAGAACAATAGTAATTGCATTAATACTCGAGGTACAGCAGAGCTCCACACCTTAACCTATGGTGTGTAGAAACTCCACCGTTGAAAATACATAAGAACAAGGTCTAGGCATGGCCGTGAGGCCAGCCCCCAAAACGTGATCAAAAGATTCAAAGATCTCAAGATGATCAAGGATCCCAAGATTCAAAGATCTAAAGATGAAAATACAATAGTAAAAGGTCCTATTTGTAAAGAACTAGTAGCCTAGGGCTTACAGAAATGAGTAAATGACATAAAAATCCACTTCCGGGCCCACTTGGTGTGTGCTTGGGCTGAGCATTGAAGCATTTTCGTGCAGAGACTTTTCTTGGAGTTAAACGCCAGCTTTTGTGCCAGTTTGGGCGTTTAACTCCCATTCTTGTGCTAGTTCCGGCGTTTAACGCCGGGCAGTTTTGAGCTGATTTGGAACGCCAGTTTGGGCCATCAAATCTCGGGCAAAGTATAGACTATTATACATTGCTGGGAGTGCAGGGAGGTCAGAATCCAACAGCATCTGCAGTCCTTTTCAGTCTCTGAATCAGATTTTTGCTCAAGTCCCTCAATTTCAGCCAGAAAATACCTGAAATCACAGAAAAACACACAAACTCATAGTAAAGTCCAGAAAAGTGAATTTTAACTAAAAACTAAGAAAAATATAATAAAAACTAACTAAAACATACTAAAAAAATACTAAAAACAATGCCAAAAAACGTATAAATTATCCATAAATTCCAAAAACATCTATGAAGATCAATATTAATTAGATGAGCGGGGCTTTTAGCTTTTTGCCTCTGAACAGTTTTGGCATCTCACTCTATCCTTTGAAATTCAGAATGATTGGCTTCTATAGGAACTCAGAATCCAGATAGTGTTATTGATTCTCCTAGTTAAGTATGATGATTCTTGAACACAGCTACTTTATGAGTCTTGGCCGTGGCCCAAAGCACTCTGTCTTCCAGTATTACCACCGGATACATATATGGCACAGACACATAATTGGGTGAACCTTTTCAGATTGTGACTCAGCTTTGCTAGAGTCCCCAATTAGAGGTGTCCAAGGTTCTTAAGCACACTCTTTTTGCCTTGGATCACAACTTTATTTCTTTCTTTTTCTTTCTTTTTCTCTTTCTCCTTTTTTTTCGTTTTTTTCCGCTTCTTCTCTTCTTTTTTTTTTGTATTCACTGCTTTTTCTTGCTTCAAGAATCATTTTTATGATTTTTCAGATCCTCAGTAACATGTCTCCTTTTTCATCATTCTTTCAAGAGCCAACCATTCATGAACAACAAATTCAAAAGACATATGCACTGTTTAAGCATACATTCAGAAAACAAAAGTATTGCCACCACATCAAAATAATTAATCTGTTATAAAATTTAAAATTCATGCAATTCTTCTCTTTTTCAGTTAAGAACATTTTTCATTTAAGAAAGGTGATGGATTAATAGGACATTCATAACTTTAAGGCATAGACACTAAGACACTAATGATCACAAGACACAAACATAGATAAACATAAGCATGATTTTTCGAAAAACAGAAAAATAAAGAACAAGAAATTTAAAGAACGGGTCCACCTTAGTGATGGCGGCTTGTTCTTCCTCTTGAAGATCTTATGGAGTGCTTGAGCTCCTCAATGTCTCTTCCTTGCCTTTGTTGCTCCTCTCTCATGATTCTTTGATCTTCTCTAATTTCATGGAGGAGGATGGAATGTTCTTGGTGCTCCACCCTTAGTTGTCCCATGTTGGAACTCAATTCTCCTAGGGAGGTGTTGATTTGCTCCCAATAGTTTTGTGGAGTAAAGTGCATCCCTTAAGGTATCTCAGGGATTTCATGATGAGTGGGATCTCTTGTTTGCTCCATCCTTTTCTTAGTGATGGGCTTGTCCTCATCAATGGGGATGTCTCCCTCTATGTCAATTCCAACTGAATAACAGAGGTGACAAATGAGATGAGGAAAGGCTAACCTTGCCAAGGTAGAGGACTTGTCTGCCACCTTATAAAATTCTTGGGCTATAACCTCATGAACTTCTACTTCTTCTCCAATCATGATACTATGGATCATGATGGCCCGATCTAGAGTAACTTCAGACCGGTTGCTAGTGGGAATGATTGAGCGTTGGATAAACTCCAACCATCCCCTAGCTACGGGCTTGAGGTCATGCCTTCTCAATTGAACCGGCTTCCCTCTTGAAACTCTCTTCCATTGGGCGCCCTCTTCACAGATGTCTATGAGGACTTGGTCCAACCTTTGATCAAAGTTGACCCTTCTAGTTTAAGGGTGTTCATCTCCTTGCATCATGGGCAAGTTGAATGCCAACCTTACATTTTCCGGACTAAAATCTAAGTATTTCCCCCGAACCATTGTAAGCCAATTCTTTGGGTCCGGGTTCACACTTTGATCATGGTTCTTGGTGATCCATGCATTAGCATAGAACTCTTGAACCATTAAGATTCCGACTTGTTGAATAGGGTTGGTAAGAACTTCCCAACCTCTTCTTCGAATCTCATGTCGGATCTCCGGATATTCACTCTTTTTGAGTTTGAAAGGGACCTCGGGGATCACCTTTTTCAAGGCCACAACTTCATAGAAGTGGTCTTGATGCACCCTTGAGATGAATCTCTCAATCTCCTATGACTCGGAGGTGAAAGCTTTTGTCTTCCCTTTCCTCTTTCTAGAGGTTTCTCCGGCCTTGGATGCCATAAATGGTTATGGAAAAACAAAAAACAATGCTTTTACCACACCAAACTTAAAAGGTTTGCTCGTCCTCGAGCAAAAGAAGAAAGAAGAGATTAGAAGATGAAGAAATAGAGGAGATGGAGATGGCTTTGTGGTTCGGCCAAAGGGGGAGAAGTAGTGTTTAGGGTGTGTGAAAATGAGGGAGTGAAGATGGGTTTATATAGGGGTGGAGAGAGGGGTAGGGTTCGGTTATGGGAGGGTGGGTTTGGGAGGGAGAGTGGTTTAAATTTGAATGGTGAGGTAGGTGAGGTTTTATGAAGGATGGATGTGAGTGGTGAAGAGAAAGATGGGATTTGATAGGTGAAGGGTTTTTGGGGAAGAGGTGTTGAGGTGATTGGTGAATGGGTGAAGAAGAGAGAGAGTGGTGGGGTAGGTGGGGATCCTGTGGGGTCCACAGATCCTGAGGTGTCAAGGAAAAGTCATCCCTGTACCAAGTGGCGAGCAAAATTGCTCTCTGTTCCAATTCTGGCGTTAAACACCGGGCTGGTGCCCATTTCTGGCGTTTAACGCCAGCTTCTTGCCCTTTCCTAGCGTTTAACGCCAGTCTGGTGCCCCTTTCTGGCGTTAAACGCCCAGAATGGTGCCAGACTGGGCGTTAAACGCCCATTTGCTGCCCCTTACTGGCGTTTAAACGCCAGCAGGTTCTTCCTCCAGGGTGTGCTATTTTTCTTTCTGTTTGTCATTCTGTTTTTGCTTTTTTAATTGATTTTTTGACTTTCCATGATCATCAACCTACAAAAAACATAAAATAACAAAGGAAAATAGATAAATAAAACATTGGGTTGCCTCCCAACAAGCGCTTCTTTAATGTCAGTAGCTTGACAGTAGGCTCTCATGGAGCCTCACAAATGCTCAGAGCAATGTTGGAACCTCCCAACACCAAACTTAGAGTTTGAATGTGGGGGTTCAACACCAAATTTAGAATTTGGTTGTGGCCTCCCAACACCAAACTTAGAGTTTGACTGTGGGGGCTCTGTTTGACTCTGTTTTGAGAGAAGCTCTTCATGCTTCCTCTCCATGGTGACAGAGGGATATCCTTGAGCCTTAAACACAAAGGATTCTTCATTCAATTGAATGATCAATTCTCCTCTGTCCACATCAATCACAGCCTTTGCTGTGGCTAGGAAGGGTCTGCCAAGGATGATGGATTCATCCATGCACTTCCCAGTCTCTAGGACTATGAAATTAGCAGGGATGTAATGGTCTTCAATCTTCACCAAAACATCCTCTACAAGTCCATAAGCTTGTTTTCTTGAGTTATCTGCCATCTCTAGTGAGATTCTTGCAGCTTGTACCTCAAAGATCCCTAGCTTCTCCATTACAGAGAGAGGCATGAGGTTTACACTTGACCCTAAGTCACACAGAGCCTTCTTAAAGGTCATGGTGCCTATGGTACAAGGTATTGAAAACTTCCCAGGATCTTGTCTCTTTTGAGGTAATCTCTGCCTAGTCAAGTCATCCAATTCTTTGGTGAGCAAATGGGATTCATCCTCCCAAGTCTCATTACCAAATAACTTGTCATTTAGCTTCATGATTGCTCCAAGGTATTTAGCAACTTGCTCTTCAGTGACATACTCATCCTCTTCATAGGAAGAATACTCATCAGAGCTCATGAATGGCAGAAGTAAATCCAATGGAATCTCTATGGTCTCAGTGTGAGCCTCAGATTCCCATGGTTCCTCATTAGGGAGCTCATTGGAGGCCAGTGGACGTCCATTGAGGTCTTCCTCAGTGGCGCTCACTGCCTCTTCCTTCTCTCCTAGTTCGGCCATGTGGATCATGTTAATGGCCTTGCATTCTCCTTTTGGATTCTCTTCTGTATTGCTTGGAAGAGTACTAGGAGGGAGTTCAGTAATTTTCTTGCTCAGCTGTCCCACTTGTGCCTCCAAATTCCTAATGGAGGACCTTGTTTCAGTCATGAAACTTTGAGTGGTTTTGATTAGATCAGAGACCATGGTTGCTAAGTCAGAGTGGCTCTGCTTAGAATTCTCTGTCTGTTGCTGAGAAGATGATGGAAAAGGCTTGCCATTGCTAAACCTGTTTCTTCCACCATTATTATTGTTGAAACCTTGTTGAGGTCTCTATTGATCCTTCCATGAGAGATTTGGATGATTTCTCCATGAAGAATTATAGGTGTTTCCATAGGGTTCTCCCATGTAATTCACCTCTTCCATTGAAGGATTCTCAGGATCATAAGCTTCTTCTTCAGATGAAGCGTCCTTAGTACTGCCTGGTGCAGCTTGCATTCCAGACAGACTTTAAGAAATCAAATTGACTTGCTGAGTCAATATCTTGTTCTGAGCCAATATGGCATTCAGAGTATTAATCTCAAGAACTCCTTTCTTCTGATTTGTCCCATTGTTCACAGGATTCCTTTCAGAAGTGTACATGAATTAGTTATTTGCAACCATTTCAATGTGTTCTTGAGATTCTGTAGGCGTCTTCTTCAGATGAAGAGATCCTCCAGCAGAGCTATCCAAAGACATCTTGGACAGTTCAGACAGACCATCATAGAAAATACCTATGATGCTCCATTTAGAAAGCATATCAGAGGGACACTTTCTGATCAATTGTTTGTATCTTTCCCAAGTTTCATAGAGGGATTCTCCTTCCTTCTGTCTGAAGGTGTGGACTTTCACTCTAAGCTTACTCAATTTTTGAGGTGGAAATAACTTTGCTAAGAAGGCATTGACTAGCTTTTCCCAAGAGTTCAGGCTTTCTTTAGGTTGTGAGTCCAACCATATCCTAGCTCTGTCTCTTACAGTAAAAGGGAATAGCATAAGTCTGTAGACCTCAGGGTTAACCCCATTAGTCTTGACAGTGTCACAGATTTGCAAGAATTCAGCTAAAAACTGATGAGGATCTTCCAATGGAAGTCCATGGAACTTGCAATTCTGTTGCATTAGAGAAACTAATTGAGGCTTAAGCTCAAAGTTGTTTGCTCCAATGGCAGGGATAGAGATGCTTCTCCCATAGAAGTCGGGAGTAGGTGCAGTAAAGTCACCCAACACCTTCCTTGTATTGTTGGCATTGTTGTTGTTTTTGGCTGCCATGGGTTCTTCTTCTTTGAAGATTTCTGTTAGGTCCTCTACAGAGAGTTGTGCCTTAGCTTCTCTTAGCTTTCGCTTCAAGGTCCTTTTAGGTTCAGGGTCAGCCTCAACAAGAATGCTTTTGTCTTTGCTCCTGCTCATATGAAAGAGAAGAGAACAAGAAAATATGGAATCCTCTATGTCACAGTATAGAGATTCCTTGAGGTGTCAGAGGAAAAGAAAAAAAGAAGGAAGAAGTAGAGAATTCGAACTTATCAAGAAAGATGGAGTTTGAATTGTGCATTAAGGAATAGTATTAGTCCATAAATAGAAGGATGTGAGAAGAGGGGAAGAAATTTTCGAAAACAAAGTAAAATATTTTTTAAAAAAATATTTTGAAAAATAGTAATTGATTTTCGAAAACTAAGATTGGAAAAAAAAATCAAGTGATTTTTGAAAAAGATTTTGAAATTAGAAATCAAAAAGATATGATTGAAAACTATTTTGAAAAAGATGTGATTAAAAAGATATGATTTAAAAACAATTTAAAAAGATTTGATTTTAAAAATTAATGACTTGGCTAACAAGAAAAGATATGATTCAAACATTAAACCTTTCTCAACAGAAAAGGCAACATACTTGGTATGTTGAATCAAATCCTTAATTGATAGCAAGTATTTTTGAAAATAGAAAGAAATTGATTTTGAAAGAGATTTGATTGAAAAAGATTTGATTTTGAAAAGATTTTGAAAACTTGAAAAAAATTTGAATTGAAAACAGAATCTTCCCTCTTGTGCCATCCTGGCGTTAAACGCCTTGAATGGTGCACATTCTGGCGTTTAACGCCCAAAGCACTATCCTTTTGGGCGTTAAACGCGCAGCCAAGCACCCTGGCTGGCGTTTAAACGCCAGTTTGCCTTCTTCACTGGGCATTTTGAACGGACAGCTTTCTCTGTGTAATTCCTCTGCTGTATGTTCTGAATCTTCAATTCTCTGTATTATTGACTTGAAAAGACACAAATAAAAAAATTTTTTGGATTTTTAATAATGAGGAATAATCAAAATGCAACTAAAATCAAATAACAATGCATGCAAGACACCAAACTTAGCAGTTTGTATACTACTGACACTAACAAAATGAGAATGCATATGACAAACAACAAAAATACTCAAGACAAGAGAATTTAAAGATCAGAGCAAGGAAATCATCAAGAACATCTTGAAGATCACTTAAGACACATGAATGAAAGCAAGAAGAACAGAAACATGCAATTGACACCAAACTTAACATGAGACACTAGACTCAACAAGAAATATACAATATTTTTTGGTTTTTATAATTTTGTAATTTTTTTGGATTTTTCGAAAATTAAGTGGAAAAGAAAATAAAGATATCAAAATTCTTAATGAGAATTCCAGGAATCATGCAATGTTAGTCTAAAGCTTTAGTCTAAAGGAATTAGACATGGCTAGCCAAGCTTCAGCAGGACATTGCATTCAAGAGCTAAATTGATGAGAATCAATCAGCTTTGGTGATGATAAGAACATCACCTTGAAACACTAGAATTCATTCTTAACAACTCTGAAGATAAATACTTAATCTAAGCAACAAGATGAACCGTCAGTTGTCCAAACTCAACAATCCCCGGCAACGGCGCCAAAAACTTGGTGCACGAAATTGTGATCCATCCTTTTCACAACTCAAAAAGTCCCCGGTAATAGCTCCAAAAACTTGGTGCTCAATACCATGGTCTAAACATAATTTCACAACTTCGCACAACTAACCAGCAAGTGCACTGGGTCGTCCAAGTAATAAACCTTACGCGAGTAAGGGTCGATCCCACGGAGATTATTGGTATGAAGCAAGCTATGGTCACCTTGTAAATCTCAGTCAGGCAGATTCAAATGGTCATGAATGATATATGAATAAAGCATAAAGATAGAGATACTTATGTAATTCATTGGTGAGAATTTCAGATAAGCAAATGGAGATGCTTTGTCCCTTCCGTCTCTCTGCTTTCCTACTGTCTTCATCCAATCCTTCTTACTCCTTTCCATGGCAAGCTGTATGTTGGGCATCACCGTTGTCAGTGGCTACAGTCCCGTCCTCTCAGTGAAAATGTTCAACGCACCCTGTCACGGCACGGCTAATCATCTGTCGGTTCTTGATGAGCGGATAATTTATACGCTTTTTGGCATTGTTTTTAGGTAGTTTTTAGTAAGTTCAAGCTACTTTTTGGGATGTTTTCATTATTTTTTATGTTAAATTCACATTTCTGGACTTTACTATGAGTTTGTATGTTTTTCTGTGATTTCAGGTAATTTCTAGCTGAAATTGAGGGACCTGAGCAAAACTCTGAAAAAGGCTGACAAAAGGACTGCTGATGCTGTTGGAATCTGACCTCCCTGCACTCAAAATGAATTTTCTGGAGCTACAGAACTCCAATTGGCGCGCTCTCAACGGCGTTTGAAAGTAGACATCCAGAGCTTTGCAGCAATATGTAATAGTACATACTTTATTCGGAAATTGACGACGTAACTTGGCGTTGAACGCCAAGTACATGCTGCTGTCTGGAGTTAAACGCCAGAAAAATGTCATGATCCGGAGTTGAACGCCCAAAACACGTCATAACTCGGAGTTCAACTCCAAGAGAAGCCTCAGCTCATGGATAGATCAAGCTCAGCCCAGCACACACCAAGTGGGCCCCGGAAGTGGATTTATGCATCAATTACTTACTCATGTAAACCCTAGGAGCTAGTTTATTATAAATAGAACATTTAACTATTGTATTAGACATCTTTTGACAGTTTAATCTTTTGACTGTTTAGCCTTTGATTATTCGGTCTCTTGATCACTCAGGGGGGCTGGCCATTCGGCCATGCCTGAACCTTTTACTTATGAATTTTCAACGGTGGAGTTTCTGCACACCATAGATTAAGGGTGTGGAGCTCTACTGTACCTCAAGTATTAATGCAATTCTATTTTCTTCCATGCAATTCAACTTGTTCTTATTCCAAGATATTCATTCGCACCCAAGAACATGATGAATGTGATGATTATGTGATGCTCATCATCATTCTCACCTATGAACGCGTGCCTGACAACCACCTCCGTTCTACATGCAACCGAGCTTGAATGTGTATCTCTTAGATTCCCCAACAGAATCTTTGTGGTATAAGCTAGATAGATGGCGTCATTCATGAGGATCCGGAAAGTCTAACCTTGTCTGTGGTATTCCGAGTAGGATCCTGGGAATCCGGAAAGTCTAACCTTGTCTGTGGTATTCTGAGTAGGATTCCGGTATTGAATGACTGTGACGTGCTTCAGACTCGCAAGTGCTGGGCGTTAGTGACAGACGCAAAAGAATCAAGGGATTTTATTCCAGCAGGAGTGGGAACCAACCAGTGATTAGCCGTGCTGTGACAGAGCGCGTGAGCGTAGTTTTCACTGCGAGGATGGGATGTAGCCTTCGGCCAGTGTGATGCCTCCAGACGATTAGCCATGCGAGTGACAGCGCAGAGCACCATTTTCCAGAGAGGATACAAAGTAGCCATCGTCGAACGGTGAACCCCTATACATAGCTTGCTATAGAAAGGAGTAAGAAGGATTGAGTTGAAGCAATAGGAAAGCAGGCGTTCTCGAGCCATACAGTATCTCCATTCGCTTATCTGAAATTCCTACCAATGAATCTACATAAGTATTCTATCCCTTTTATTATTTCTTTATTTATCCAATTTAATTACATTTGACCCTATGATTCCACTCGCCTAACTGACAAATACAAAGTGACCATAGCTTGCTTCATACCAACAATCTCTGTGGGATCGACCCTTACTCGCGTAAGGTTTATTACTTGGACGACCCAGTACACTTGCTGGTTAGTTGAACGGAGTTGTGAATTCAAATAGAGCCAATTATTAAATTTCATACAAGTACAAAGAGCATGGATCACAATTTCGTCCACCAAGTTTTTGGCGCCGTTGCCGGGGATTGTTCGAGTATGGACAACTGACGGTTCATCTTGTTGCTCAGATTAGGTAATTTTCTTTTCAAAAAATCTTTTTCAAAATTTTTCTTTTCTTTTTCGTTTTTCCTAACTTTGTTTTCGAAAAAAATTAATAAAAATCCAAAAAAATTAAAAAATCATAAAAATCAAAAATATTTTGTGTTTCTTGTTTGAGTCTTGAGTCAATTTTTAAGTTTGGTGTCAATTGCATGCTTTTAAAAATTTTTCTTGCATTTTTCGAAAATCCCATGCATTCATAGTGTTCTTCATGATCTTCAAGTTGTTCTTGATAAGTCCTCTTGTTTGATCTTGATGTTTTCTTGTTTTGTGTTGTTTGTTGTTTTTCATATGCATTTTTTGTTTGTTAGAGTCCATGCATTAAAGATTTCTAAGTTTGGTGTCTTGCATGTTTTCTTTGCATCAAAAATTTTTCAAAATTATGTTCTTGATGTTCATCATGATCTTCAAAGTGTTCTTGGTGTTCATCTTGACATTCATAGCATTCTTGCATGCATTCATTGTTTTGATCTAAAAATTTCATGCATTGAGTATTTTTGTTGTTTTTCTCTCTCATAATTAAAAATTTAAAAATAAAAAAATATATCTTTTCCTTTTTCTCTCTAAATTTTCGAAATTTTGGGTTGACTTGGTCAAAAATTTTCAAAATTAGTTGTTTCTTACAAGTCAAGTCAAAATTTCAAATTTTAAAAATCTTATCTTTTAAAATCTTTTTCAAAAATCATATCTTTTTCACTTTTTATATAATTTTCGAAAATTTCAAAAATATTTTTTTAAATTATTTTCAAAATCTTTTCTTTATCTTTACATCATATTTTCGAAAATTCACTAATAATTAATGTGATTGGTTCAAAAATTTGAAGTTTGTTACTTTCTTGTTAAGAAAGGTTCAATCTTTAAAGTTCTAGAATCTTATCTTGTAGTTTCTTGTTAGTGAAGTAAATAATTTCAAAATTTTTGAATTAAATCTTTTTATCTTTTATTTGATCTTTTTCAAAAATTTTATCTTTTTCAAAATTTGATTTCAAAATATCTTATCTAACTTATTATCTTCTTATCCTTTTCAATTTTGATTTCAAATCTTTTTCAATCAACTAACTAACTTTTTGTTTGTCTCTTATTTTTTTCAAAACCACCTAACTACTTCTCCCTCTTCTATTTTTGAAATATCCCTTCTCTTTTCTTCTTCTATTTAATTATTTAATTACTAACACTTCTCTTCACCTCTCTCCATCTAAAAAAATCCGAATCCTTCTTCACTCTTCTCCCCTTTCTTTTTCTACTAACATAAAGGAATCTCTATACTGTGACATAGAGGATTCCTCTTTCTTTTCTTGTTTTCTTCTCTTTCATATGAGCAGGAACAGGGATAAAAGCACTCTTTTTGAAATTGATCCTGAACCTGAAAGGACTTTGAAGAGAAAATTAAGAGAAGCTAAATTACAGTAATCCAGAAACAACCTTTCAGAAATTTTCGAACAAGAGAAGGAGATGGCAGCCGAAAATAATAATAATGCAAGGAGAATTCTTGGTGACTTCACAAAGCCAACGTCCAAGTTTGATGGAAGAAGCATCTCCATTCCTGCCATTGGAGCCAACAACTTTGAGCTGAAACCTCAGCTAGTTGCCTTAATGCAACAAAACTGTAAGTTTTATGGACTTCCATCTGACGATCCTTATCAGTTTTTAACTGAGTTCTTGTAGATCTGTGAGACTGTAAAGACGAATGGAGTTGATCCTGAAGTCTACAGACTCATGCTTTTCCCTTTTGCTGTAAGAGACAGAGCTAGAATATGGTTGGATTCATAACCCAAGGATAGCCTGGACTCATGGGATAAGCTGGTCACTGCCTTCTTGGATAAATTCTTTCCTCCTCAAAAGCTGAGCAAGCTGAGAGTGGATGTTCAAACCTTCAAACAAAAAGATGGTGAATCCCTTTATGAAGCTTGGGAAAGATACAAGCAGTTGACCAAAAGATGTCCATCTGACATGTTTTCAGAATGCACCATATTAGATATATTCTATTATGGTCTCTCTGAATTTTCGAAAATGTCATTGGACCATTCTGCAGGTGGATCCATTCACCTAATGAAAACGCTTGAAGAGGCTCAAGAACTCATTGACATGGTTGCAAATAACCAGTTCATGTACACTTCTGAGAGGAATTCCGTGAACAATAGGATACCTCAGAAGAAAGGAGTTCTTGAAATTGATGCTCTGAATGCCATATTGGCTCAGAACAAAGTGTTGACTCAACAGGTCAACATGATCTCTCAAAATCTGAATGGATGGCAACATGCATCCAACAGTACTAGAGAGGCAGCTTCTGAAGAAGCTTATGATCCTGAGAACCCTGCCATGGCAGAGGTTAATTACATGGGTGAACCTTATGGAAACACCTATAACCCATCATGGAGAAATCATCCAAATTTCTCATGGAAGGATCAACAAAAGCCTCAACAAGGCTTTAACAATGGTGGACGTAATAGGCTGGGCAATAGCAAGCCATATCCATCATCTTCTCAGCAATAGACAGAGAATTCTGAACAAAACACCTCTAATTTAGCCAATGTAGTCTCTGATCTGTCAAAGGCCACTTTCAGTTTCATGAGTGAAACAAGATCCTCCATTAGAAATCTAGAGGCACAAGTGGGCCAGCTGAGTAAGAAAGTCATTGAAACTCCTCCCAGTATTCTCCCAAGCAATACAGAAGAAAATCCAAAAGGAGAGTGCAAGGCCATTGATATAATCAATATGGCCGAATGCACAAGGGAGGAGGAGGACGAAAATCCTAGTGAGAAAGACCTCCTGGGACGTCCCTCAAGCAAGAAGGAATTCCCTATTAAGGATCCAAAGGAATCTGAGGCTCATATAGAGGCCATAGAGATTCCATTAAATCTCCTTCTGCCATTCATGAGCTCTGAAGACTATTCTTCCTCTGAAGAGGATGAAGATATGACTGGAGAGCAAGTTGCTCAATATTTAGGAGCTATCATGAAGCTGAATGCCAAGTTATTTGGTAATGAGACTTGGGAAAGTGAACCTCCCTTACTCATTAATGAACTGGATACTTGGATTCAGAAAATTCTACCTCAAAAGAAACAAGATCCTGGCAAGTTCTTAATACCTTGTACCATAGGCACCATGATCTTTGAAAAAGCTATGTGTGATCTGGGGTCAGGGATAAATCTTATGCCACTCTCTGTAATGGAGAAGCTGGGGATCATTGAGGTACAACCTACCTTGTTCTCATTACAACTGGCAGACAAGTCATTGAGACAAGCTTATGGAATAGTAGAGGACGTGTTAGTAAAGGTTGAAGGCCTTTACATCCCTGCTGATTTCATAATCTTAGACACTAGGAAGGAAGAGGATGATTGCATCATCCTTGGAAGACCTTTCCTAGCCACAGCAGGAGCTGTGATAGATGTCAACAGAGGTGAATTAGTCCTTCAATTGAATGGGGACTACCTTGTGTTTAAGGCACATGGCCATCCCTCTGTGACAGAAGAGAGTAAGCATGAAGAGCTTCTCTCAGTTCAGAGTCAAGAAGAACCCACACAGTCAAACTCTAAGTTTGGTGTTGTGAGGCCACAACCAAACTCTAAGTTTGGTGTTAAGACCCCATATCCAAACTCTAAGTTTGGTGTTGGCAACTATACAACATTGACCTGATCACCTTGTGGCTCCATGAGAGCCACTGTCAAGCTATTGACATTAAAGAAGCGCTTGTTGGGAGGCAACCCAATTTTATTTATCTAATTTTATTTTATTTTATTCTATTTTATTGTTATTTTGTTTTTTATTAGGTACATGATCATGAGGAGTCACGAAAAAATCATAAAAATTAAAAACAGAATCAAAAACAGCAGAAGAAAAAAATCACACCCTGGAGGACGCACAGGCTGGCATTCAACGCCAGTAAGATGCATCTGGCCGGCGTTCAACGCCAGAACAGAGCATCATTCTGGCGCTGAACACCAGAAACAAGCAACATTCTGGCGCTGAACGCCAGGAATGTGCCCAGGGAAGAAAAGCTGGCGCTGAACGCCAGTAACAAGCATGAAACCGGCGTTCAACGCCAGAAACATGCTTTACATGGGCGTTGAACGCCCAGAATGTGCACCACACGGCGTTTAAACGCCAGAATGGTGTGCAAAGGCATTTTACATGCCTATTTGGTGCAGGGATGGAATTCCTTGACACCTCAGAACTTGTGGACCCCACAGGATCACCTCAGGATCTGTAGACCCCACAGGATCCCCACCTAACATATTTCCACCTTACCTCCTAATCCTATTTTACTCTTCCCCATGTCACACTTCCCAACAACTTCAATCTCTGAATCTCTCTTCCCAATAAACACTCTTCCCCATAAACCCCACCTACCTTCAAAAATTCAAAACCAATTTCCCACCCACTCCCACCCTAAATAGCTGAACACACCCTTCCCCCTCTCCCGATAAATACCCTTCCATTCTACTTCATTTTCACACAACACAAACCCTTCTTCTCCCACTTAGCCGAACCTACCTCTCTCCCTCTCCACCATATTTTCTTCTTCTTCTTCTTCTCTTCTTTCTTCTCTTGCTCGGGGGCGAGCAATATTTTAAGTTTGGTGTGGTAAAAGCATAAGCTTTTTGTTTTTCCATTACCATCAATGGCACCTAAGGCCAGAATATCCTCTAGAAAAGGAAAAGGAAAGACAAAAGCTTCCACCTCCGAGTCATGGGAGATGGAAAGATTCATCTCCAAGAGCCATCAAGACCACTTCTATGATGTTGTGGCAAAGAAGAAGGTGATCCCTGAGGTCCCTTTCAAGCTCAAGAAAAATGAGTATCCGGAGATCCGACATGAAGTCCGAAGAAGAGGTTGGGAAGTCCTAACCAACCCCATGCAACAAGTCGGAATCTTAATGGTTCAAGAGTTCTATGCCAATGCATGGATCACTAGGAACCATGATCAAGGTATGAACCCGAGTCCAAAGAATTATCTCACAATGGTTCGGGGGAAATACTTGGATTTTAGTCCGGAAAATGTGAGGTTGGCATTCCACTTGCCCATGATGCAAGGAGATGAACGCCCCTACACTAGAAGGGTCAACTTTGATCAAAGGTTGAACCAAGTCCTAATGGACATTTGTGTGGAAGGAGCTCAATGGAAGAGAGACTCCAAAGGCAAGCCAGTCCAACTAAGAAGACTGGACCTCAAGCCTATAGCTAGAGGATGGTTGGAGTTCATTCAACGCTCCATCATTCCTACTAGCAACCGATCTGAAGTTACTGTGGATCGGGCCATCATGATTCATGGCATCATGATTGGAGAGGAAGTAGAAGTTCATGAGGTCATCTCCAATGAAATCTACAAAATAGCCGACAAGCCCTCACCCATGGCAAGGCTAGCTTTTCCTCACCTTATTTGCCATCTATGTTACTCGGCTGGAGTTATCATATAAGGAGACATCCTCATTGAAGAGGATAAGCCCATCACCAAGAAGAGAGTGGAGCAAGCAAGAGAGACCCCTCACGGTTCTCAAGAGATGCATGAGGAAGCTCATCATCAAGAAATCCCTGAGATGCCTCAAGGGATGCACTTTCCTCCCAACAACTATTGGGAACAACTCAACACTTCCTTAGAAGGTTTGAGCCACAATGTTGAACAATTAAGGGTGGAACATCATGAGCACTCCATCATTCTCCAAGAAATAAGGGAAGACCAAAGAGCAATGAGGGAGGAGCAACAAAGGCAAGGAAGGAACATAGAAGAGCTTAAGAACATCATTGGTCCTTCAAGAAGAAGACGCCACTAAAGGTGGATTCATTCCTTGTTCTTTATTTCTTTCTGTTTTCGGTTTTTAATATTGTGTTTATCTATGTTTTGTGTCTTTACTTCATGATCATTAGTATGTAACCATGCCTTAAAGCTATGAATAAAATCCATTAATCCTTCACCTCTCTTAAATGAAAAATGTTTTAATTCAAAAGAACAAGAAGTACATGAATTTCGAATTTATCCTTGAATTTAATTTAATTATATTGATGTGGTGACAATACTTTTGTTTTCTGAATGAATGCTTGAACAGTGCATATGTCTTTTGATCTTGTTGTTTATGAATGTTAAAATTGTTGGCTCTTGAAAGAATGATGAACAAAGAGAAATGTTATTGATGATATGAAAAATCAAGAAATTGATTCTTGAAGCAAGAAAGCTTGCGAAAAAAAAATAGAAAAAAAATTAGAAAGAAAAAGAAAAAGCAAGCAGAAAAAGCCAATAGCCCTTAAAACCAAAAGGCAAGGGTAAAAAAGGATCCAAGGCTTTGAGCATCAATGGATAGGAGGGCCCAAGGAAATAAAATCCAGGCCTAAGCGGCTAAACCAAGCTGTCCCTAACCATGAGCTTGTGTCATGCAGGTCCACGTGAAAAGCTTGAGACTGAGTGGTTAAAGTCGTGATCCAAAGCAAAAGAGTGTGCTTAAGAGCTCTGGACACCACTAACTGGGGACTCTAGCAAAGCTGAGTCACAATCTGAAAAGGTTCACCCAGTTATGTGTCTGTGGCATTTATGTATCCGGTGGTAATACTGGAAAACAAAGTGCTTAGGGCCACAGCCAAGACTCATAAGTAGCTGTGTTCAAGAATCAACATGCTTAACTAGGAAAGTCAATAACACTATCCGAAATTCTAAGTTCCTAGAGAAGCCAATCATTCTAAACTTCAAAGGAAAAAGTGAGATGCCAAAACTGTTCAGAAGCAAAAAGCTACAAGTCCCGCTCATCTAATTATAATTAATATTCATTGATATTTTGGAATCTATAGTATATTCTCTTCTTTTTATCCTATTTGATTTTCAGTTGCTTGGGGACAAGCAACAATTTAAGTTTGGTGTTGTGATGAGCGGATAATTTATACGCTTTTTGGCATTGTTTTTAGGTAGTTTTTAGTAAGTTCAAGCTAGTTTTTGGGATGTTTTCATTAGTTTTTATGTTAAATTCACATTTCTGGACTTTACTATGAGTTTGTGTGTTTTTCTGTGATTTCAGGTAATTTCTGGCTGAAATTGAGGGACCTGAGCAAAACTCTGAAAAAGGCTGACAAAAGGACTGCTAATGCTGTTGGAATCTGACCTCCCTACACTCGAAATGGATTTTCTGGAGCTACAGAACTCCAATTGGCGCGCTTTTAACGGCGTTGGAAAGTAGACATCCAGAGCTTTCCAGCAATATATAATAGTCCATACTTTATTCGGAAATTGACGACGTAACTTGGCGTTGAACGCCAAGTACATGCTGCTGTCTGGAGTTAAACGCCAGAAAAACGTCATGATCCGGAGTTGAACACCCAAAACACGTCATAACTCGGAATTCAACTCCAAGAGAAGCCTCAGCTCGTGGATAGATCAAGCTCAGCCCAAGCACACACCAAGTGGGCCCCGGAAGTGGATTTATGCATCAATTACTTACTCATGTAAACCCTAGGAGCTAGTTTATTATAAATAGAACATTTAACTATTGTATTAGACATCTTTTGACAGTTTAATCTTTTGACTGTTTAGCCTTTGATTATTCGGTCTCTTGATCACTCAGGGGGGCTGGCCATTCGGCCATGCCTGAACCTTTTACTTATGTATTTTCAACGGTGGAGTTTCTGCACACCATAGATTAAGGGTGTGGAGCTCTACTGTACCTCAAGTATTAATGCAATTCTATTTTCTTCCATGCAATTCAACTTGTTCTTATTCCAAGATATTCATTCGCACCCAAGAACATGATGAATGTGATGATTATGTGACGCTCATCATCATTCTCACCTATGAACGCGTGCCTGACAACCACCTCCATTCTACATGCAACCAAGCTTGAATGTGTATCTCTTAGATTCCCCAACAGATTCTTCGTGGTATAAGCTAGATAGATGGCGGCATTCATGAGGATCCAGAAAGTCTAACCTTGTCTGTGGTATTCCGAGTAGGATCCTGGGAATCCGGAAAGTCTAACCTTGTCTGTGGTATTCCGAGTAGGATTCCGGTATTGAATGACTGTGACGTGCTTCAGACTCGCAAGTGCTGGGCGTTAGTGACAGACGCAAAAGAATCAAGGGATTTTATTCCAGCAGGAGCGGGAACCAACCAGTGATTAGCCGTGCTGTGACAGAGCGCGTGAGCGTAGTTTTCACTGCGAGGATAGGATGTAGCCTTCGGCCAGTGTGATGCCTCCAGATGATTAGCCATGCGAGTGACAGCGCAGAGGACCATTTTCCAGAGAGGATACAAAGTAGCCATCGTCGAACGGTGAACCCCTATACATAGCTTGCTATGGAAAGGAGTAAGAAGGATTGAGTTGAAGCAATAGGAAAGCAGGCGTTCTCGAGCCATACAGTATCTCCATTCGCTTATCTGAAATTCCTACCAATGAATCTGCATAAGTATTCTATCCCTTTTATTATTTCTTTATTTATCCAATTTAATTACATTTGACCTTATGATTCCACTCGCCTAACTGACAAATACAAAGTGACCATAGCTTGCTTCATACCAACAATCTCTGTGGGATCGACCCTTACTCGCGTAAGGTTTATTACTTGGACGACCCAGTACACTTGCTGGTTAGTTGAACGGAGTTGTGAATTCAAATAGAGCCAATTATTAAATTTTATACAAGTACAAAGAGCATGGATCACAATTTCGTCCACCAGTTCTCAATCAGGTTGGAGTAGAATCCATTGATTCTTTTGCGTCTGTCACTAACGCCCAGCCTTCAGGAGTTTGAAGCTCGTCACAGTCATTCAATCATTGAATCCTACTCAGAATGCCACAGACAAGGTTTAGACCTTCTGGATTCTCTTGAATGCCGCCATCCAATTAAGGAATCCAAGAGATAAACATTCAAGCCTTGTTTGCTTATAGAACGGGAGTGGTTGTCAGGCACGCGTTCATAAGTGAGAATGATGATGAGCGTCACATAATCATCACATTCATCAAGTTCTTGAGTGCGAATGAATATCTTGGAATAAGAACAAGCTGAATTGAACAGAAGAATAATAGTAATTGCATTAATACTCGAGGTACAGCAGAGCTCCACACCTTAATCTATGGTGTGGAGAAACTCCACCGTTGAAAATACATAAGAACAAGGTCTAGGCATGGCCGTGAGGCCAGCCCCCAAAACGTGATCAAAAGATTCAAAGATATCAAGATGATCAAGGATCCCAAGATTCAAAGATCTAAAGATGAAAATACAATAGTAAAAGGTCCTATTTGTAGAGAACTAGTAGCCTAGGGTTTACAGAAATGAGTAAATGACATAAAAATCCACTTCCGGGCCCACTTGGTGTGTGCTTGGGCTGAGAATTGAAGCATTTTCGTGTAGAGACTTTTCTTGGAGTTAAACACCAGCTTTTATGCCAGTTTGGGCATTTAACTCCCATTCTTGTGCCAGTTCTGGCGTTGAACGCCGGGCAGTTTTGAGCTGATTTGGAACGCCAGTTTGGGCCATCAAATATCGGGCAAAGTATGGACTATTATACATTGCTGGAAGGCCAGGATGTCTACTTTCTAACGCCATTGAGAGCGCGCCAATTGGGCTTCTGTAGCTCCAGAAAATCCACTTCGAGTGCAGGGAGGTCAGAATCCAACAGCATCTGCAGTCCTTTTCAGTCTCTGAATCAGATTTTTGCTCAAGTCCCTCAATTTCAGCCAGAAAATACCTGAAATCACAGAAAAACACACAAACTCATAGTAAAGTCCAGAAAAGTGAATTTTAACTAAAAACTAATAAAAATATAATAAAAACTAACTAAAACATACTAAAAACATACTAAAAACAATGCCAAAAAGCGTATAAATTATCCGTTCATCAGTTGTATTGGGTGGTAATGGCCTTGGGAGAGGTGTTTCCAGTGGTCTTGCAAGCTCCACTTCTTTGTACTCCTCTGTGAACACTACCATTTCCTAATAAACCTCTTCAACTGCAACCATGTCTTGATCAAAGTCTTTGATTTCTTCCTCATCACTCAAGTCATAAGTTGGAGGTTGAGAAAAGTCTAACTCCACATCGTCTTCGTATTCACTTGGGGAAAATTCTTCAAGCTCAAAGAGTTCAATTATGGATGCAAGTTCATCACTAGAAGAGTTTGATTCATGATCATCATTGCCAAGGGAATATCTTCTTGATCTATTCTGTCCAATTCTTCATAAGATACATGCCTTAGGGGTTGTGCACTATCCTCTTTTGCATCAGCTTAATTTTCTTGGCAGAATTCTCTGTAATTCTTGATTCCCAAGGAGGTTCAGCGTCTCCTAAGTCTTCAACCAATTCTTCTTCTTTGATAAATTCGGCTTCCTCTACTTGTTCTAGTACAAAGTCATGCTCTTTACTGTCTATCGGGGCTTCCAGTGTCTCCTTCATGCTACATTCTTCATTAGATTCCCCACATGAAATCATGGGGGTTCCTTGAACGTCCGAAGGTTGGAATGCTAATCGATTTATCGCTTGCTCCAATTGGTGAAGAGTTGCATGAAATTGGTTCACTATTTCTTTGAGACGATCCTTTGATTCTTGTTCCATTGGATATGGGCATGGTGCATATGGAAGTGGTAGTTCTTGGGAGTAGTTGGGTTGGAATTGGGGCGGATACAGGTTAGGGTCATAAGGAGGTGAATGGTTGTAGATGGCTGGTGAGTATGGTGGTTCAAAGTTATGTGGAGGAGGTGGTTCATAAACATATGGCGGGGCTTGTTGGTAACTACAAGGGGGTCCACCATATCCATCATCTTGGTACGCTCCTCGGAATGGCTCTTGACTATAGTAATTGGATTGAGGTAGTTTATCACGAAGGGGTCTGATGAGCGGATAATTTATACGCTTTTTGGCATTGTTTTTAGTATGTTTTTAGTATGTTTTAGTTAGTTTTTATTATATTTTTATTAGTTTTTAGTTAAAATTCACTTTTCTGGACTTTACTATGAGTTTGTGTATTTTTCTGTGATTTCAGGTATTTTCTGGCTGAAATTGAGGGACCTGAGCAAAAATCTGATTCAGAGGCTAAAAAGGACTGCAGATGCTGTTGGATTCTGACCTCCCTGCACTCGAAGTGGATTTTCTGGAGCTACAGAGACCCAATTGGCGCACTCTTAATTGCGTTGGAAAGTAGACATCCTGGGCTTTCCAGCAATGTATAATAGTTCATACTTTGCCCGAGATTTGATGGCCCAAACAGGCGTTCCAAGTCAGCTCAAGAATTCTGGCGTTTAACGCCAGAACTGGCACAAGAATGGGAGTTAAACGCCCAAACTGGCACAAAAGCTGGCGGTTAATTCCAAGAAATGTCTCTACACATGAAAGCTTCAATGCTCAGCCCAAGCACACACCAAGTGGGCCCGGAAGTGGATTTTTATGTCATTTACTCATCTTTGTAAACCCTAAGCTACTTGTTCTCTACAGATAGGACCTTTTGCTATTGTATAAAAAAAGCTTTTGATCATGTTTTTATGATTGAACCCTCTTTGGGAGGCTGGCCATTCGGCCATGCCTAGACCTTGTTCTTATGTATTTTCAACGGTGGAGTTTCTACACACCATAGATTAAGGTGTGGAGCTCTACTGTACCTCGAGTATTAATGCAATTACTATTGTTCGTCTATTCAATTCAGCTTATTCTTGTTCTAAGATATTCATTCGTACCCAAGAACATGATGACTGTGATGATTATGTGATGCTCATCATCATTTTCACTTATGAACGTGTGCCTGACAACCACTTCCGTTCTACAAGCAAACAAGGCTTGAATGTTTATCTCTTGGATTCCTTAATCAGAATCTTCGTGGTATAAGCTAGAATTGATGGCGGCATTCTTGAGAATCCGGAAAGTCTAAACCTTGTCTGTGGTATTCCGAGTAGGATTCAAGGATTGAATGACTGTGACGAGCTTCAAACTCGCGATTGTGGGGCGTTAGTGACAGACGCAAAAGAATCACTGGATTCTATTCCGACATGATCGAGAATCGACAGATGAATAGCCGTGCTGTGACAGAGCGCGTTGAACATTTTCATTGAGAGGACGGGACTATAGCCACTGACAACGGTGATGCCCAACATACAGCTTGCCTTGGAAAGGAGTAAGAAGGATTGGATAAAGACAGTAGGAAAGCAGAGAGACGGAAGGGAGAAAGCATCTCTATACGCTTATCTGAAATTCTCACCAATGAATTACATAAGTATCTCTATCTTTATTTTATGTTTTATTCATCTTTTAATTATCAATCCTCCATAACTATTTGAATCCGCCTGACTAAGATTTACAAGATGACCATAGCTTGCTTCATACCAACAATCTCCGTGGGATCGACCCTTACTCGCGTAAGGTTTATTACTTGGACGACCCAGCGCACTTGCTGGTTAGTTGTGCGAAGTTGTGATAAAGAGTTGAGATTGCAATTGAGCGTACCATGTTGATGGTGCCATTGATGATCACAATTTCGTGCACTAAGTTTTTGGCGCTGTTGCCGGGGATTGTTTGAGTATGGGCAACTGACGGTTCATCTTGTTGCTTAGATTAGGTATCTTTTCTTCAGAATTTTTAAGAATGAATTTTAGAGTTTCAAGGTGATGTTTTCATCATCACCAAAGCTGATTGATTCTCATCAATTTAGCTCTTGAATGTAATGTCCTGCTGAAGCTTGGCTAGCCATGTCTAATCTTTTTAGACTAAAGCTTTAGACTAACATTGCATGATTCCTGGAATTCTTATTAAAAATTTTGAATCTCTTTATTTTCTTCTCCATATAATTTTTGAAAAAGCACAAAAAAATTATAAAATCTTAAAATCAAAAATATTTTTATGATTCTTGTTTGAGTCTAGTGTCTAATTTTAAGTTTGGTGTCAATTGCATGTCTTTATTCTTCTAATTTTCGAAAATTACATGCATTATGTTCTTCATTGATCTTCAAGTTGTTCTTGATGATTTCCTTGCTCTGATCTTTAAATTCTCTTGTCTTCAGTGTTTTGTTGTTTCTCATATGCATTCTCAATTTGTCAGTGTCAGTAGTATACAAACTTCTAAGTTTGGTGTCTTGAATGCATTGTTTATTTGATCTTAGTGGCATTTTGATTATTCCTCATCATTAAAAATTTAAAAAAAATTTAATTTGTGTCTTTTCAAGTCAATAATACAGAGAATTGAAGATTCAGAACATACAGCAGAGGAATTACACAGAAAAAGCTGGGCGTTTAAAACGCCCAGTGAAGAAGGAAAACTGGCATTTAAACGCCAGCCAGGGTACCTGGCTGGGCGTTTAACGCCCAAAAGGGTAGCATTTTGGGCGTTAAATGCCAGAATGTATACCATTCTGGGCGTTTAATGCCAAGATGGCACAAGAGGGAAGATTTTGTTTTTAATTCAGATTTTTTTTAAGTTTTCATAATTTTTCAAAATCAAATCTTTTTCAAATCATATCTTTTCAATCATATATTTTCAAAATCAATTTCTTCCCATTTTTCAAAAAAAAAAAAACTTGCTAACAATTAATGATTTGATTCGACATTTCAAGTATGTTGCCTTTTTTGTTGAGAAAGGTTTAATGTCTGAATAATATCTTTTAAATTTCTTGTTAGCCAAGTCATTAATTTTAAAAATCAAATCTTTTTAAATTGTTTTTCAATCATATCTTTTCAATTATATCTCTTTAAAACCATAACTTTTCAATCATATCTTTTTAATCACATCTTTTTCAAAATAGTCTTCAATCATATCTTTTTTATTTCTAATTTCAAAATCTTTTTCAAAAATCACTTAATTACTTTCTCAATCTTAGTTTTCGAAAATCACCAATCAATTTTTCAAAATTTCTTTTAATTATTTCAAAATCTCTTACTTTATTTTCGAAAATTCTTCCCCTCTTCTCACATCCCTCTATTTAAGGACTAACACTCCTCCATTATCAATAATTCGAATTCTATCTTTCTAGATAAGTTCGAATTTTTCTTCTACCCTCTCCTTATATTCTTCTTTTCATCTGACACCTCAAGGAATCTCTATACTGTGACATAGAGGATTCCATACTTTCTTGTTCTCTTCTCTTTCATATGAGCAGGAGCAAAGACAAAAGCATTCTTGTTGAGGCTGACCCTGAACCTGAAAGGACCTTGAAGTGAAAGCTAAGAGAAGCTAAAGCATTACTTTCTGTAAAGGACCTAACATAAATCTTCAAACAAGAAGAAGACATGGCAGTCGAAAACAACAACAATGCCAACAATGCAAGGAAGGTGCTGGGTGACTTTACTCCACCTACTCCCGACTTCTATGGGAGAAGTATCTCTATCCTTGCCATTGGAGCAAACAACTTTGAGCTTAAGCCTCAATTAGTTTCTCTAATGCAACAGAATTGCAAGTTCCATGGACTTCCATTGGAAGATCCTCATCAGTTTTTAGCTGAATTCTTGCAAATCTGTGATACTGTCAAGACCAATGGGGTTGACCCTGAGGTCTACAGACTTATGCTATTCCCTTTATCTGTAAGAGACAGAGCTAGGATATGGTTGGACTCATAACCTAAAGAAAGCCTGAACTCTTGGGAAAAGCTAGTCAATGCCTTCTTGGCAAAGTTCTTTCCACCTCAAAAATTGAGTAAGCTTAGAGTGGAAGTCCAAACCTTCAGACAGAAGGAAGGTGAATCCCTCTATGAAGCTTGGGAAAGATACAAACAATTGATCAGAAAGTGTCCCTCTGACATGCTTTCTGAATGGAGCATCATAGGTATCTTCTATGATGGTCTGTCTGAACTGTCCAAGATGTCATTGAACAGCTCTACTGGAGGATCTCTTCATCTGAAGAAGACGCCTGCAGAAGCTCAAGAACTCATTGAAATGGTTGCAAATAACCAATTCATGTACACTTCTGAAAGGAATCCTGTGAACAATGGGACGAATCAGAAGAAAGGAGTTCTTGAGATTGATACTCTGAATGCCATACTGGCTCAGAACAAAACATTGACTCAGCAAGTCAATATGATTTCTCAAAGTCTGTCTGGAATGCAAGCTGCACCAGGCAGTACTAAGGACGCTTCATCTGAAGAAGAAGCTTATGATCCTGAGAACCCTTCAATAGAAGAGGTGAATTACATGGGAGAACCCTATGGAAACACCTATGGAAACACCTATAATCCTTCATGGAGAAATCATCCAAATCTCTCATGGAAGGATCAACAGAGATGTCAACAAGGTTTCAACAACAATAATGGTGGAAGAAACAGGTTTGGCAATGGTAAGCCTTTTCCATCATCTTCTCAATAACAGACAGAAAACTCTAAGCAGAGCCACCCTGACTTAGCAACCATGGTCTCTGATCTAATCAAAACCACTCAAAGTTTCATGACGGAAACAAAGTCCTCCATTAGAAACTTGGAGGCACAAGTGGGTCAGCTGAGTAAGAAAGTTGATGAACTCCCTTCTAGTACTCTTCCAAGCAATACAAAAGAGAATCCAAAAGGAGAGTGTAAGGCCATCAACATGGCCGAGTTTGGAGAGGAGAAAGAAGCAGTGAGCGCCACTAAGGAAGACCTCAATAGACATCCACTGGCCTCCAATGAGTTCCCTAATGAGGAACCATGGGAATCTGAGGCTCACACTGAGACCATAGAGATTCCATTGGATTTACTTCTGCCATTCATGAGCTCTGATGAGTATTCTTCCTCTGAAGACGACGAAGATGTCACTGAAGAGCAAGTTGATAAGTACCTTGGAGCAATCATGAAGCTAAATGACAAGTTATTTGGTAATGAGACTTAGGAGGATGAACCCCCTTTGCTCACCAAAGAACTCGATGACTTGACTAGGCAGAGATTACCTCAAAGGAGACAGGACCCTGGGAAGTTCTCAATACCTTGTACCATAGGCACCATGACCTTTGAGAAAGCTCTGTGTGACCTAGGGTCAAGCATAAACCTCATGCCTCTCTCTGTAATGGAGAAGCTAGGGATCTTTGAGGTGCAAGCTGCAAGAATCTCACTAGAGATGGCAGACAATTCAAGAAAACAAGCTTATAGACTTGTAGAGGATGTTCTGGTAAAGGTTGAAGACCATTACATCCCTGCTGATTTCATAGTCCTAGAGACTGGGAAGTGCATGGATGAATCCATCATCCTTGGCAGACCCTTCCTAGCCACAGCCAAGGCTGTGATTGATGTTGACAGAGGAAAATTGATCATTCAAGTGAATGAAGAATCCTTTGTGTTTAAGGCTCAAGGATATCCCTCTGTAACCATGGAGAGGAAGTATGAAGAGCTTCCCTCAAAACAGAGTCAAACAGAGCCCCCACGGTCAAACTTTAAGTTTAGTGTTGGGAGGCCACAACCAACTTCTAAGTTTGGTGTTGAACCCCCACATTAAAACTCTAAGTTTCGTGTTGGGAGGTTACAACATTGCTCTGAGTATCTGTAAGGCTCCATGAGAGCCCACTGTCAAGCTACTGACATTAAAGAAGCGCTTGTTGGGAGGCAACCCAATGTTATATTTATCTATTTTCCTTTGTTATTTTATGTTTTTTATAGGTTAATGATCATGGGAAGTCACAAAATCAATTGAAAAAGCAAAAACAGCATGAAAAACAAAAAGAAAAATAGCACACCCTGGAGGAAAATCTGCTGGCGTTTAAACGCCAGTGAAGATAGCAGAATGGGCGTTTAACGCCCAATCTGGCACTATTCTGAGCGTTTAACGCCAGAAAGGGGCACCAAACTGGCGTTTAACGCCAGGAATGGGCAAGAAGCTGGCGTTAAACGCCAGAAATGGGCACCAGCCCGGCATTTAACGCCAGGATTGGCAGAAGGAGCATTTTTGCTCGCCACTTGGTGCAGGGATGAATTATCCTTGACACCTCAGGATCTGTGGACCCCACAGGATCCCCACCTACCCCACCACTCTCTCTCTTCTTCACCTATTCACCAATCACCTCAACACCTCTTCTCCAAAAACCCCTCACCTATCAAATCCCACCATTCTCTTCACCACTCACATCCATGCTTCATAAAACCCCACCTACCTCACCATTCAAATTCAAACCATTTTTCCTCCCAAACCCACCCATAATGGCCGAACCTTACCCCTCTCTACACCCCTATATAAACCCATCTTCACTCCTTCATTTTCACACAACCTACACACTACTTCTCCCCCTTGGCCGAAAAACAAAGCCACCTCTATCTCCTCTATTTCTTCTTCTTCTACTCTCTTCTTTCTTCTTTTGCTCGAGGACGAGCAAACCTTCTAAGTTTGGTGTGGTAAAAGCATTGCTTTTTATTTTTCCATAACCATTTATGGCATCTGAGGCTGGAGAAACCTCTAGAAAGAGGAAAGGGAAGGCAAAAGCTTCCACCTCCGAGTCATGGGAGATGGAGAGATTCATCTCAAGGGTGCATCAAGACCACTTCCATGAAGTTGTGGCCATGAAGAAGGTGATCTCCGAGGTCCCTTTCAAACTCAAAAAGAGTGAATATCCAGAGATCCGACATGAGATTCGAAGAAGAGGTTGGGAAGTTCTTACCAACCCCATTCAACAAGTTGGAATCTTAATGGTCAAGAGTTCTATGCCAATGTATGGATCACCAAGAACCATGATCAAAGTGTGAACCCGGACCCAAAGAATTGGCTTACAATGGTTCGGGGGAAATGCTTAGATTTTAGTCCGGAAAATGTAAGGTTGGCATTCAACTTGCCCATGATGCAAGGAGATGAACACCCCTACACTAGAAGGGTCAACTTTGATCAAAGGTTGGACCAAGTCCTCATAGACATTTGTGAAGTGGGCGTTCAATGGAAGAGAGATTCAAGAGGGAAGCCGGTTCAACTGAGAAGGCATGACCTCAAGCCCGTGGCTAGGGGATGGTTGGAGTTTATCCAACGCTCAATCATTCCCACTAGCAACCGGTCCGAAGCTACTATAGACCGGGATATCATGATTCATAGCATCATGATTAGAGAGGAAGTAGAAGTTCATGAGGTTATGTCCCAAGAACTTTATAAGGTGGCGGACAAGTCCTCTACCTTGGCAAGGTTAGCCTTCCCTCATCTCATTTGTCACCTCTGTAATTCAGTTGGAATTAACATAGAGGGAGACATCCTCATTGATGAGGACAAGCCCATCACTAAGAAGAGGATGGAGCAAACAAGAGATCCCACTCATGGACATGAGAAGATTCCTCATCATGAAATCTCTGAGATGCCTCAAGGGATGCACTTTCCTCCACAAAATTATTGGGAGCAAATCAACACCTCCCTAGGAGAATTGAGTTCCAACATGGGACAACTAAGGGTGGAGCACCAAGAACATTCCATCCTCCTCCATGAAATTAGAGAAGATCAAAGAATCATGAGAGAGGAGCAACAAAGGCAAGGAAGAGACATTGAGGAGCTCAAGCACTCCATAAGATCTTCAAGAGGAAGAACAAGCCGCCATCACTAAGGTGGACCCGTTCTTTAATCTCCTTGTTCTTTATTTTTCTGTTTTTCAAATATTATGCTTTATGTTTTATTTATGTTTGTGTCTCATGATCATTAGTGTCTTAGTGTCTATGCCTTAAAGTTATGAATGTCCTATGAATCCATCACCTTTCTTAAATGAAAAATGTTCTTAATTAAAAAAGAGAAGAATTGCATGAATTTTGAATTTTATAACAGATTAATTATTTTGATGTGGTGGCAATACTTTGACTTCTGAATGTATGCTTGAACAGTGCATATGTCTTTTGAATTTGTTGTTCATGAATGTTGGCTCTTGAAAGAATGATGAAAAAAGGAGACATGTTACTGAGGATCTAAAAAATCATAAAAATGATTCTTGAAGCAAGAAAAAGCAGTGAATACAAAAAAAAAGTGAGAGAGAAAGCAAGCAGAAAAAGCCAACAGCCCTTTAAACCAAAAGGCAAGGGTAAAAATAAAGTCGTGATCCAAGGCAAAAAAAAGACTGTGCTTATGAACCCTGGACACCTCTAATTGGGGACTCTAGCAAAGCTGAGTCACAATCTGAAAAGGTTCACCCAGTTATGTGTCTGTGGCATGTATGTATCCGGTGGTAATACTAGAAGACAGAGTGCTTTGGGCCACGGCCAAGACTCATAAAGTAGTTGTGTTCAGGAATCATCATACTTAACTAGGAGAATCAATAACACTATCTGGATTCTAAGTTCCTATAGAAGCCAATCATTCTGAATTTCAAAGGATACAGTGAGATGCCAAAACTGTTCAGAGGCAAAAAGCTAAAAGCCCCGCTCATCTAATTAATACTGATCTTCATAGATGTTTTTGGAATTCATTGCATATTCTCTTCTTTTTATCTTATTTGATTTTCAGTTGCTTGGGGACAAGCAACAATTTAAGTTTGGTGTTGTGATGAGCGGATAATTTATACGCTTTTTGGCATTGTTTTAAGTATGTTTTTAGTATGTTTTAGTTAGTTTTTATTATATTTTTATTAGTTTTTAGTTAAAATTCACTTTTCTGGACTTTACTATAAGTTTGTGTGTTTTTCTGTGATTTCAGGTATTTTCTGGCTGAAATTGAGGGACCTGAGCAAAAATCTGATTCAGAGGCTGAAAAGGACTGCAGATGCTGTTGGATTCTGACCTCCCTGCACTCGAAGTGAATTTTCTGGAGCTACAGAAGCCCAATTGGCGCGCTCTCAATTGCGTTGGAAAGTAGACATCCTGGGCTTTCCAGAAATGTATAGTAGTTCATACTTTTTCCGAGATTTGATGGCCCAAATAGGCGTTCCAAGTCAGCTCAAGAATTCGGGCGTTTAACGCCGGAACTGGCACAAGAATGGGAGTTAAACGCCCAAACTGGCACAAAAGCTGGTGTTTAACTCCAAGAAAAGTCTCTACACATGAAAGCTTCAATGCTCAGCCCAAGCACACACCAAGTGGGCCCGGAAGTGGATTTTTATGTCATTTACTCATCTTTGTAAACCCTAAGCTACTAGTTCTCTACAAATAGGACCTTTTGCTATTGTATAAAAAAAGCTTTTGATCATGTTTTTATGATTGAACCCTCTTTGGGAGGCTGGCCATTTGGCCATGCCTAGACCTTGTTCTTATGTATTTTCAACGGTGGAGTTTCTACACACCATAGATTAAGGTGTGGAGCTCTGTTGTACCTCGAGTATTAATGCAATTACTATTGTTCTTCTATTCAATTCAGCTTATTCTTGTTCTAAGATATTCATTCGTACCCAAGAACATGATGAATGTGATGATTATGTGACGCTCATCATAAGTTTATTCTCACTTATTAACGCGTGCCTGACAACCACTTCTGTTCTACAAGCAAACAAGGCTTGAATGTTTATCTCTTGGATTCCTTAATCAGAATCTTCGTGGTATAAGTTAGAATTGATGGTGGCATTCTTGAGAATCCGGAAAGTCTAAACCTTGTCTGTGGTATTCCAAGTAGGATTCAAGGATTGAATGACTGTGACGAGCTTCAAACTCGCGATTGTGGGGCGTTAGTGACAAACGCAAAAGAATCACTGGATTCCATTCCGACATGATCGAGAACCGACAGATGAATAGCCGTGTTGTGACAGAGCATGTTGAACATTTTCACTGAAAGGACGGGACTGTAGCCACTGACAACGGTGATGCCCAACATACAGCTTGCCAAGGAAAGGAGTAAGAAGGATTGGATGAAGACAGTAGGAAAGCAGAGAGACGGAAGGGACAAAGCATCTCCGTACGCTTATCTGAAATTCTCACCAATGAATTACATAAATATCTCTATCTTTATTTTATGTTTTATTCATCTTTTAATTATCAATACTCCATAACCATTTGAATCCGCCTAACTAAGATTTACAAGATGAGCATAGCTTGCTTCATACTAACAATCTCCGTGGGATCGACCCTTACTCGCATAAGGTTTATTACTTAGACGACCCAGTGCACTTGCTGGTTAGTTGTGCGAAGTTGTGATAAAGAGTTGAGATTGCAATTGAGCGTACCATGTTGATGGCGCCATTGATGATCACAATTTCGTGCACCAGGGTCCACCATAACTATTGTCTTGGTATGCATCGTAGAATGGTCGTTGTCCATGGTACTTTGGAAAGTGTTGTTGCCGAAAGGGTTGATCAGATCCTCGTGGCTCCTTCCATCTTTGATTGTTTCGACCTTGATGCATGTTCCTATTATAGCTTCCATTCCTTGCAACAACATTGGAACCAAACTTAAAGCCAGAGGGGTGAGAACTCATAGTAGCTCATAAAAATTAGAAACAAAAATAAAAAAAAACAAATAAATAGCAAAAGAAAATATTTACAATAACCAATAATAAGGTACATGTTTGCAATTCCCTGGCAACGGCGCCATTTTGACGAGAAGACTTTTGCCGGTAAAGAATTTCATAAAAATAGTCACGTTGTAAGTATAGTTACTAAACCAACAGAAAATTATTTCGTATAAAAACTTTGTTGTCACTAAAGCAAACCTAATAAAATTTATAATCGAAGTATTTAAACCTCGGGTCGTCTCTCAAGGAATTGCAGGGAAGTATGATTTATTATTAGTTATGAAAAAAAGGTATATTTTTTGGTTTTTGAAATAGGGAACAAGTAATGTAAAATAACAAGGAATTAAAATATTAACTAACAAAACTCTTGGCAAGGTATGAGAACTGGAAATCCTATCCTAGTTATCCTTATCACTGGTGATGAGAATTGTTTATTGCTCCCACTTAGTTAACTCTTACCAAATAAAGGAAAGTCAGGTGGACTAATCAGTTTGATTCTTCAAATCCTAGTCAACTCCTATGGAAAGACTAGCGTTAGAGGGATCCAAATCAATCAGCCAATTCCAATTATCAAGCACAAAGGAGTCTGATAACTCGAGTGTCACCAATCACTCAACCAAGGCCAAAAGGGGAAAAATCTAAATTATTTATATAAATAAAAGAAAGCAATCATAAATCCGAAATACCTCAAATTATATTAAATAGAAATTCAAATCTAACATTGGAAAGTTCATAAGTCAAAGTAATAGAATAAATAAAAGTAGAAGAGAGACCAAAGTAAAGGAACATTGAACCTGGAATGAAGAAATAGCCTAAAGCTAATAGAAATCCTAAATCTTAAAAACTAAGAGAGAGGAGAGAGCCTCTCTCTCTAAAAACTACATCTAAAACTTAAAATTGTGAATAATGAATGGTGTCTCTATGTTCTTTCTTGAACGGATGTATTCCTCCACTTTATAGTCTCTAATATGTGTTTTCTAGGCTTGGATTTGGGCCAAAAAGGAGTCCAGAAATCGCTGGGGACGTTTTCTGCAATTTTCTGCACGTTGCGTCCGTCACGCGTGCGCATGGGTCACGCATGCGCGTCATTTGGAAGTTTTCCTTGTCACGCATATGCGTCAGTCACGCGTACGCGTCGCTTGTGCTTTGCGCTAGGCATGCGTTCGCGTCATCCACGCGTGCGCGTCACTTGGGTTCTGTGCGAGTCACGCGTTCGCATCGTCCATGCGTGCGCATTGCTGCTATTTCCTTCAAAACATCATTTTCGTGCGTTCCTTCCACTTTTGCATGTTTCCTTCCTATTCTATAAGCCATTCCTGCCCTATAAAGCCTGAAAATACTCAACACACGGATCACAGCAGCGAATGGTAATAAAGGATAATTAAAATTAATAATTTTCTGGTCTAGGAAACATATTTTCACATATATTAAGGAATAAGGAAGGAATTGTAAACCAAGCAATTTACATGAATAAGTGAGCAAAGACTTGATAGAAACCACTCGATTGAGCATAATATAAATCATAAAATAGTGGATTATCAGCGTGGCATGCCAGCTATTGGAACCAAGGTAAGATCATGGGTGTGGCACGCTAGCCTCTAGGCATGGCACGCTGGTACAAGTTTCCAGAGAGGATGAAGGAGGCCAAACACATGGGCGTGCCACTTGGCGTCGAGGGTGAGGCACGCCATCCACTATTCCTCACTTGGGCGTGCCACTTGAACCCCAGGCGTGGCACGCCAGTGTCATTTAGGAAGCAAAATCCATTAGGGCGTGCCACTTGAGTTCGTGGCGTGGCACGCCAAACAGAAGAATCACTTGCTTACAAAGGGCGTGGCACGCCAGACCCTGGGCATGCATGCTAGTTCAACTTTCCAGAGATCTTGATCAAGCGTGCAGCAAGGGCGTGGCACGCCAGACCCTGGGTGTGCCACGCTAGTTCAATTCTCCAGAGGCAAGAAGAAGAGGAAAAAGGCTAGGGCGTGCCACTTAAGCTCGAAGGCGTGGCATTCCAGGCTACATTGGGTATTAAAAGACCCTGGGCGTGCCACTTGAGCTCGAAGGCGTGGCACGCCAGGGATGTTATTGAAGAGGAGCATGCCACTTGAGGAACTAGGCGTTGCACGCCAAGCCAGAATTGGAGGAGCACGTGGCACGCCACTGAAGCGCCAGCCACATGCCAGCTGGGAAGTCACGCGTATTGAGTTTCTTTTCCCACCAAATTGTAATTTTCCTTTTTCACTTTTGTAATTCTTTTATTTTGAGAGCTAGGAGTAGTATAAACACCCCCAAGAAGTACTGAAAAAGGGGGTTAAGCAATTTGAGAGCTAAGTTTTAGATCCACTTTTACACTTTATCATCTTCCTTACTTTCGAGTACTTTTCTTTGAGCTATGAGTAGCTAAATTCCCTCTCATTGAGAGAGGGAGCTCTATTGTACTTGATGGATTGATGATAGTGAAATTCTTCTTCTCTTCATCTTCTTTTTGATTTGCTAGAAAGAATTTCGTTTTCCATGCTTAGTGTTCAATTATCTTGGGAAAGAGATTGAATGCAAAAATGGGTTTCATGGGAACCTTGGAAAAGGAAACATGAAACCATACTTGAAATCCCTTCTCACATTTGAGTAGGATCTGGGTTTTGGTGTTTGGATATGGTGACATATAATCCTCCCTCTACTTAGACCTATGATGATGTGTGGTATAATCAGGGACCAAGCATATCTCTCTTCATGAACAATTAGACCAAGGAATTGGCTATTGATCAAGATCTGAGAGATTGAGTAACCAAGGGATTGGGACTCAATCAATCATGATTTCCAAGAGGTCAATGAGTTGCATGATTGAAGAGGATATAAGCTGGAATTGATCCAAAGAGACAACATCTCCTGATCTCAATGAATTTCCCCATTCTTATCTACCACTTTCTTTATAGCTTGCTTTTACATTCTGCAATTCCTCATTCCCATTTACAATTAAGTCATTTATGATTCTGCACCTTACAATTCTGCCATTTATAATTCCGTGGTACACGAAATTGCAATCACACTTTTGCAACTCTGCACAACTAACCAACAAGTGCACTGGGTCGTCCAAGTAATACCTTACATGAGTAAGGGTCGATTCCACGGAGATTGCCGGCTTGAAGTAAGCTATGGTTATCTTGTAACTCTTAGTAAGGAGATTAATAATAAAAAAGATTTTATTTGTGAAAAGAAAAAGAGCATGAAAAGAATGGTACTTGTTATTCAATAATAGAGAGCAGATTGAGGTTTTAGAGTTACTCTGTCTTCTGAATTTCTGCTTTCCTACTGTCTTCTTCCAAAAATGCATGTCCCTTCCATGGCAGGCTGTATGTTAGTGGATCACCATTGTCAATGGCTACCATCCGTCCTCTCAGTGAAAACATATCCTCTACGGTTTCCTACATGGCTAATCATTTGTCGGTTCTCACTTGTGTCGGAATAGGATACATTTATCTTTTTGCACACTATCACTGCACCCAACATTTGCGAGTTTAAAGCTCGTAACGGTCATCCCATCCCAGATCCTACTTGGAATACCACAGACAAGGTTTAGACTTTTCGAATCTCAGGAATGCTGCCAATTGGTTCTAGCCTCTACCACGAAGGTTCAGATCTCACAAGTTTGAGTGCTCTATTGTCAGGAGATACAGGTCAAAATCGTGGATTAGAAACCTAAGAGATACACACTCAAGCAGTCGCCCAATGACTACGTTGAGCTCATGTAGAATGGAAGTGGTTGTCAAGCACGCGTTCATAAGTTGGGGAATGATGATGAGTGTCACGAATCATCACCTTCTCCATGTTGAAATACGAGTGGGTATCTTAGAATAGAAACAAACGTGATTGAATAGAAAACAGTAGTAATTGCATTAATCCATGGAAACACAGCAGAGCTCCTCATCCTAACCTTTGAGTAACTAGATGCACAGAGTGCAGAAATCCACTTCCAGGACCCACTTGGTGAGTGTTTGGTCTGAGCTTCCTAGATTTCACGTGCATGTGACATTTTTGGAGTTAAACGCCAGCTTGGATGCCAGTTTGGGCGTTTAACTCCAGCTTTGGTGCCAGTTCTGGCGTTTTACGCCAGAAAAGAGACTCTGGTGGGCGTTCAAACCCCAGTTTGGCCCATCAAATCTCGGGCAAAGTATGGACTATTATCTATTTCTGGAAAGCCCAAGATGTCTACTTTCCAACGCAATTGAGAGCGCATCAATTAGGTTTCTGTAACTCCAGAAAATTCACTTCAAGTGTAGGAGGGTCAGAATCCAACAGCATCTGCAGTTCTTTTTCAGCCTCTGAATTAGATTTTTGCTCAAGTCCCTCAATTTCAGCCAGAAAATACCTGAAATTATAGAAAAACACACCAACTCATAGTAAAGTCCAAAAATGTGATTTTTGCATAAAAATTAATAAAAATACAACAAAAAGTGAATAAAACATGCTAAAAACTATATGAAAATACTACCAAAAAGCGTATAAAATATCCGCTCATCACAACACCAAACTTAAACTGTTGCTTGTCCCCAAGCAACTAGATAAATTAAATAGGATGAAAAGAAGATCGTGGTGCAATAAAATCTCAGAGTCTTCAATGAAGCTCAAATTCAAATTAGATGAGCGGGGCTTAAAGCTTTTTGCTTCTGCATAGTTTTGGCATCTCATTTTATCCCCTAAAACTCAGAATGATTGGCTACCTTCAGAATTTAGCATACAGATAGTGTTATTGATTCTCAAAGTTTATTATGTTGATTCTTGAACACAGCTACTTTATGAGTCTTGGCCGTGACCCTAAGCATCTTGTTTTTCAGTATTACCACCAGACACATAAATGCCACAGACACCTAACTGGGTGAATCTTTTCAGATTGTGACTCAGCTTTGCTAGAGTTCCCAGTTAGAGGTGCCCAGAGTTCTTAAGCACACTCTTTTTGCTTTGGATCACGACTTTAACCACTGAGTCTCAAGCTTCTCACTTGGACCTTCATGACACAAGCACATGATTAGAGACAGCTTGATGTAGCCGCTTAGGCCAGGATTTTATTCCCTTGAGCCCTCCTTTCCATTAATTCTCAAAGCCTTGGATCCTTTTTACCCTTGCCTTTTGGTTTAAAGGGATATTGGCTTTTTCTGCTTGCTTTTTTTTTTCTTTTTCTTTATTTTTCTTTATTTTTTGCAAATTTTTTTGCAAGCTTTGTGTTTTTCACTACTTTTCTTGCTTTAAGAATTAATTTCATGATTTTTCAGATTATCAATAACATTTCTCTGTTTACCTCCTTCTTTCAAGAGTCAAACATTACTTAAATTTCAGTATATAAAAAAATCATGCACTGTTTACGCCTTCATTCAGAGAGCTAAAGCAATGCCACCACATATAAATAATTTGAATTTTTCTTATTATATACTCGAGATATTTGCACCCTTGCTCTTCTAAAAAAAATCTACTATTTTATTCATGTTTGATGATGATAAGAAAATTAAATTATACCCAAATTGATAAAAATAATACTAATGCTCATGCAATCCTAATACTAATGCTCATGCAATTCTAATATAGGTCTGATAAACCACTATTTTATGGATTATCTTGTGCTTAATTGAGTGGATTTTATCAATTCCTTGTCCACTTATTCATATGATTTGCATGGTTTTACGTTTTCCTTCTTGATTTTGTGCTATGATTGAAAACATGCTTCTTTGGCTTTTATTTTCTTTTATTTAAATCTTCTCTTATTATCATTCGATGCCTTGATATGTGTGTTAAGTGATTTCAAGGATTACAGGGCAAGAATGGCTTAGAGGATGGAAAGGAAGCATGCAAAAGTGGAAGGAAAACAAGGAGTGGAAGAAATTGCTAAGCTGTCCAACTTGACCTCTTCGCACTCAAACAGTCATAACTTGAGCTACAGAGGTCCAAATGATGCGGTTTTAGTTGCGTTGGAAAGCTAACGTCGAGGGCTTTAATTTGATATAAAATTTACTGGTGGACGTACAGAAAAATGATGCGCACGCATGAATCACGTGGATGCATCGTTCTACAGAAAAACCAGCGTGGCAAATTTTGTCCCCGGCGATTCTGGGCTGTTTTTGACCCAGTTTTCATCCCAAAAAATACAGATTAAAGGTTGCAACGTGGAGGAATGAGGGAAGACGACTCATAATTCATTTTTTATAACTTAGATGTAGTTTTTAGAGAGAGAGGAGCTCTCCTCTCTCTTAGGATTTAGGATTAGGATTTCTCTTAAAGGATTTAGGACTTCTTCTTCTCAATTTCCAAGTTTAATGTTCCTTTTATTTATTTTCCCAAATTAATTTATGAACTTTTCAATGTTAGAATTGATATCTTCATTCAATATAATTTGAGGTATTTCAAAATTATAATTGCTTTCTTTTATTTATATAAATAATTTAGATTTTTCCCTTTTGGCTTTGGTTGAGTCATTAGAGACACTTGAGTTATCAAACTCATTGTTGATTGAAAATTGGAATTCTTCAAGAATTAATTCGAGTTCCAATAACTCTAGCCTTTCCCAAGGAAATACTTGGACCTGAGGAATCAAAATTAATTCATCCACTTGACTTACCTTCATAGTTAGAGGTTGACTTAGTGGGAGAAAAATCTAATTCTCATCACAATTGATAAGGATAACTAGGATAGGACTTCCAGTTCTCATACCTTGCCAAGGGCTTTATTAGTTATTATTTTAACAACTTGTTATTTTACATTACCTGTTTCCTATTTCAAAAATCCAAAAATATATTTTTTTCCATAACCAATAATAAAACACACCTCCCTGTAATTCCTTGAGAAGACGACCCGAGGTTTGAATACCTCGGTTATTTATTTTTATTGGGGTTTGTTACTTGTGACAACTAAAACGTTTGTAAGAAAGGAATTCTTGTCGATCTAGAAGCTATACTTACAACGGGAATTTATTTATGGAAATTCTAGATCGCACGAGAGTTTTGTTCTTCAAGGTCCCTAATAACAAAAGTTATCACAGAGTTAGGACTCAACAACCTTGATTTTGGGAGATAGGTGCTCCTTCAATCTGTGGGACGCCTGGCGCTTCAAGGGATAGCCTCTGGCGCTTCAGCTCCGGTAGCTCATGCCCTTGCTGCTCTTGTTCATTGAGCATTTTGCAAAGCATGCTGTTCTGATTTTGCTGCTCTTCTTTGAGTTAATCCATGACTTCTTGCAACTTAGTAACAGATGCTTCTAAGCGAACCCAATAGTCAAATTGGGGAATTTCTGGGAGAAGCTTATGCGCCCTCCTCTTGGTGGGGTTGTCTTGAGCTTGAGATCCATTCATTATCTTTTTAGTGATTGAGTGCTCAGTTGGGATGAACTCATCCACTCCCATCTGTACCCCTACATCCTTACATAACAGATAGATCAAGCTAGGGTAAGCCAATTTGGCCTCAGTAGATTCCTTTTATGCAATTGTGTACATTTCACAAGGAATTAGCTGATGAACCTCCACCTCTCTTTCCAACATAATACAGTGAATCATCACTACCCTTTTTACAGTAACTTCATAAGAGTTACTTGTGGGAAGTATAGAATACCCAATAAAATCCAGCCAGCCCTTAGCAACTGGTTTGAGATCTCCCCTCTTTAGTTGGTTTGGGACACCTTTTGTGTTGGTTATCCACTTGGTTCCAGGGAGGCATATGTCCTCTAGAACTTGATCCAGCTTTTTATCTTTAGCCATTCTCCTATTAAAGGATTCTGGATCATCTTGAAGTTGAGGGAGTTTGAGGACTTCTCTTACTTTGTCAAGGTGAAAGTAAATAATCTTCCACCTGACCATAGTCCGAAAGGTGTGGAAGGCAGTTCACTCTATTCTTTGCTTATCTGTTAGCCACATATTTGCATAAATTCATGGACCATGTTTCTTTCCACATTCATCTCAGGATTAGCTAGGATTTCCCAGCCTCTATTTCGAATCTACTCTTGGATCTCTAAATATTCGTCTTCTTTCAAATCGAATTTAACTTTCGGGATCACTGATCTTCTGCACGTGATTTTGAAGTAATGGTCTGCATGTTCTTTGGTACAGAACCTCTCATGCATCCAAGGTTTTGGATTGCTCTCTTTCTTGCCTCTTGGAGTGGTTTATTTTCTTTTAGGAGCCATGATCTTGGTGAGTTTTAGCTCAGTGATCACGGAAAAACACACCAAACTTAGAAGTTTGCTTGTCCTCAAGCAAAAGAAAGGAAAGAAGAGGGATAGAAGGAGAGAAGGACTCGAATAGTGAATGAATGGGGATGGCCGAATGGGATTTAAAAGGGAGGGGGTGTTTTTCAAAAATTTTTAAAAAAGATATGATAGAAAGATTTGATTGGTAAAAGATAAACATGATATGAAAAAGATAGGATTTTAAAATTTTGAAAGATATGAAAAAGATATGAGGAATTGTAATCAGAATTTTTGTTGATGCATCTAAGAAATAAAAGATAAGGTGGATGAAGAAAAGGTTTGGAAAGAAATTGAAAAAAATGAGGTTTAAAATTGTTTTGTAAAAGAATTGAAAAAGAATTGAAAAAGAATTTATAAAATCATTAATTTTTGAAAATTGAAATTGAAAGGTGAATATTTGTGACATGTTTATGCAGAAAATTATGAATTAAAACATGAAAATTTGAAAAAAAAATTGAATTGAAAACAAAATTCCCCTCCCCCTGTTGTTCTGCCATTAAACGCCTAGAATGGTATCCATTCTGGTGTTTAACACCATCTGCTGGCCAATCTGGGCGTTTAACGCCCAGCCAGGTATGCTGGCTGGCGTTAAACGCCAGAAATCCTTTGTCACTGGGCATTTTTCTGAACGCCCAGGACGCTGCCCCTTAACGCCCAGAATGCTACCTTTACTAGCGTTAAACGCCCAGAATGGTGCCCATATTCTGGGCGTTTAACGCCCAAAATGCCTCCTTACTGGCGTTTTTACGCCAGTGAACTTTTTTTTCTCTGTGATTCCTCTGCTTTATGTTCTGAACCTTCATTTTTCTGAATTATTTATTGAAATGTATTGACAAACATGAATAGCAAAATAAGATGACTCATATAATTGTTATAAACATCTAATTTATGCTGATGGCAGGGTTGCCTCCCAGCAAGTGCTTCTTTACTGTCTTTAGCTGGACTTTGCTGAGCTTTAATCTAGTCTCAGCTTTGAGCATTCTTGCTCAACATTGCCTTCAAGATAATGTTTTACTCTCTGCCCATTAACAATGAAATTTTTGTCAAAGTCAATATCTTGAAGCTCTATGATAAACCCATATTTTATGATATATATTGTACTCAATTTAAGTGATTTATTCAACCCTTCACCTATTTATTCATGTAAATTGCATGGTTTTACTTTCCCTTCCTTATTATGTGATATATGTGAAATACATATTTCCTATGCTTTAAAAATAATTATTTTAATTACCCTTTACTACCATTCGATGCCGTGATTTGTGTGTTGAGTAGTTGCAGAGCTTCTAAGGCATGAATGACTTAAAGGATGGAAAGGAAACATACAAAAATGGAAGGAAAGCACAAAATGGAGTTTTCGAAGAAATTGGCTGCGACGCGAACGCATGGACGACGCGGCCGCATGCCCAGCGCGAAAAGGGAGCGACGCGAACGCGTGACTGACGCGGTCGCGTGCCTTAAGCAGAACACAGATGACGCGGACGCATGATCGAAGCGAACGCGTGACAAGAAAAACTCCAGATGACGCGACCGCGTGACCCACGCAGACGCGTGACATTCGCGATCTGCAGAATTTGCAGAAGTCGGCTCCAGCTACCTCTGGGCTCTTTTTGGCCCAGATCCAAGCCCAGAAAAGATTAAAGGGTTATAAATGGAGGAATCTATCCATTCATAGGATATACTAGATACAGCGTATAACATACATTCATAGATAGCTTTAGATGTAGCTTTTAGAGAGAGAGGTTCTCTCCTCTCTCTTAGGATTAGGATTTAGGATTTAGAATTTCTCTTGATTTTAGGATTATCTCATCTTCATATCAAGTTCAATATTCCTTTATTTTGACTTCTCTTATTTGATAATTATTTATATTGCCAAATTGGCTATGGATCATTCATGTTATGATTTTCTTAATAAATATAATTTGAGGTATTTCAGATATCATAATTGTTTTTCCCTATTTATAATTTAGATTATTTACTATTGGCTTTGGTTGATTAATTGGTAACTCTTGAGTTGTCAAACTCATCGTGATTGATAATTAATATCTTTGCTAATTGATTTAGATTCCTATAACTCTAGTCTTTCCTAAGGAGTTGACTAGGACTTTAGGTGTTAAATTAATTTGTCCACTTAACTGACCTTCATAGTTAGAGGTTGACTTAGTGGGACCAAAGTATAATTCTCATCACCATTGATAAGGATAACTAGGATAGGACTTCCAATTTTCATACCTTGCCAAGAGATTTTCTCTACTATTAATTTATAAATTTCTGCAACTCATTTCTCCAGTTCAAAAACCCTTTTCAAAACCCAAAACTCTATTTTCCATAACCAATAATAAAACACACCTCCCTGCAATTCCTTGAGAAGACGACCCGAGGTTTGAATACTTCGGTTTATAAATTTTATTGGGTTTGTTACTTGTGACAACCAAACGTTTGTACGAAAGTATTTTCTGTTGGTTTAGAATCTATACTTACAACGCGACTATTTTTATAAAATTCTTTACTAGAAAAAATCCTAACGTCAAAATGGCGCCATTGCCGGGGAATTGCAAACGTGTGCCTTATTATTGGTTATTGTAAATATTTTTTCTTTTACTTGTTTATTGTTTTCGTTTTCCCTTCTTATTTCTGATAGCTACTATGAATTCTCACCCCTCTCGCTTTGAGTTTGGTTTTAATTTTGTTGAAGGGAATGGAAGCTGTAACAGGACTATGCATCACGGTCAGAGTAATCAAAGATGGATGGAGCCAAACGGGTCTGATAAACCCTTTAGGCAACAACACCCTCCTAGATATCACAGACAAGGACCATTCTACAATGCATACCAAACTGATAGATATGGTGGACCCCCTTGTAGTTACCAACAAGCCCCACCCTATGCTCAGAGACCATCCTCTCGACATAGCTTCAAACCACCACACTCACAAGCTTCTTTTCGCCATTCGCCACCATATGATCCTTATCCGCCCCAACGCCAATCCAATTACTCCCAAGAACCACCACTCCCCTATGCACCATGTCCATATCCATCAAACCAAGATTCACAGGTTTGCTTCGAAGAATCAGTAGACCAATTTCATGCAACCCTTCATCAACTAGAGCAAGTAATAAATTAATTATCTTCTAGATGTTCGGACACTCAACAAATCCCTATGGCTTCATGTGAAGAATCTAATGAAGAACGTAGCACAAAGGAGGCACTAGAAACTCCAGTGGACAGCATAGAGCATAACCCCGTACTAGAACAAGCAGAGGAAGCTGTCATTGTAGAAGAAGAAGAGTTGGTCAAAGATTTAGGAGATGCTGAACCTCCACGGGAACACAGAGTCATGAAAGGCTCCATCAAGGATGTTACAATTAATGCGAAAGAGGAATTCAGATTACTTATCACCCGACTGGGAAAATACAGATCAAGACAAAGACGGGTGTAAAAGTAAAGTTTGGGATTCTGGAATCTATTCTGACATTCAATACCCCGGGAGCATGGAAACCTGTTTAAAACTGCTCAAAGGTTTTACGTACCTTGTTTGGGACCCCGAAGGATGCTGGCATTCCAAACACTAGTGGAGATTTCTGGATGAATTCAAGCACAAGCCACCATAGCAGAAAGCTCATCAAATGTCCAACTTAAGGACTTTAACTAAAAGTGCTAGGTGGGAGACAACCCACCATGGTATGATCGTTCCTTCTCCATTCTACTCTGTTTTTGAATTTTGTTTGAACCTGAAATTTTTACATGACATTCATTGCATTTTCCATTCTGCATACTGTATATAAAAAAAGAAGAAAGAGCATGTGACGCGACAGCAATAGCATCGCATGGATACTTTGGCACCCTAAATAGAGACAGGGAGTTGCACTGAAATGACGCTGGAACTGTGCATCAAGCACAAATTCCAGTGACGCGTTCGTGTGCCTCACGCGTCCGCGTTACTCATCTTCTACCCAACCTATGTGATTGCGTCGACCATGCATCTGCGTCAACCCTATTTTGCCCTAATCACGCGATCGCGTCCCCCACGCGTTCACGTGGATTTACGATCACTAACCCCAATTCACGCGAACCCTACCCTATCGCGTCCCCCAAACCTCAACCCCCCTCTTCCTTTCTTCTCTGCAACTCCAACCCTCACCACACCACCGCACCTAACCACCTTGCTCCGACCGCCGCCACACCACCCTCGACCACCCAGACCCGCCGGCCAAACCCGCTCTCTTCTTTTTTCTCTTCCTTCTGTTCCCCTCCCTTTCTCTCCTCCGCCACTGCCCCACCGCGGCCAGCCTCGGACCGCCGCAGCCACCTTTGCCGGCCACCACCCCAACCCCCACCCCCTCTTCTCATCCATACCCCCAACCCTTCACCATTCAATCCCTCCTGCACCCCTGCCACCGCCCCTGCTCCACCGCCGTGCCGCCGTGTTTCCCCCGGTGCCGCCACATCTCCACTACCTTCCCTCTGCCCTATCCCTTATTCGTACACGCACCAGGTTCTGCCTTACTGCGATTTTTCCTTACGGTTCTTCATTTCGTTTTCCAATTTTTGTTCCGAATAGGTGATATGCGGAAAACGATCCGACACAAAACTCACCGGCAAGTGCACCGGGTCGCATCAAGTAATAATAACTCACGGGAGTGAGGTCGATCCCACAGGGATTGAAGGATTGAGCAATTTTGGTTTAGTGGTTAATTTAGTCAAGCGAATCAAGATTTGGTTGAGTGATTTGTGATTTGCAGAAATTAAATTGCATTGAAAGTAAAGGGAATGTGTAAATTGCATGAAATTAAAGAGGGCAAGAAATTAAAGTGCTGAATCTTAAAGAACAAGAAATTAAATGGCAGAAACTTAGAACACAAGAAATGTAAATTGCAGAATCTTAAATTGCAAGAAATGTAAATGGCTTGAATTGTAAAGGGAATTGGGAGTTGGATTTGCAGAAATTAAACAAGGAAAAGTAAATTACAACAAACAGAGAAAATAGAAGATGACTTGGATTCAATCGGATCTAAAACAGAAATATAATTGAGCTTGAAAAGCATTAAACAGGGAATGAAAAATTTGAATTCAGATCTCAGGACCCAAGAGACTAGATAACCAAGTCTAGATCTTAATGCCTTCCTAGATCCAACAAGAACAATTGCAAAGGAAATGAAGAATTGTAAAGTGCAGAGAAAGTAGAAGAAGAAGCAATTAATAGAAACGGAAATTCAATTGTGCAGTGAACTGAAACAGGGAGATCCAAGGATGAGATTGAAATAGAATTTCTTCAATTCTCCAACCCAAGATCCAAGACAATTGTAATTGAAATTGAAAGCAAATAAACTAAGAGGAAGAGAAGTGAATTCTCCTTCCCCAAGACTAAGAAACTCAAAATCACTCAATACCCAAAAGCTTTCCTAAAACTATTCCGAAAACTCAAAGAGAAAGCTCAAAAGAAAAAGCCCCCGAATAACTTGAATTCTATCCTATTTATACACTTTCTTTAAATGATCTTCAAGCCTTGAGTTGGGCCTTTGCTCTTGGTGGACTTGGGTTGAGAGAGGCCTTGGTTGATTGCTCTTGGAGTTTGGAGAGGAATCAAAGTGAACCAATTGAACCGGGTTGGAGTTTTGCAAAAGTTTGAGTAAAAGTTTGAGGCTAACTTTTGGTCCAGCTTTTTGCTTCCTGGTTCATTTTCACTTATTCCAAAAGTTTGAGCTAAAGTTTGAGGCAAACTTTTGCTCCAACTTTTTGTCCTCTCTTCCTCCTAGCCATTCCTTCTTGCTTCAACCTTTCTCCAAGCTTTCTTCACCTATCATTAATCAACCAAACACATCAAAGCTATGCTCAAAATCATGAGATATTCAGTCTTTCACAATATGCAACAAATATAGCATAAAACCTCATGAAATTGCATTAATTCATCTATGGTTGATTCAATCAAAGGAAGCATGAAAATCTACCCAAATTGGCTTGCTTAGACCTCAAGAAAGTTCATAATTCAAGTGAAAACAAAAGAAAAAGACTAGTGAAACTAGGCTAAGATGATTTGTCATCACAACACCAAACTTAAAGCTTGCTTGTCCCCAAGCAAGAAATGAATTATGCTCAGAGGTTCTTTCAATTAAGATGGATTGAAGAACACTTGTAAAGTACAGTGAGTGAAGTGATTAAGTAACAGTGGGGTGAACTCTAAATCATATGCTCATGCAAGGGCTTCAGTGCTCACTAGTCCTCACATCTTGGGAGTCTTAGGTCTTAGGATTTCCATCCAAATGGTATCATGGAGATCTCTTTATATGTAATCACCTTGAAGCAGCTTATAGTTTCTTTGCTTTGGCCTTGACTCTAAGTGTCATGTCTCAAAGCGGCTCTTTAGATAAGCTTTCAATCAATACTCCTAAACCAGTTGGTTTTAAGGTATTAGGTGTTAAAGCACCCCTAAGGATTTACTTGCTCAAGCCTCTTTCCTTGACACACTTCAACCACAAGCATTTACTAGGATAACAACTCTTTGAGTTTTTATTTCTTTCTTTCTTTTTCTGCCTAGTAATTGATGCTCAGAGCCTTGGGCCATGTTCTTTTTGTTTTTGTATTTTCTTTACTTTTCTTTTTGTTTTGTTTGCTGCTTCTCGGATCAATTGATTTTTGAGAATCTCCACAATACTTCTTTGAACTTCATATCCTGCCTATGAGCTCCCATGCAAGTTTTCACAAGCATGCAACCTCAATACATAATCATACAACTAGAACCACCACTTCTCCTAATCTTTTACTTACCTCAAAATTGTTTAATTCCTCAATCCTCTTTTCAAAGAACTTTCATGTGATGCATTCTTGAAAATTGAGTGCAAAAAAGTTTTGAAGATAAGAATGTTGTGAATAATCAAGCATCTTGCTTATTGAATTGCAGAAAAACTATACTAGACAGATGGATAGATAAGGGTGTGGTATTACTTTCAATTATAGCAGTGTTTGATGTAAAACAATCACTTAACAATACAACCTTTTGGAGTTCACTTGCTTTCCTTCTTCTCGTCATCATCATTGCTGGCCTTCCCCTTCATCTTTCATCTCTTTGGTTGATGATGCTTAATTTCTCCAAAAGTTTGTATGGTATTCTGCAATGATATTGAAAGTTGCTTGTTCTCTAAGCACTTAGAAACAGTGGTTAGTCTGCATGATTTATTTGTGGGCTTTTTGAACTTACTTTGGTGTGGGAACACCAAACTTAGTACCTTGCCAATGGTTCTCATGCATCAAATTAACCATGTGTGAAACTCTTTTCTTTTTTTTTTCAAAAGCAATAAAACTGAAAACTAGGAAACAGCAAAATAGTTAACTAGTTCATCCAATATGCTTGAAGCCAGCATTATGCAGAAAGTGGGAATGTGTTTTATGATGGGATTTTGGTGGAACACCAAACTTAGAATCCTTCATTCTCCTTTATATTGTTTTGGTGCGCAACACCAAACTTAGCTTCTTGCAATCTAGATAAAACTAATTAACCGTTTTATTGAAATAGATATGAAAAGATGGTTACCTCCGGTTGGGTTGCCTCCCAACAAGCGCTCTTTTATTGTCACTAGCTTGACATGTTGTTCTTCACTTTCTTCCTCTTCTTCCAGTTGGTTAAGAGGAATGACCTCAAGGGGGGAAAGTTTCAGCTGTTGTTCCCTTTCTTAGTCTCTTCTCAGCAAGCCTCCTTTTGTACACAGCTTGATTGAGCTTGCTTGCTAGTTCAGGGGAAGGATTGTTTGCAGTTGACCTTCTCTTGAATGTTGTCCTTTGTAGCTTGGTCACAATCCTCTTCTCGGTGCTTTTGTTAATTGCCTTCACTTTCTTGAATCCAAGTCTTGGTGGTTGTGTGATTGTTAGAGTCTTCTTTTCATCAAGAGCCTCTTGCAATGGTGGTTCTGTAAGCTCTTCCTCTGCGTACTTCTCTGCTTCACTTGAGTTTGGAATTCTTTGGTTGTCTTTCTCACTTTCTTGCTCTTCCACTTCCTCTTTTACACTCAACATTTGTTTTAATAGCTCTTTCATGGAGGAGGTTTGTTGATCTTCCCAACATTTCTTCATCTCCTCTTCATATCTTTCAATCATGGATTCAATTGTTGAGCCATTTTGTTCCAAGGAGGTTTGAGAGAGTTGTGAGTTTTCATGTTCCCTTGTCATCTCAAGTGGCTTCTGTGAATATGCAAGGTCAGGTTCAAATGTTTCCTCTACCTCAATTTTCATTGAAATTTCTCTTGACACAGAGGCTTCCTCATCTTTCTTTTCCACTTCCTCACCCACAGATTTGTCTTCATCCTTACTGTTTGATGGTTCTAAGTTCCTCTTTGTTTGCTCTAAGGGCCCATTCATCTTCTTGAGGATGGTTTCTTCCCAAGATGGGGATTTTGTGTATCTTTCCACTAGTTTTCTGTGTATTTCAATGGCTTCGCATTGGCGTTCTAAGGGTTCTTTGGACCATTGAAGGTAATCCTCAACTGCTAATTCAAGAGATGAAGGTTGAGAGTAATTTTGGTGACGTGAATGTGTTGTGGTGAAGTTGTGTTGAGGGGTGTGGAATGAGTTGTGTGATTGATGGGATGACTGGTATGGATTTTGGAGGAAACTTTGTGTTGAGGCATAATCAAGTGATGAAGAACTTTTAAATGAGAAATTGGGACGTGAGGGTGGATGCTCTTTCATTCTGTGGTGATGCTCCCATCTACCATGAGGATAATAATATGAATTATTTTGTAGTGGTGGTTGGTATCCCATATGATTCTCCTGCTCATCTTGTGTCTCTGAAGTAAATCTCCATGGATTGGAGTACTTATAATTTGTATTTTCTTGGTGATATTCCCAGCCACCATTAGAGATTGGTGATGGTGGGTAATATCCCCTAAAATTTTTTTGATCATAAGATGAGTTGAACTCCATTTGAACTTTGGAAAACACAACACCATTGAAAATTGAAATTACTCATATCAGATATGAGAATTTCTTAGTGAGGCATAAACTCAAACACCTTGGTTTCAATCTAAAACAGAGAACAAAAATAAAGAAAATGCTTGATCTAGACCACCACCTCACTTAATCATTGTCAATCTATTTAATCCCCGGCAACGGCGCCAAAAACTTGATGTGCGAAAAACGATCCGACACAAAACTCACCGGCAAGTGCACCGGATCGCATCAAGTAATAATAACTCACGGGAGTGAGGTCGATCCCACAGGGATTGAAGGATTGAGCAATTTTGGTTTAGTGGTTGATTTAGTCAAGCGAATCAAGATTTGGTTGAGTGATTTGTGATTTGCAGAAATTAAATTGCATTGAAAGTAAAGGGAATGTGTAAATTGCATGAAATTAAAGAGGGCAAGAAATTAAAGTGCTGAATCTTAAAGAATAAGAAATTAAATGGCAGAAACTTAGAACACAAGAAATGTAAATTGCAGAATCTTAAATTGCAAGAAATGTAAATGGCTTGAATTGTAAAGGGAATTGGGAGTTGGATTTGCAGAAATTAAACAAGGAAAAGTAAATTGCAACAAACAGAGAAAATAGAAGATGACTTGGATTCAATCGGATCTAAAACAGAAATATAATTGAGCTTGAAAAGCATTAAACAGGGAATGAAAAATTTGAATTCAGATCTCAGGACCCAAGAGACTAGATAACCAAGTCTAGATCTTAATGCTTTCCTAAATCCAACAAAAAAAATTGCAAAGGAAATGAAGAATTGTAAAGTGCAGAGAAAGTAGAAGAAGAAGCAATTAATAGAAACGGAAATTCAATTATGCAGTGAACTGAAACAAGGAGATCCAAGGATGAGATTGAAACAGAATTTCTTCAATTCTCCAACCCAAGATCCAAGACAATTGTAATTGAAATTGAAAGCAAATAAACTAAGAGGAAGAGAAGTGAATTCTCCTTCCCCAAGACTAAGAAACTCAAAATCACTCAATACCCAAAAGCTTTCCTAAAACTATTCCGAAAACTCAAAGAGAAAGCTCAAAAGAAAAAGCCCCCGAATAACTTGAATTCTATCCTATTTATACACTTTCTTCAAATGATCTTCAAGCCTTGAGTTGGGCCTTTGCTCTTGGTGGACTTGGGTTGAGAGATGCCTTGGTTGATTGCTCTTGGAGTTTGGAGAGGAATCAAAGTGAATCAATTGAACCGGGTTGGAGTTTTGCAAAAGTTTGAGTAAAAGTTTGAGTAAAAGTTTGAGGCTAACTTTTGGTCCAGCTTTTTGCTTCCTGGTTCATTTTCACTTATTCCAAAAGTTTGAGCTAAAGTTTGAGGCAAACTTTTGCTCCAACTTTTTGTCCTCTCTTCCTCCTAGCCATTCCTTCTTGCTTTAACCTTTCTCCAAGCTTTCTTCACCTATCATTAATCAACCAAACACATCAAAGCTATGCTCAAAATCATGAGATATTCATTCTTTCACAATATGCAACAAATATAGCATAAAACCTCATGAAATTGCATTAATTCATCTATGGTTGATTCAATCAAAGGAAGCATGAAAATCTACCCAAATTGGCTTGCTTAGACCTCAAGAAAGTGCATAATTCAAGTGAAAACAAAAGAAAAAGACTAGTGAAACTAGGCTAAGATGACTTGTCATCAATAGGCTAGATAGAGATGCATGTTTGTAGTGGATTATAGGTGGTTAGGTAGCTAAGATGTGGTTAGTGGATTTAAGCTTGATAATTGCACCGTTCTTGTTATCTGTTTATCTGTTCTGTAATTGTAATCTGGCTGTGATGTTCATACTGTTCATATGCTACTCTTAACTGTTGCCTGCTGCTGTTACACTACTCTTTCATATTCATGTAATTTGTGCAGCCTTATTTCCATTCATATGAACTTTTTTATTTTCTTGCTATTTGTTTTCCAGGACCATCCAATTTCAGCCGGAATGCTGCCCAATTTTCTGCAAATTATTTTCTTTTTACATTCAAGAATTGGTTTAGGGATTTCTCAATTTTTTGCTACTCAACCAAACCAATTCTTGAATGCACAGGCCTGCTTCCTTATTCCTTTCGGCTTCCTGGTTAACAAATTGCTTTATTGATGATTTGATTTTTACTACTTCTGTATCTATCTGATTCATCATCAATACCCTGTTATCCCTGCTTGAATATGAGTAGATTATTCTTTAACTGTGTGAATTTATTGTTACCTAGGAAACCATTCTCATGCCACTTACCATTAACCTTCTTTTCACTAACTCACTCTTTAACTTTCTAACTTCCTTTTTACATCCTAACCATTTTAACTTTCAAAACTTCTCCTTTATGTTTTCCTTTATTTACTTTAACTTTTTAACTCAATGCATGATTACTGTTTTTCCTTCTTAACATGAATTTCACTTAGCATGTATTTTGGATTGTCATTTTTATTTTCAGACTTTTTCCTTATATACAATTCCGAATACTCACATCTTTCACTCAATTCTCGCTTCTCTTGCTCTTTTGCCACTCTATGCTTATATTGCTATTATCCTATTTGCCTACTTGTTTTCCTGCTTTTATTCCTCAATTATCTCCTGGCAATTCTGTCTTTCAGGATGTTTGACTCTCAAGGCAGGGGAAAGGGCAAAGTAACCACTGGCAAAAGGAAAAACGGCGAATCCTATGCTTCCATCCTTGGCATCTTACATGATGACTCCTGGCGGGAGAAGAACTTTACCCCGCAGGAAAAAGCTGATCAGTTGGTACCTGCGGCTGACCCGGTGAAATTTGCAAACAAGTTCTGTGAGCTGAAGTACCCCATTTTTGCCACATCCAGGAACCTATACCTGGAAAGGACTCTCAAAATTCCAGAAGAACTCAAGCAGTACACTTCAGATCAGATCAAATAAAGAGGCTGGTTCTTCCTAGAGAGAAATTTGACTGAGATCAACTCATCCCGGGTCAAAAAATTCTACTGTAAATACTTTCTATCATCCCTGGATGCAGTACAGCTCAGAGGCAAACAAGTTCTAGTCACTGAGGAAGCAATTGAAGACATCCTCCAGCTTCCACCTAAATCAGATCAGCCAGATGGTTACCAGAAAGCTGAGGAGGATATGAGATTCATGAGGTTTGATTGGGATGCAGTGAAAAGGGATATCACTCTTGATCCTACTGTTCCATGGGTCATGGGTAAGAGCACAGTGGTACCCAAGGGAATCAGGCTCATTTATTTGAATGATGAGGCTCGGCTATGGCAATAGATTCTGAGTAACTACGTGATGCCGAGCACTCATGAGACGGAGGTGCCAGCTGCTATGATTACCCTCATCTGGTGTGTGATGACGGGTAAGGACTTATATCTACCCCGCTTCATCCGGCATTACATGACCAGAGTCCATGTTAGAGGCACCCTCCCCTTTCCATTCCTGATTACTCAGTTGGGTCGCCGAGCTGAGGTACCTTGGGAGGTTGCTGATGAAAAGCCACCCGCCGTAGACTGCAAAAAGATCATCCCTCACAGTTGGAAGTTTCAGGCTTTCGGCTATCGACCTCCATTTCTCACTGACTCTGCTGAGGCAGCTACTTCTTCAGCTGCTCCTTCTGCTTCCAGTGGCCCAACACCACACACTGCACCACACCATGAGGAGCACTACCAGCTACAGACCACTGATCCAGACATTTCTCTACGGACAGAGCCCCCACTTCAGCAGACTGCTCCTTGGTGCACGAAATTATGATTCATTCTTTTCACAACTCAACAGTCCCCGGTAATAGCTCCAAAGAACTTGGTGCTTAATACCATGGTCTAAACATAATTTCACAACTTCGCACAACTAACCAGCAAGTGCACTGGGTCGTCCAAGTAATAAACCTTACGCGAGTAAGGGTCGATCCCACGGAGATTATTGGTATGAAGCAAGCTATGATCACCTTGTAAATCTCAGTCAGGCAGATTCAAATGGTTATGGATGATATATGAATAAAGCATAAAGATAGAGATACTTATGTAATTCATTGGTGAGAATTTCAGATAAGCGAATGGAGATGCTTTGTCCCTTCCGTCTCTCTGCTTTCCTACTGTCTTCATCCAATCCTTCTTATTCCTTTCCATGGCAAGCTGTATGTTGGGCATCACCGTTGTCAGTGGCTACAGTCCCGTCCTCTCAGTGAAAATGTTCAACGCACCCTGTCACGGCATGGCTAATCATCTGTCGGTTCTCAATCAGGTTGGAATAGAATCCATTGATTCTTTTGCGTCTGTCACTAACGCCCAGCCTTCAGGAGTTTGAAGCTCGTCACAGTCATTCAATCATTGAATCCTACTCAGAATACCACAGACAAGGTTTAGACCTTCCAGATTTTCTTGAATGCCGCCATCAATTCTAGCTTATACCACGAAGATACCGATTAAAGAATCCAAGAGATAAACATTCAAGCCTTGTTTGCTTGTAGAATGGAAGTGGTTGTCAGGCATGCGTTCATAAGTGAGAATGATGATGAGCGTCACATAATCATCACATTCATCAAGTTCTTGAGTGCGAATGAATATCTTGGAATAAGAACAAGCTGAATTGAATAGAAGAACAATAGTAATTGCATTAATACTCGAGGTACAGCAGAGCTCCACACCTTAATCTATGGTGTGTAGAAACTCCACCGTTGAAAATACATAAGAATAGGGTCTAGGCATGGCCGTGAGGCCAGCCTCCCAATGATCTAAGAACTAGACATCCAAAGATGATCTAGAGATCTGAAGTGATCAAAAGATGATCTAGAGATCTAAAGTGATCAAAAGATGAAAATACAATAGTAAAAGGTCCTATTTGTAGAGAACTAGTAGCCTAGGGTTTACAGAAATGACATAAAAATCCACTTCCGGGCCCACTTGGTGTGTGCTTGGGCTGAGCATTGAAGCATTTTCGTGTAGAGACTTCTCTTGGAGTTAAACACCAGCTTTTGTGCCAGTTTGGGCGTTTAACTCCCATTCTTGTGCCAGTTCCGGCGTTTAACGCCGGGCATTCTTGAGCTGATTTGGAACGCCGGTTTGGGCCATCAATCTTGGGCAAAGTATGGACTATTATACATTGCTGGAAAGCCCAGAATGTCTACTTTCCAACGCCGTTGAGAGCGCGCCAATTGGGTGTCTGTAGCTCCATAAATTACACTTCGAGTGCTGGGAGGTCAGAATCCAACAGCATCTGCAGTCCTTTTCAGTCTCTGAATCAGATTTTTGCTCAGGTCCCTCAATTTCAGCCAGAAAATACCTGAAATCACAAAAAAACACACAAACTCATAGTAAAGTCCAGAAAAGTGAATTTTAACTAAAAACTAATAAAAATATAATAAAAACTAACTAAAACATACTAAAAACATACTAAAAACAATGCCAAAAAGCGTACAAATTATCCGCTCATCACAACACCAAACTTAAATTGTTGCTTGTCTCCAAGCAACTGAAAATCAAATAAGATAAAGAGAAGAGAATATGCAATGAATTCCAAAAACATCTATGAAGATCAGTATTAATTAGATGAGCGGGGCTTTTAGCTTTTTGCCTCTGAACAGTTTTGGCATCTCACTCTATCCTTTGAAATTCAGAATGATTGGCTTCTATAGGAACTCAGAATCCAGATAGTATTATTGATTCTCCTATTTAAGTATGATGATTCGTGAACACAGCTACTTTATGAGTCTTGGCGGTGGCCCAAAGCACTCTGTCTTCCAGTATTACCACCGGATACATACATGCTACAGACACATAATTGGGTGAACCTTTTCAGATTGTGACTCAGCTTTGCTAGAGTCCCCAATTAGAGGTGTCCAGGGTTCTTAAGCACACTCTTTTTGCCTTGGATCACAACTTTATTTCTTTCTTTTTCTTTCTTTTTCTTTTTCTCCCCTTTTTTTCGTTTTTTTTTTGTAGTCACTGCTTTTTCTTGCTTCAAGAATCATTTTTATGATTTTTCAGATCCTCAGTAACATGTCTCCTTTTTCATCATTCTTTCAAGAGCCAACCATTCATGAACAACAAATTCAAAAGACATATGCACTGTTTAAGCATACATTCAGAAAACAAAAGTATTGCCACCACATCAAAATAATTAATCTGTTATAAAATTTAAAATTCATGCAATTTTTCTCTTTTTTTAATTAAGAACATTTTTCATTTAAGAGAGGTGATGGATTCATAGGACATTCATAACTTTAAGGCATAGACACTAAGACACTAATGATCACAAGACACAAACATAGATAAACATAAGCATGATTTTTCGAAAAACAAAAATAAAGAACAAGGAAATTAAAGAACGGGTCCACCTTAGTGATGGCGGCTTGTTCTTCCTCTTGAAGATCTTATGGAGTGCTTGAGCTCCTCAATGTCTCTTCCTTGTCTTTGTTGCTCCTCTCTCATGATTCTTTGATCTTCTCTAATTTCATGGAGGAGGATGGAATGTTCTTGGTGCTCCACCCTTAGTTGTCCCATGTTGGAACTCAATTCTCCTAGGGAGGTGTTGATTTGCTCCCAATAGTTTTGTGGAGGAAAGTGCATCCCTTGAGGTATCTCAGGGATTTCATGATGAGTGGGATCTCTTGTTTGCTCTATCCTTTTCTTAGTGATGGGCTTGTCCTCATCAATGGGGATGTCTCCCTCTATGTGAATTCCAACTGAATAACAGAGGTGACAAATGAGATGAGGAAAGGCTAACCTTGCCAAGGTAGAGGACTTGTCCGCCACCTTATAAAGTTCTTGGGCTATAACCTCATGAACTTCTACTTCTTCTCCAATCATGATACTATGGATCATGATGGCCCGGTCTAGAGTAACTTTAGACCGGTTGCTAGTGGGAATGATTGAGCGTTGGATAAACTCCAACCATCCCCTAGCTACGGGCTTGAGGTCATGCCTTCTCAATTGAACCGGCTTCCCTCTTGAATCTCTCTTCCATTAGACGCCCTCTTCACAGATGTCTATGAGGACTTGGTCCAACCTTTGATCAAAGTTGACCCTTCTAGTGTAGGGGTGTTCATTTCCTTGCATCATGGGCAAGTTGAATGCCAACCTTACATTTTCCGGACTAAAATCTAAGTATTTCCCCCGAACCATTGTAAGCCAATTCTTTGGGTCTGGGTTCACACTTTGATCATGGTTCTTGGTGATCCATGCATTGGCATAGAACTCTTGAACCATTAAGATTCCGACTTGTTGAATGGGGTTGGTAAGAACTTCCCAACCTCTTCTTCGAATCTCATGTCGGATCTCCGGATATTTACTCTTTTTGAGTTTGAAAGGGACCTCGGGGATCACCTTCTTCAAGGCCACAATTTCATTGAAGTGGTCTTCATGCACCCTTGAGATGAATCTCTCCATCTCCCATGACTCGGAGGTGAAAGCTTTTGCCTTCCCTTTCCTCTTTCTAGAGGTTTCTCCGGCCTTGGATGCCATAAATGGTTATGAAAAAACAAAAGCAATGCTTTTACCACACCAAACTTAAAAGGTTTGCTCGTCCTCAAGCAAAAGAAAAAAGAAGAGAGTAGAAGAAGAAGAAATAGAGGAGATGGAGGTGGCTTTGTGGTTCGGCCAAAAAGGGGGAGAAGTAGTGTTTAGGGTGTGTGATGAGGGAGTGAAGATGGGTTTATATAGGGGTGGAGAGAGGGGTAGGGTTCGGTTATGGGAGGGTGGGTTTGGGAGGGAAAGTGGTTTAAATTTGAATGGTGAAGTAGGTGGGGTTTTATGAAGGATGGATGTGAGTGGTGAAGAGAAAGATGGGATTTGATAGGTGAAGGGTTTTTGGGGAAGAGGTGTTGAGGTGATTGGTGAATGGGTGAAGAAGAAGAGAGAGAGTGGTGGGGTAGGTGGGGATCTTGTGGGGTCCACAGATCCTGAGGTGTCAAGGAAAAGTCATTCCTGCACCAAGTGGCGAGCAAAAATGCTCTCTGTGCCAATTCTGGCGTTAAACGCCGGGCTGGTGCCCCTTTCTAGCGTTTAACGCCAGCTTCTTGCCCTTTCCTGGCATTTAACGCCAGTCTGGTGCCCCTTTCTGGCGTTAAACGCCCAGAATGGTGCCAGACTGGGCGTTAAACGCCCATTTGCTGCCCTTACTGGCGTTTAAACGCCAGTAAGATCTTCCTCCAGGGTGTGTTGTTTTTCTTTCTATTTTTCATTCTATTTTTGCTTTTTCAATTGATTTTGTGACTTCTCATGATCATCAACCTACAGAAAACATAAAATAACAAAAGAAAATAGATTAAATATAACATTGGGTTGCCTCCCAACAAGCTCTTCTTTAATGTCAGTAGCTTGATAGTGGGCTCTCATGGAGCCTCAAAGGTACTCAGAGCAATGTTGGAACCTCCCAACACCAAACTTAGAGTTTGAATGTGGGGGTTCAACACCAAACTTAGAAGTTGGTTGTGGCCTCCCAACACCAAACTTAGAGTTTGACTGTGGGGGCTCTGTTTGACTCTGTTTTGAGAGAAGCTCTTCATGCTTCCTCTCCATGGTGACAGAGGGATATCCTTGAGCCTTAAACACAAAGGATTCTTCATTCACTTGAATGATCAATTCTCCTCTGTCCACATCAATCACAGCCTTTGCTGTGTCTAGGAAGGGTCTACCAAGGATGATGGATTCATCCATGCACTTCCCAGTCTCTAGGACTATGAAATCAGCAGGGATGTAATGGTCTTCAATCTTCACCAGAACATCCTCTACTAGCCCATAAGCTTGTTTTCTTGAATTGTCTGCCATCTCTAGTAAGATTTTTGCAGTTTGTACCTCAAAGATCCCTAGCTTCTCCATTACAGAGAGAGGCATGAGGTTTACACTTGACCCTAAGTCACACAGAGCCTTCTTAAAGGTCATGGTGCCTATGGTACAAGGTATTAAAAACTTCCCAGGATCTTATCTCTTTTGAGGTAATCTCTGCCTAGACAAGTCATCCAGTTCTTTGGTGAGCAAAGGGGGTTCATCCTCCCAAGTCTCATTACCAAATAACTTGTCATTTAGCTTCATGATTGCTCCAAGGTATTTAGCAACTTGCTCTTCAATGACATACTCATCCTCTTCAGAGGAAGAATACTCATCAGAGCTCATGAATGGCAGAAGTAAATCCAATGGAATCTCTATGGTCTCATTTTGAGCCTCAGATTCCCACAGTTTCTCATTAGGGAACTCATTGGAGGCCAGTGGACGTCCATTGAGGTTTTCCTCAGTGGCGTTCATTGCCTCTTCCTCCTCTCCAAGTTCGGCCATGTAGGTCATGTTAATGGCCTTGCACTCTCCTTTTGGATTCTCTTCTGTATTGCTTGGAAGAGTAATAGGAGGGAGTTCAGTAACTTTCTTACTCAGCTGTCCCACTTGTGCCTCCAAATTCCTAATGGAGGACCTTGTTTCAGTCATGAAACTTTGAGTGGTTTTGATTAGATCAGAGACCATGGTTGCTAAGTCAGAGTGGCTCTGCTTAGAATTCTCTGTCTGTTGCTGAGAAGATGATGGAAAAGGCTTGCCATTGCTAAACCTATTTCTTCCACCATTATTGTTGTTGAAACCTTGTTAAGGTCTCTGTTGATCCTTCCATGAGAGATTTGGATAATTTCTCCATGAAGAATTATAGGTGTTTCCATAGGGTTCTCCCATGTAATTCACCTCTTCCATTGAAGGGTTCTCAGGATCATAAGCTTCTTCTTCAGATGAAGCATCCTTAGTACTGCCTGGTGCATTTTGCATTCCAGCCAGACTTTGAGAAATCAAATTGACTTGCTGAGTCAATATTTTGTTTTGAGCCAATATGGCATTCAGAGTATCAATCTCAAGAACTCCTTTCTTCTGATTTGTCCCATTGTTCACAGGATTCCTTTCATAAGTGTACATGAATTGGTTATTTGCAACCATTTCAATTAGTTCTTGAGCTTCTGTAGGCGTCTTCTTCAGATGAAGAGATCCTCTATCAGAGCTATCCAAAGACATCTTGGACAGTTCAGACAGACCATCATAGAAAATTCCTATGATGCTCCATTCAGAAAGCATATCAGAGGGGCACTTTCTGATCAATTGTTTGTATCTTTCCCAATCTTCATAGAGGGATTCTCCTTCCTTCTGTCTGAAGGTTTGGACTTCCACTCTAAGCTTACTCAATTTTTGAGGTGGAAAGAACTTTGCCAAGAAGGCATTGACTAGCTTTTCCCAAGAGTTCAGGCTTTCTTTAGGTTGTAAGTCCAACCATATTCTAGCTCTGTCTCTTACAGCAAAAGTGAATAGCATAAGTCTGTAGACCTCAGGGTCAACCCCATTAGTCTTGACAGTGTCACAGATTTGCAAGAACTCAGCTAAAAATTGATGAGGATCTTCCAATGGAAGTCCATGGAACTTGCAATTCTGTTGCATTAGAGAAACTAATTGAGGCTTAAGCTCAAAGTTGTTTGCTCCAATGGCAGGGATAGAGATGCTTCTCCCATAGAAATCGGGAGTAGGTGCAGTAAAGTCACCCAGCACCTTCCTTGCATTGTTGGCATTGTTGTTGTTTTCGGCTGCCATGTCTTTTTCTTTGAAGATTTCTGTTAGATCCTCTATAGAGAGTTGTGCCTTAGCTTCTCTTAGCTTTCACTTCAAGGTCCTTTCAGCTTCAGGGACAGCCTCAACAAGAATGCTTTTGTCTTTGCTTCTGCTCATATGAAAGAGAAGAGAACAAGAAAATATGGAATCCTCTATGTCACAGTATAGAGATTCCTTGAGGTGTCAGAGGAAAAGAAAAATAGAAGAAGAGGTAGAAGTATTCGAACTTATCAAAAGAGATGGAGTTCGAATTGTTTCTTGAGGAATAGTGTTAGTCCATAAATAGAAGGATGTGAGAAGAGGGGAAGAAATTTTCGAAAATTAAGTAAAAGATTTTAAAAACATTTTGAAAAATACTAATTGATTTTCGAAAACTAAGAGTGGAAAAGAAATCAAGTGATTTTTGAAAAAGATTTTGAAATTATGAATCAAAAGGATATGATTGAAAACTATTTTGAAAAAGATGTGATTAGAAGATATGATTGAAAAGTTATGGTTTTAAAAAGATGTGATTGAGAAGGTATGATTTGAAAAACAATTTAAAAAGATTTTGATTTTGAAAATTAATGACTTGGCTAACAAGGAAAGATATGATTCAAACATTAAACCTTTCTCAACAGAAAAGGCAACATACTTGAAATGTTGAATCAAATCATTAATTGATAGCAAGTATTTTTGAAAATGGAAAGAAATTGATTTTGAAAAAGATTTGATTGAAAAGATTTGATCTGAAAAAGATTTAATTTTGAAAAGATTTTGAAAACTTGAAAAAAATTTGAATTAAAAATAGAATGTTCCTTCTTGTGCCATCCTGGCGTTAAACGCCCAGAATGGTATCCATTCTGGCTTTTAACGCCCAAAACACTACCCTTTTGGGGTTAAACGCCCAACCAGGCACCCTGGCTGGCGTTTAAACGCCAGTTTGCCTTCCTCACTGGGCGTTTTGAACGCCCAGCTTTTTCTGTATAATTCCTCTGCTGCATGTTCTGAATCTTCAATTCTCTGTATTATTGACTTGAAAAGACACAAATTAAAAATATTTTTGGATTTTTAATAATGAGAATAATCAAAATGCAACTAAAATTAAATAACGATGCATGCAAGACACCAAACTTAGCAGTTTTTATACTACTGACACTAACAAAATGAGAATGCATATGACAAACAAAAAAATACTCAAGACAAGAGAATTTAAAGATCAGAGCAAGGAAATCATCAAGAACATCTTGAAGATCACTTAAGACACATGAATGAATGCAAGAAGAACAAAAACATGCAATTGACACCAAACTTAACATGAGACACTAGACTCAACAAGAAACATATAATATTTTTGGTTTTTATGATTTTGTATTTTTTTTTTGGATTTTTCGAAAATTAAGTGGAAAAGAAAATAAAGATATCAAAATTCTTAATGAGAATTCTAGGAATCATGCAATGTTAGTCTAAAGCTTTAGTCTAAAGGAATTAGACATGGCTAGCCAAGCTTCAGCAGGACATTATATTCAAGAGCTAAATTGATGAGAATCAATCAGCTTTGGTGATGGTAAGAACATCACCTTGAAACACTAGAATTCATTCTTAAGAACTCTGAAGAAAGATACCTAATCTAAGCAACAAGATGAACCATCAGTTGTCCATACTCGAAACAATCCCCGGCAACGGCGCCAAAAACTTGATGCACGAAATTGTGATTCATTCTTTTCACAACTCAACAGTCCCCGGTAATAGCTCCAAAGAACTTGGTGCTTAATACCATGGTCTAAACATAATTTCACAACTTCGCACAACTAACCAGCAAGTGCACTGGGTCGTCCAAGTAATAAACCTTACGCGAGTAAGGGTCGATCCCACGGAGATTGTTGGTATGAAGCAAGCTATGGTCACCTTGTAAATCTCAGTCAGGCAGATTCAAATGGTTATGGATGATATATGAATAAAGCATAAAGATAGAGATACTTATGTAATTCATTGGTGAGAATTTCAGATAAGCGAATGGAGATGCTTTGTCCCTTCTGTCTCTCTGCTTTCCTACTGTCTTCATCCAATCCTTCTTACTCCTTTTCATGGCAAGTTGTATGTTGGGCATCACCGTTGTCAATGGCTACAGTCCCGTCCTCTCAGTGAAAATGTTCAACGTACCCTGTCATGACACGGCTAATCATCTGTCGGTTCTCAATCAGGTTAGAATAGAATCCATTGATTCTTTTGCATCTGTCACTAACGCCCAGCCTTCAGGGGTTTGAAGCTCGTCACAGTCATTCAATCATTGAATCCTACTCAGAATACCACAGACAAGGTTTAGACCTTCTGGATTCTCTTGAATGCCGCCATCAATTCTAGCTTATACCACGAAGATTCCGATTAAAGAATCCAAGAGATAAACATTCAAGCCTTGTTTGTTTGTAGAACGGAAGTGGTTGTCAGGCACTCGTTCATAAGTGAGAATGATGATGAGCATCACATAATCATCACATTCATCAAGTTCTTGAGTGCGAATGAATATCTTGGAATAAGAACAAGCTGAATTGAATAGAAGAACAATAGTAATTGCATTAATACTCGAGGTACAGCAGAGCTCCACACCTTAATCTATGGTGTGTAGAAACTCCACCGTTGAAAATACATAAGAACAGGGTCTAGGTATGGCCGTGAGGCCAGCCTCCCAATGATCTAAGAACTAGACGTCCAAAGATGATCTAGAGATCTGAAGTGATCAAAAGATGATCTAGAGATCTAAAGTGATCAAAAGAGGAAAATACAATAGTAAAAGGTCCTATTTGTAGAGAACTAGTAGCCTAGGGTTTACAGAAATGACATAAAAATCTACTTCCGGGCCCACTTGGTGTGTGCTTGGGCTGAGCATTGAAGCATTTTCGTGTAGAGACTTCTCTTGGAGTTAAACGCCAGCTTTTGTGCCAGTTTGGGCGTTTAACTCCCATTCTTGTGCTAGTTCCGGCGTTTAACGCCGGGCATTCTTGAGCTGATTTGGAACGCCGGTTTGGGCCATCAAATATTAGGCAAAGTATTGACTATTATACATTGCTGGAAAGCCCAGAATGTCTACTTTCCAACGTCGTTGAGAGCGCGCCAATTGGGCTTTTGTAGCTCCAGAAAATCCACTTCGAGTGCTGGGAGGTCATAATCCAACAGCATCTGCAGTCCTTTTCAGTCTCTGAATCAGATTTTTGCTCAGGTCCCTCAATTTCAGCCAGAAAATACCTGAAATCACAAAAAAACACACAAACTCATAGTAAAGTCCAGAAAAGTGAATTTTAACTAAAAACTAATAAAAATATAATAAAAACTAACAAAAACATACTAAAAACATACTAAAAACAATACCAAAAAGCGTACAAATTATTCGCTCATCACTCCTCCTACCCTCACAGAGACTGAAGACCCTCAGCTTACCACCGAGACACCGGCAGCCCATCCTTCCAGAGATGACACTTTCTCACATCCAGTTTGAGTGAGCATCGAGGATGATGCTATTATTTAAGTGTGGGGAAGTCGCCATCTCTGGCATATATTTCTTTTGGTGAACCACTATAGACTCTTATCTTATTTTGTTTATTTTTTGTATTTTATTTGCACATTTTTCTCTCTTTTGTTTTTGTTGTACTTTTGCATTCTGCACTTTGGGCTGTATATATCTTGGATATTTTAGCTTAAGTTGCACCTTAGTTTACTAGTTATATATTAAGTGGATTAATTAGTGTAGTTTACCCTTTAGCATATGATAAGTTTGGTTTAAATTGAAAATAAAAAGAAAGTAAGCTAGAGATTTTAACAGAATCAAAACAATCCATACCCCTTGTATATATATAGCATTACATGTTAGTTAGTTAACAATATTTCATCAAAGAGGAACATTAAAACTTTAAAGCCACCCAAATAAATTTTACATTGAGAATAATGGGAAGTCTTAATTTCTACTTGCATGACATGTATAACTAATATATGATTTTTTAAGCTAGAGAACACACAGCCTGAGAGTTTTGAGCTTAATTGTATGGTTACATTCAAACCATAATTTTTATTCCTGTGTGCTTCACCCTTCTTTTTATTCTGATGTTCTTTGCTTTGTTTTAATCTATATGTCCGATTATAGAATATAGATACATACTAAGAAAGTGATTGAGGCCATCATTTGAATTTTTCCTTACTTATCCCAAATTAGCCTACCTTTTACATCACCCTTGTTAGTCCCCTCAAGCTTGTTAATCCCCTCTTTTTCTATAAACCACATTACTAACCTTAAGCAGAAAAACAAAATATGAATCCCAAGTTGAATCCTTGGTTAGCTTAAGATAAGGTATTGTGTATAATTTAAGTGTGGGGAACTTTATGGGAACATAGATGATAGGAACAAAGGTAGAAAGTTTAAAGAATAAAAATATTCAAAATAAAAATTTTAGGAAGCATGCTCATGTGAAATCAATTGAATTACCATGTGCAGTTTCAAAAAAAAATTCTATTTTCGGTATTTAATTGAGGGGACACAAAGAAATTCCCCAGTTACAAAATAAAAAGAATCAATGCACATGGGATAAAATTAAAATCACTACATGAGTTTGCAATACAAAGTGAGAAAACTGTGGGCAAATAGGTTGAGAAGCTTTAAATTACAAAATATGTGTGTTAGGTGAGATCTTAGACTAATCAAGGATTCACTTATTGGCTCACTTAGTGATGCAGGTGGAAATTGTCTCTCAACAAATTTCCTTCGGCAAGTGTACCGAATTTGTCGTCAAGTAAAAACTCACAATAGAGTGAGGTTGAATCCCACAGGGATTGATTGATCAAGCAACTTTAATTAGAAGAATGTTCTAGTTGAGCTAATTCAGAATTTGGGTTGAGAATTGTAGAAAATAAAATGGCGGTAATGTAAATGACAGGAAAAGTAAATGCTAGAATTAAAGAGCTGGAAGTAAATGACTGAAATTAAATTGCAGAATTGTAAACGGGAATGGGGTGTTTGCTCATGAAAATAAATGCAGAAATTAAAGAGAATGGGTGAGATCAAAATTGGGGAGTTCATTGGGCACAGGAGATGTTGCAATTCTCCGGATCAAGTTCATTTTCATCTCTTCCTCAATCAATGCATTCATTGATCTCCTTGGCAATCTTAATTGATTGAATTACAATTTCTTGCAATTCAATCTCTCAAATCTTGATCAATAGCCAATTCCTTGGTCAATTGCTCATGAGAAGAGATGAAGTGTGGTCACTGATTATACCACATGCATTTCCCAAATCAATATTTGAGAGGATTATAGTCACATATCCATCCAAACCTAATTTGGTCCAGCATGAGAAAGCATTTCTAGCTTGATCTCTTCATTCCTCTTTCAAGGTTCACAAGGGATCCAAGTTTGAATAGTTTCTTTTCCAAGATAACTACCCAATGGGATGAAGATCGAAAGCTTTCAAGTAAAATCAAGAGAAAAGATAGAAGAAGAATGAAGAAAACTAGTATTGATCCATCAAATTACAACAGAGCTCCCTACCCAGTGAAATGGGTTTAGTTGTTCATAGCTCTAAAAAATGAAAACAAAGATGGAGAATACATTCTGAACTAGAAGAGCAGAGAAAGTAAAAATATAGAGAGTAATGCTTTTTTCAACTTCCAGAACTCTTTCCAACTCCCAACTCCCTCAAATAATTCAAAGCTACTCCTATATATACTACTCTTCTATTCTTCTAGTTGATTCTTCAAGTCTTGGGCCTTTGGATCTTCAGTTTGGAGCAGTTCTCTTCTTCACTTGGGCTTGGTTTTACTTGCAGAGAGAAAGTGTGAAGTGGGCAGAGACTTTAGCTCAGGACATTAGAGGTGTTAACATTCAGTGAGAAAATGGGTTCGAAAACGTTAATGTCATTCAACTTTTTCACTAACGTTTCTTACACAAGTAAAGGCCACGTTAACCTCAACGTTAGTGGCACAAATGTTGCCACTAACGTTGCCTCTTTGTCCTTCGCACACGTTATTGGGACTCAACTTTCCCAATAACGTTGAGAGCCTCCCCCTTTCCCACGTTAGAGTCCACGTTAACTTAGTTAACGTGGCTCTTTTAACGTAGGCGTGCCAATCTTCGAGAACGTTAGTGACACTCAACATTGTCACTAACGTTCCAATATGCCCCTATCTCACGTTAGAGTCCACGTTAACTAGGTTAACGTGGCTTCTAACGTGGCTTTGCAAACCATTTCCAACGTTAGTGACAATGTTGAGTGTCGCTAACGTTGGCTCATCTTTCACTCATTGCCGTTAGCTTCCACGTTAACTAAGTTAACGTGGCTCCTTGGGTTTTTGTGGTTGCTTCCAACGTTAGTGACAATGTTGGGTGTCACTAACGTTGTCAACCTTTCTTGCCTCTCACGTTAGCTCCCACGTTAACCAAGTTAACGTGGAACATTGCACCTTAGGCCAACGTTAGTGACAATGTTGAATGTCACTAACGTTGGCTTCCTTTCCCTTGTTAACGTTAGAGGCCACGTTAACCAAGTTAACATGGACTCTAACGTGGCCACTTATGATCATTGGCCAACGTTAGTGATAATGTTAAGTGTCACTAACGTTGGCTCAAAGTCCTTTCTTCACGTTAGAGCTAACGTTAACTTAGTTAACGTGACTCTTAACATGGGCAATGATGGCTTCGAGAGCGTTATTGGCAATCACTTTTCTCATTAACTTTGCAAGTTACCTCCCATTCCACGTTAGTGGCCACGTTAATTAGATTAACGTGACTGCTAAGTGGTTCTTCCTTGCTTCCTTTGGTCCTGAAATCAAGCAATAGAGTGCATCAAAGTTCTAGTCCAAGTCATGGGTAATGCAACATACAATTTGTCACTAAATTCATGCAAAATCCTCATGAAATCATGTAAAATGCACAATGTATGCTTGAATCAAGGTGTGAGTGAATATCTACCCAAAACTAGCTTATTTCCTATGGAAATGCATGAAACTACCCTAAAAACAGTAAAGAAAAGGTCAGTGAAACTGGCCAAGATGCCCTTGCATCACAACACTAAACTTAAAGCTTGCTTGTCCCTAAGCAAGTACTGGAATAAGAGAATGATGAATGGATTGCCAAGAGAAATGAGTCATTCTTGTGTAGGTCATGTTACTGTTTTTATGGTGGTTTCATGCATAGCAACTTAGGTTCATTCCATTACTGGCTTTCAGACCTTTATCATGTTCTAAAACACTGGTTTTGCTTACATACCATGAGACTTTTATTGATCCTTTTATTGTCATTTCAAGGCTTATTTGTGTTCTTCAGGCTAGGTGCTCTGTAAGGGGGTAACTCTTTAAAATAAGCTTTCAGCCAAAACTCCCGAACCAGTTGGTTTAAGGTGCTAGGTGTTGAGACACCCCTAAGGACTTACTCCCTCAAGTCTCTCCCCCATATATACACACCACAGGCATCTGGTTCATTTATTTTCCTTCTTGAGACCTTGGTGTCCAGCACCTCTTTGGGTTACTAAATGCTCTGTAGTGAGGGTTACTCTTGATAGTGGACTTTCAGCTGATAATCCCGGGTTAGTTAACCCAAGTTATCAAGTGATAAGGCACCCCTAAGAGCTTATTCATCCAAGTAAATCCCTCACACAGGAGCACCACAGACACATGCTTCAAGACTAAAAACCATTGGTGCCTAGCCTTATTGCTTACTCTTTTTCTTTTGTTTTTCACTTCAATTGTTCTTTCCCTTTCTCTTATTAGGATCTTCTTACTTAGCTGGTCTCATGGGATGTGTTCAAAGCATAGTATTTGATGACAAGTCATCTTAGCCTAGTTTCACTAGTCTTTTTCTTTTGTTTTCACTTAGATTATGCACTTTCTTGAGGCTTAAGCAAGCTAATTTAGGTAGATTTTCATGCTTCCTTTGATTGAATCAACCATATGTGAATTAATGCTTTTTCATGAGGTTTGATGCCATAATTGGTGCATATTAGGATAGAATGATCATCTCATGATTTCAAGCATAGCTTTGATGTGTTTGGTTGATTTATGATAGGTGAAGAAAGCTTGGAAAAGGATTGAAGTGAGAAGGAATGGCTAGAAGCTAAGATGAGACAATGAATCAAGGGAGATTGAACCAGGAACAAATGAAGTTGGAATTGAAGTTAGCCCCAACGTTAGCCCCTAACTTGGAGGCTAACGTTGGGAATTAAAATTGCTCCCAGGGGTTAGCCACGTTAGCGCCAACGTTAGCCCCTAACTTGGAGGCTAACGTTGGCATGAGAAATTGCTCCCAGGGGTTAGCCACGTTAGCGCCAACGTTAGCCCCTAACTTGGAGGCTAACGTTGGCATGAGAAATTGTCCTCCAGGGTGTGCAACGTTAGCGCCAACGTTAGCCCCTAACTTGGAGGCTAACGTTGGCGCAACTCCAACTCAAAGCAAGGCCAACGTTAGGGACAAAGTTAGCCCCCTAACGTTGGCCCAAACGTGAAGTGCAGAGAATGGGGTTTGCTGCTAAAAAAAGTTAGCCATGAAGTTAGCCCCTAACTTTGAGGCTAACTTTAAAAACCCAACTTTGCAAAACTCACATCCGGTTCAATTGATTCACTTGGGTCTCTTTCCAAATTTCAAGAGCAATCAACCAAGGCCTCCTTCAACCCAATTCCATCAAGAGCAAAGGCCCAAACCAAGGCTTGAAGATCAATTGAAGAAGGTGTATAAATAGGCTAGAATTCAATTTGTTTGGGGAGAGTTCTCTTTTTAGAATTTTGCTGAGAGCTTTCCTTGAGTTTTGAGTTACAGAGTGATCTTTAGTTTCTTGTTTCGGGGGAAGGAGAAGTCCATTCTCTTCCTCTTAGCTTTCAATTTCAATTACACTTGTCTGGGATCTTGGGTTGGAGAATTGAAGGAATTCTGTTTCAATCTCACCTTAGATCTCTCTTTTGATTTACTGTTTAATTGAATTTAGCTTCCTGTTAATTGCTCTTCTTCTATTTCCCTTGCAATCTACAATTTCCTGGCTATTGTTCTTGTTGGATCTAGGAAGGCATTGAGATCTAGACTCAGTTTTCTAGTCTCTGGGTCCTGAGATCCAATTCTCACATTTTAAATTTTCTGCTCTTGCTTTACTTATTCATTTACCTTTCTGTTTTAACTACGATCTAATCCCAATTCCCAATTATCCTTCTGTTCGATGCAATTTTACTTTTCCTTGTTTAATTTCTGCAAATCCAACTCCCAATTCCCTTTACAATTCAAGTCATTTACATTTCCAGCACTTTAAGATTTTGCAATTTACATTACTTGCTCTTTAAGTTTCTGCCATTTAATTTCTTGTTCTTTAAGATTCAGCCATTTACTCATTGCTCTCTTTACTTTCAATGCAATTTAAATTCTACAACTCAATCAACCAAATCTTGATTCGCTTGACTAATTCAACCACTAAACTAAAATTGCTCAATCCTTCAATCCCTGTGGGATCGACCTCACACCCGTGAGTTTTTATTACTTGATGCGACCCGGTATACTTGCCGGTTAGATTGGTGTTATTTTTGGGAGAGATTCTTGTCTCAACCTAAAATATCCCATCAAGTTTTTGGCGCCGTTGCCGGGGATTGATTAGATTGACAATGATTAAGTGAGGTGGTTATCTAGATCAAGCACTTTTTCTTTAATTTTGATTAACCCACTAACTGTTTGATTTATTGTTTTAACTAACTAAAATTTCAATTTAGCAGTAAATTGAAACATCACTGGTTTGTGAATTCCTTTTGTCATGCTTGTATGTCAGGTACAAGAAGAAGCACACTAAACCTTCATGAACAAGATGAGAGGACTCTCAGAAGGTTAAGGAGAGCTGAAAGAGGAAAAAATATTGTTGGAGAAGAGGAATCTGAAGAAGAATTTCATGAGATGGAGGAACATTCAACTAATCCACCAAGAGGAGCAAACAACAACAATGAAAATCCTCCTCAGAGGAGAGTTTTGGCTTCTTATACCTTTGCCAATCCTAGACATTGTGGAAGCAGCATCTTGGCTCCAAATGTCAATGCAAATAATTTTGAACTCAAGCCACAACTCATCACTTTGGTTCAGAATAATTGCTCTTTTGGTGGAGGACCACTTGAAGACCCACATCAACACTTATCCACCTTCCTGAGGATATGCAACACTGTCAAAACCAATGGAGTACCCCCTGACAGCTACAAATTGATGCTGTTCCCATTCTCTCTCAGGGACAAGGCTACACAATGGTTGGAATCATTTCCAAGAGACAGCATCAACAACTGGGATGACTTGGTAACCAAGTTCCTTGCCAAGTTTTACCCACCACAGAGGGTGATAAGGTTGAAGGCTGAGGTACAAACATTCACACAAATGGAGAATGAACCCATCTATGAGGCATGGGAGAGGTACAAAGCTCTAGTCAGAAAATGCCCTTCCAACATGTTCAATGAATGGGAGAAGCTGCAAAACTTCTATGAAGGCTTAACACTGAAGTCTCAGGAATCCTTGGATCACTCAGCTGGAGGTTCCTTGCAGCTTATGAAAACTGCAGAGGAGGCTCAAGAACTTATTGATATGGTGGCCAACAATCAATACTTCTTTGCTCATCAAAGAAGCCGCCAACCATCACAAAGAAGAGGAGTAATGGAGCTAGAAGGAGTAGATTCAATCCTGGCTCAAAACAAACTAATGCAGCAGCAAATTCAACAACAATTTGAGCAAATGACCAAGAGGATTGACAACCTTCAAGTTGCAGCAGTCAACACTAGCCAACCATCAACCACATGGGGACAAAATGAAGAAGTTCAAGAAGAGCCACAGCAAGAACAAGTTCAGTATATGCATTCTAATTCAAATGAAGTTTATGGTGATACATACAACCCCTCATGGAAGAATCACCCCAACCTCAGATGGGGAGACACTCAAAACCACCAACAACCATGGCAGAGGAACTCAAACCAAAACAACCCAAGACACAATCAAAATTTCAACCAGCATCAAACCAACCAAAACACCTACAGGAAACCTCAAAACAACTACCCCAACCCCAACCAGTACCAATCCACTAATCAAAATTCCTATCATCCACCAACCACATCTCATAACCCACCACAAACACCACCTGAACCCCAAAGAATCACCAACTTGGAATCTATGATAGAGAAAATGATGAAACTCCAAGAAATGACAAACAAAAACCATGAGGCATCCATAAAGAACCTAGAAAGGCAGATCGGGCAAATTTCCAAGCAAATGACTGTTGAGAGACCTTCAAGCTCATTGCCTAGTGACACAATCCCAAATCCCAAGGAGGAGTGCAAGGCAATACAATTGAGAAGTGGAGAATATTGATGAACAACAACACTCCAATGAAACAAAAAGAAAGCATCAAAGAACCAACAGAGGAAGAGAAGCAAACAAAAGCAGATCAAGCTAAGGAGCAAAGTGTGGTGCCAACCAAAAACAATGAGAAACTCAAAGAACAGGAGAACCAGCCACATAGCTCAAAGGAAAAGACTCAAGGAAAGCAGCAGGTCGAAAAGCATCTCACACCTCCACTACCATATCCTCAGAGATTCAACAAGGAGGTTAAGGACCAACATTTCCACAAGTTCCTTGAGACCTTCAAGAAGCTGGAAATCAATATTCCTCTAGCTGAAGCACTTGAGCAAATGCCTTTATATGCCAAGTTCTTGAAGGACCTTATCAATAAGAAGAGAAGTTGGCTTGAGAAGGAAACCATATTACTGACAGAGGAATGCAGTGCTGTGATTCAGCGGGGCATTCCCCCAAAACTCAAGGATCCGGGTGGCTTTGTAGTGTCATGCACCATTGGAAAAACAATTCTCAACAAAGCTCTCTGTGACCTTGGTGCCAGCATCAATTTAATGCCTCTCTCAATGATGAGAAAACTTGATATAGAAGAGCTCAAACCCACCAGGATGTCATTAGTTATGGCTGACAGATCCATTAAGACACCCAATGGAATTGTGGAAAATCTGTTGGTGAAGATTGGGGAATTCATCTTCCCAGCAGATTTTGTGATTTTGGATACTGAAGAGGAAGGAAGTGACTCAATCATTTTGGGGAGGCCGTTCTTACACACAGCAAGAGCCATCATCGATGTAGAAAAAGGAGAAATGGTCTTCAGGGTCCATAATGAACAAATGATCATAAATGTTTTCAAGTCAATGCAAAATAGCCCTGAGCAAGAGGATTATGTAAAAGTGGATATGATAGAGAGTTTGGTGGAAGAAATGCTGGAAGAAAGTTCTCAAGAGCAAGAAGGAGATCAAAGTGCAATAGAAGAACAAGTAGCCGAGACCTTCACAAGCAAAGAGGTGAAACCAAGCAAGAAAGAAGAGGTGCAAAAGCAAGAACTGAAGCCATTACCCTCTCATCTCAAATATGCATTTCTTGGCACTTCAGAAAGCCTCCCAGTGATCATCAACTCGTCCTTGACAAAGAAAGAAGAAGGAGAGCTTCTTGATGTTCTCAAAACTCACAAGGATGCCTTAGGATGGACTATTGATGACCTGAAAGGCATCAGCCCCACAGTCTGCATGCATAAGATTCTTTTGGAGGACAATTCCAAAGCAGTGATTCAACCTCAAAGAAGACTCAACCCTGCAATGAAGGAGGTTGTCCAGAAGGAAGTGATGAAATTATGGAATGCAGGAATCATATACCCTATTTCCGATAGCTCGTGGATAAGCCCAGTCCAAGTGGTACCAAAGAAAGGAGGAATGACAGTCATTATTAATGAGAAAAATGAACTCATTCCAACTAGAACTGTGACAGGGTGGAGGATGTGTATTGACTATAGAAGGTTGAATGATGCCACACGCAAAGATCACTTCCCACTTCCTTTCATTGATCAAATGCTTGAAAGGTTGGCTGGCCATGCTTATTATTGCTTCTTGGATGGATATTCTGGGTATAATCAGATAGTGGTGGACCCAAAGGACCAAGAAAAGACTTCATTCACATGCCCAGTTGGAGTTTTTGCTTATAGAAGAATGCCATTCGGATTGTGCAATGCCCCAGCCACTTTTCAAAGGTGTATGCTTTCCATTTTCTCAGATATGGTTGAAAAATTCTTGGAGGTTTTTATGGATGATTTCTCTGTTTTTGGTGATAGTTTTAATGCTTGCTTAAACCATCTAACTCTTGTCTTGAAACGATGCCAAGAAACTAATTTGGTTTTGAACTGGGAGAAGTGCCATTTCATGGTACCTGAGGGGATTGTTCTTGGGCATAAAGTTTCAAGAAAAGGGATAGAGGTTGATAAGGCAAAGGTTGAGATAATAGAAAAACTCCCTCCACCAACTAATGTGAAATCTGTTAGAAGTTTCTTGGGGCATGCAGGATTTTATAGAAGGTTTATCAAAGATTTTTCTAAAATAGCCAAACCTTTGAGCAACCTTTTGATGATTGATCAACCTTTTGTTTTTGATAAAGAGTGCCAGCATGCTTTTGAAACTTTAAAACAGAAACTCACAACAGCACCAATTATCACACCTCCGGATTGGAATTCGCCATTTGAACTCATGTGTGATGCAAGTGAGATTGCCATTGGTGCTGTACTTGGACAGAAGAAGGGAAACTTGCATCATGTCATATATTATGCAAGTAAAGTATTAAATGAAGCTCAAAAAAATTACACTACAACAGAGAAGGAATTGTTGGCTGTAGTCTATGCATTTGATAAGTTTAGATCATACTTGATAGGGTCTAAAATTGTGGTTTATACTGATCATGCTGCTCTCAAGTATTTGATGTCAAAGCAGGACGCCAAACCAAGACTCATCAGGTGGATTCTACTCTTACAAGAATTTGACATTGAAGTGAGGGACAGGAAAGGCACCGAAAATCTAGTTGCTGATCATTTGTCAAGGCTGCCACCAGAAACAATCCAAACGGCTTCACTACCTGTGAATGAAAGCTTCCCAGATGAACACCTTATGCTGATCCAACAAACACCATGGTTTGCCGATATAGCTAACTACAAAGTGGGAAGGAAGATACCTCAAGAATTCACTAAGCAACAAGTGAAGAAGCTGATCAATTAATCAAAGAAGTTCTTGTGGGATGAACCTTATTTGTTCAAAAGGTGTTCTGATGGAATAATTAGAAGATGTGCCCCTGAGAGTGAAATGCAAGACATATTATGGCATTGCCATGGCTCTACATATGGTGGACATTTTGGTCCAGAAAGAACAGCAGCAAAGATACTACAAAGTGGGTTCTATTGGCCAACCATTTTCAAAGATGCCAGGGAGTTTGTCCACCAATGCAATGAATGCCAAAGAGCAGGAGGATTAACAAAAAGGAATGAGATGCCACAGAACTTCATTTTGGAAGTGGAATTGTTTGATCTATGGGGCATTGATTTCATGGGACCCTTTCCATCCTCTTATTCATTCAAATATATCTTGGTGGCAGTGGAATATGTTTCAAAATGGGTGGAAGCCATAGCCACAACTACCTGTGATGCACAAATTGTTCTTCAATTCCTAAAGAAGCACATCTTTACTAGATTTGGAGTACCCAAGGGTCTCATCAGCGATGGTGGTGGTCATTTTTGCAATAGACAAATGGAGAAACTTCTCCACAAATATGGAGTTATTCATAAGGTAGCCACACCATATCATCCTCAAACTAATGGACAGGCAGAATTGGCAAACAGGGAATTGAAGAAGATCCTAGAAAAGACAGTTGGTAGCACAAGAAAGGATTGGGCTCGGAAGTTGGAAGATGCACTCTGGGCATACCGAACAGCCTTCAAAACTCCCATTGGGAAGTCCCCATTTCAATTGCTATATGGTAAATCTTGTCATCTCCCTGTAGAGCTCGAGCACAAGGCCTTTTGGGCCACCAAACTTCTAAATCTGGATTCTGAAGCAGCAGGAGAGAAAAGATTGTTGCAGCTGAATGAGCTAGATGAGTTTAGGCTAGAAGCCTATGAAAATGCCAAGATATACAAGGAAAAAGCCAAAAGATGGCATGACAGGAAGATTTTGAAGAAAGAGTTCAAACCTGGACAACAAGTTCTCTTGTATAACTCACGGCTCAAGATATTCCCTGGCAAGCTTAAGTCTAAATGGACAGGTCCATACTTGGTGACTAAGGTCTTTCCTTATGGGAGTATTGAATTGCTAGATGAAGCAACAAAGAATCGGTTTACAGCAAATGGACATAGAGCAAAGCTATACCTAGGAGGGCAATGGAACAAATAAGCAGAGGTTCAGAGCCTAAATCCCCCTTGAAGCAAAAACAGAAGATGTCAAGCTAATGACAATAAAAGAGCGCTTGTTGGGAGGCAACCCAACCTGAGGTAGTTTTCTTTCCTAACTATTTTAATAAAAAGATTGAGTAGTTTTATATGTAGTGCAAGGAGCTAAGTTTGGTGTTGCACACCAAAACAATTTAAGTGAGAATGAAAGATTTTAAGTTTGGTGTCCCACCAAAATCTCAATTAAAAGCACATTCTAACTCCCTGCATAAAGATTTGCTAGCTCCGAGCAATCAGATAAACTATTCAGCCATTGTTTGTTTTCTAGTCTTTAGTTTTACTACTTTTAGCAAAGACAAAAAGGATTCCACATATGGTTAATCTGATGCAAGGGAAATAGTGGCAAGGGACTAAGTTTGGTGTTCACACACCAAAGTAAGTTCAAGAGGCCATAACCAATCTTTGCATACTAACCTGCTACCTAAAGGCTTGAGAAGCAAGCAACTTTTGATGAGTATGCAGGAAATTAGCCACCATTTGAAGACATTGTGCATTATGACTAAAAAGGGGCATAACAGGAGGAAGAACAAACAAGCTGCAAACTAACAGGTTGTATTTACACTTGTTTCTTGCTATTGAGAAATGTTCTAATTTAGGAGTTCTAGTATGTCTTGCTAATGTGTTCTTTTAATACAAGAGGAATTGGTCTTTACAATAAATAAGCTAGTCTAAGAGTATGCTTGTGTGTTTACTTTCACTTAACCAAGAAGAATGTCTGTCCCCTGCATCTTTAATTCAATAAAAGAAATGTTTGAATGTGAAATGAGATTATTCATTGTTAGAAAGAAGTAGAATAATAGTAAGTGGTGGTATGTGTGTGATTGTATAAAAACTCACTTTAGTGAATAAAGGGCTAGGATGTCTTTTTCCAAGCATAAAGTGACTTGCTGTCTATGAATCTCAATAAAGAAAATCCTTGGTTCAAAAGAAAAACAAAAAGAAAGAAAGAAAAGAAATAGCCAAAAGATGGCAGAACCAAAGAAAATAAAAAAAGAAACAAGGCTAGACACCAATAGCTTGAACCTCCACAAATATATGCCTGTGGTGTCTGTGTATTAGGATCTGCTTGGACTACTAAGCTCTTTGGAGTGCTTCAACACTCGGTGACTTGGATTAACTAATCCGGGATCATCAGCTGAAAATCCACTATCAAGAGCAACCTAACTACAAGACATTTAGTAACCAAAACAAAAGGTGCTGGGCATCAATGTTTAAGAGGAAAGGTGAGCCAAGTGTCCATGGTGAATAATGTGTCAAGTATGCAGAAAAGAAAATGAACTTGTTACACATGACACTCAAATAAAGCTTTGAACAAAGTAAATAGCCAAGGATGAAGAAATAATGAGAGGGCATAGCAGTAGGGTGCTTGAAACTTGAAGGAGACTTCCTAAGCCTAAGAATCAATAAGGAGTGAGTATTGCATATCCACACAAAATCCCATGAACTTCCAAATAATTTTCTGCTAGCATGAACATTCTCTTCCACTTCATTCTTTCTTCTTAATAAGTCATTTCTTGCTTGGGGACAAGCAAGCTTTAAGTTTGGTGTTGTGATGACAAGTCATCTTAGCCTAGTTTCACTAGTCTTTTTCTTTTGTTTTCACTTAGATTATGCACTTTCTTGAGGCTTAAGCAAGCTAATTTAGGTAGATTTTCATGCTTCCTTTGATTGAATCAACCATATGTGAATTAATGCTTTTTCATGAGGTTTGATGCCATAATTGGTGCATATTAGGATAGAATGATCATCTCATGATTTCAAGCATAGCTTTGATGTGTTTGGTTGATTTATGATAGGTGAAGAAAGCTTGGAAAAGGATTGAAGTGAGAAGGAATGGCTAGAAGCTAAGATGAGACAATGAATCAAGGGAGATTGAACCAGGAACAAATGAAGTTGGAATTGAAGTTAGCCCCAACGTTAGCCCCTAACTTGGAGGCTAACGTTGGGAATTAAAATTGCTCCCAGGGGTTAGCCACGTTAGCGCCAATGTTAGCCCCTAACTTGGAGGCTAACGTTGGCATGAGAAATTGCTCCCAGGGGTTAGCCACGTTAGCGCCAACGTTAGCCCCTAACTTGGAGGCTAACGTTGGCATGAGAAATTGTCCTCCAGGGTGTGCAACGTTAGCGCCAACGTTAGCCCCTAACTTGGAGGCTAACGTTGGCGCAACTCCAACTCAAAGCAAGGCCAACGTTAGGGACAAAGTTAGCCCCCTAACGTTGGCCCAAACGTGAAGTGCAGAGAATGGGGTTTGCTGCTAAAAAAAGTTAGCCATGAAGTTAGCCCCTAACTTTGAGGCTAACTTTAAAAACCCAACTTTGCAAAACTCACATCCGGTTCAATTGATTCACTTGGGTCTCTTTCCAAATTTCAAGAGCAATCAACCAAGGCCTCCTTCAACCCAATTCCATCAAGAGCAAAGGCCCAAACCAAGGCTTGAAGATCAATTGAAGAAGGTGTATAAATAGGCTAGAATTCAATTTGTTTGGGGAGAGTTCTCTTTTTAGAATTTTGCTGAGAGCTTTCCTTGAGTTTTGAGTTACAGAGTGATCTTTAGTTTCTTGTTTCGGGGGAAGGAGAAGTCCATTCTCTTCCTCTTAGCTTTCAATTTCAATTACACTTGTCTGGGATCTTGGGTTGGAGAATTGAAGGAATTCTGTTTCAATCTCACCTTAGATCTCTCTTTTGATTTACTGTTTAATTGAATTTAGCTTCCTGTTAATTGCTCTTCTTCTATTTCCCTTGCAATCTACAATTTCCTGGCTATTGTTCTTGTTGGATCTAGGAAGGCATTGAGATCTAGACTCAGTTTTCTAGTCTCTGGGTCCTGAGATCCAATTCTCACATTTTAAATTTTCTGCTCTTGCTTTACTTATTCATTTACCTTTCTGTTTTAACTACGATCTAATCCCAATTCCCAATTATCCTTCTGTTCGATGCAATTTTACTTTTCCTTGTTTAATTTCTGCAAATCCAACTCCCAATTCCCTTTACAATTCAAGTCATTTACATTTCCAGCACTTTAAGATTTTGCAATTTACATTACTTGCTCTTTAAGTTTCTGCCATTTAATTTCTTGTTCTTTAAGATTCAGCCATTTACTCATTGCTCTCTTTACTTTCAATGCAATTTAAATTCTGCAACTCAATCAACCAAATCTTGATTCGCTTGACTAATTCAACCACTAAACTAAAATTGCTCAATCCTTCAATCCCTGTGGGATCGACCTCACACCCGTGAGTTTTTATTACTTGATGCGACCCGGTATACTTGCCGGTTAGATTGGTGTTATTTTTGGGAGAGATTCTTGTCTCAACCTAAAATATCCCATCAGTATTCAGGACAGATAGTTGTCTTCCCACCTTATGGTTGAACCAACTTAGCTAACTTATGATCACACCAAAGATTCAGAAAACTACTCCATATTATGAACTCCACTCTGGTCTTTTGAAACATAAACATTCTCTTCTTCATTTGATTTTAAAGACAAGAATTCAATAAGCAAAGATAAGATGTAGTGACACTTAAACCAGAAATCATAGACATAAGCAATAAAGCTTAAAATGCAGAATTGAAAAGGTTCAAACTAACATGGAAGCATGTTCTATTTCATACAAGATCTTCCTTATTTAAAGCATAGAAAAAGATGGAGTAAAGAAGGAACTCCACCACCTTTTATTCTTGTGGCCGTCCATGCTCTTTTCCTTGCTTGTCCTCCTTATGTCCTCTTGCATTTCCTCGCATCCGCGCCAATCTTGCTTGCTTCCAATCCTCAAGTGCCTTCCTCACTGATTCATGACTCTCTTCCATCCTTTGTCTCTCTTCTCGTGCTAATTCATCCTTCACTTCTTCATACCTTGCGATTCTTGGGTGTAATATAGGCAGCTGTCCTACTAGGTATCCGAGCCTGGCCTGAGTGTTTATGTGATACCCTGTCTCGCTCATGTAAACTCCTTCTGCAAATGCCCTTTGCTCGCCCAGTAGTTCTGTGTTTTCTATTTGTCTTCGATACATCTCATGTATGTGTGCCCCTTGATGTGCTTGGATGTTGATTAGCCTCTGGATGGACTCTTGTTGCTCATTTTGCCTTTGTTCCATCTTGTTGAATGTTTCTCCCCATTGTTGCCCTTGACTTAGTTGTTGTTCCATCATTTGCCTTTGCCACTCACCTTGCTGAGTCATCCACCTTGAGAGTGCTTCCTCTTACTGCCCCATCATCTGTAATTGAAGCTCTTTCTGTGCTCCTTGGCTCTCCAAATATTGTTGAGATAAGCTATCAATTGCTTCCTGCAATTGATGCATATCCAAGGTGGCTGGTGCTTGCCCTTCTAAGACTTGTCCTTCCACTACTTGAGGGGCTGGCCTCTTCCTTTGCTTTCGTTGAGGCAAGGGGGATGTGGCAGCATTCATCCTTCGGACAGTCATTGGAATGCCTTCTTTTATCCACACTGGGTCCTTATCTTCAAACACCACCCCAGCTCTCTTGCATAATCGGTAAATAGTGCTGGGGTAACCTAACGTTCATCTTGAGTCACTTTTCTCTGCCATCTTCCTAATGCCTTCAGCTATGAGTTCATGAACCTTGATTTCTCCTCCTTTGAGTATGCAGTGCACCATTGTAGCTCTCTTGAGATTCACATTCGAGTTGTTTGCAGCTGGGAGAATAGATCTCCTCACGAGTTCAAACCACCCCTTGGCTTTAGGAGTGAGATCTGTTCTCTTGATGAACTTTGGTTTCTTTCCCGCACCCCTTTTCCAGTCAGCTCCGGGTACACAAATATCCCGCAAAATCTGGTCATAATTGGGGTTGTCCAGTCTTGAGTGATAACTCTCTTCTTCAAACTGTATGGACCGTAGCTTCAGTGCCCTCATGACACTCATGGGACCAAAATCCACTATCTTTCCTCTCACAAAGCTTGTATATGACTCATCTTTCTTATCATATCGGACCGCATTTGCATAAAATTCTCTTATGAGGTTTGCATTCACCTTAGTGACAGGATCAGTGAGGAGCTCCCATATTCTCTTTTCTACTTTCTCTGTGATTTCTGGACACTCAGTTTTCTTCACTTGAAATCCCAGCTCGTAAATGATTTCCTTTTCAACCATCCACCCGTATTGCAATGCATGATACAGGCTTCTAAATCTCTTTTCATCATACGGGTGTTGCTCCATGGGTTCCTTTCCCTTCCTTCTTTTAGAACTTGGAGAGGCCATGAACGAGAGTTAATATATGAAGGTGGTAAGGTTTTGGAGACTTTTGGTTGTTTAGGGTTTTATTGCAATGAAGAGAGTGAGGGGGAAAGGTTTGTACTGTGAGAGGGAATGTCTTATGCTGAAATGAAGAGTTGTGAAGAGTGGGTTAGGACAATCAAGGTGGGCATGGGACAAGGATTATTTATATATATGGAAGTTATGAGAGAATGGAGGGTGTGGATTGATGAAGTGGTTACTTGATGGACGGTTGGGGTTATGCATGGATAAAAGACAAGGATCATCACTTTATGATGGAGGTTGCTCGGTCTTTTAGGTGTCTCATTTTTCCAATGTTGCATGGCAACATTTTCCAATGTATTCCCTTTTTAGAACAAGTGTGTAGTTCTCTTCATGAAGTGGCCGAACCTCCCCCATTTAATTGTCCAATCAATCCCCATCAATGCTCCTTTTCTTTTTCCTATAAAGACAAAATAAGAAAGGTGAGAATAATATCAAACCAAAGACAATTGAAATTTTTTGGCTAAGAAAAGAAAAGATTAGATTGTTTATTTATGAATTCCAACTAACTAACTAACTATTCGTGGGTCCTTATATGTATATTGGTGGCACCATGGGGTGACAGCAAACTTAGTTTGGAGCACTGTGATGAAAAGTTCTGTTCAAAGCTTACAAGACTAGCATGCTCTTGCTTGCATTCATGCTTTCTTGGCATGCTTTGAACACCAAACTTGTTCTTCACTGTATAATGCACAATAAGGATTCCACCAAGAGTTCGTCAAGTTTGGGTTTGAATTCATAAATATTGACTTATTTACTATCTTCTAAAAGCATATAAAACATGGGTTGCCTCCCATGAAGCGCTTCTTTAGCGTCACTAGCTTGACGTTTCTCCCTCATCAGGGTGGTTGGTAATGCTTGAAGTCCTCCCCTCTCGCTGTGGACTTGTATCCATTGGTTGTATCAATGATCTCTACATGTTCTAGGGAGAGAATTCTGTTGATTGTGAAGACTTTAGGTAACTGAGATGGTACAGTAGGGAGATTAGGGGGGATATCCGAAAAGTAAGCTGAGATCACTCTATCTCCTGGAGAGAAGTCTTCCGTAGGGATCTTTTTGTTCCTCCACTTCCTTGGTACCTTCTTCCTTGTGTCCTTTGATATTGTCTTGCTCTTGATGACTTCTTTTTCTAAGGGATTTGTGATGTTGTCTTCACATGCCTCTAGAGGTTTAGGTTCTTCTAACTTTTCCTTGAGCTATGGTAGTTGCTGTTTCCCTTGTTTATCAACCAAAGGAGTCTCCAGATAGGTTGGGTGTGCTTCAGTGCTTGCTTCCTCCTTCAGCATCTCATCATGATCTTTACTTGGTTCCTTGTGCTCTTGGTCTACTTCTTGTGAGAGTTTGAAGACATTAAAGCTGAGCCGTTTATCATGGATCCTCAATATTAGCTCCCCTTTCTCCACATCTATGAGTGCTCTGGCCGTAGCTAGGAAGGGTCTTCCCAATATGATTGGGTGAGTGTGACTCTCTTCCATGTCCAGGATGACAAAGTCTGTTGGGAGAAAGTATTTCCCAACCTTTAGTAACACATTTTCCACCACTCCTATTACTTGCTTTTGAGTCTTGTCAGCCAGTCTGATGACCACATCTGTGGGCATTATCTCATTGATTTGCAGCTTCTTCGCCAGGGATAGGGGTAGTAAATTGATGCTTGCCCCTAAATCACAGAATGCTCTGTCAAATATTGCTTCCCCTATGGCACAGGGGATGTGAAAACTCCCTGGGTCTCTTCATTTTGCAGGCAATTTAGGTTGAATAAGGGCACTACATTCCTTGTTTAACACTATAATTTGGCCTCCTTGAGTGAGCTTTTCTTGGGAAGAAGTTCCTTCATGTACTTGATGAATGCAGGCATTTGTTGTATGGCCTTGATGAATGGTATGTTCACATGCAGAGATGCAAACAAGTCTAGGAACCTTGAGTATATTCTCTTCCCCACAGCATCATTGAGCAGTTGGGGAAATGGTGCATAGAGCTTTAGCAACTCTTGTTGTAAGATTTCTGGTTCTTGGTGATCTCTATCCTCCTCCTCTATTAAGTTGTTTTCAGGCTGTTGGGAGAGGTTGCTTTGCTCGTCTTCATCCTCTTGATCACCTGTAGTGACCATTTTGCAATCTTCCCATCTTACTTTCTTTGCTTCTCCTCTTGGGTTTTTCTCCGTGTCACTTAGGAAGCCATCAGTAGGTTTGGGAATCTTCTCAGCTAAGCATCCCACTTGGAATTCCAGCTTTTTGATGGTCTCTCCTTGCTTCTTAATGTTGGCTCGCACCTCTTCTCTGAACACCTTGTCTTCTTGAATCTCTTGGCATATTCCTTCAAGTAAGGTTTCAAGCTTAGAGAGTCTGTCATCAATTGATGGTAAATTGGGATTAGAGGTGGAAGGATGAGAGGTGTTGTTGTGGGGGTGTTGATATATCCTCTGTGTGAATTGTTGATGAGCTGCATTGTTGTTGGAGTTGTAATGTCTCTGGTCTTGGCTTTGCTCTTGCTGATTCTCCCACCCAAAGTTTGGGTGGTTCCTCTATCCAGAGTTATATGTCTTGGAGTATAGATCATGGTTCTGTCTAGGTGAATTCCCAATGTAGTTGGCTTGCTCAAGGTCCTCTTCTTCAACTTCTTCTTGGGTTGTTGATGAGGTGGTGATTGCTGCCACTTGGTTCCTCTCCATCTTCTTGGTGAGGTTGATGGTGTTTTTGTGGAAAAATGAATTTCCAAACACATAGATCTAACCGGCAAGTATACCGGGTCGCATCAAGTAGTAATAACTCACAAGAGTGAGGTCGATCCCACAGGGATTGATGGATCAAGGAACTTTAGTGGGTGATTAGTTTAGTCAAGCTAACATTGAAGTGAATTTGGATGAAGTGTAGCCAACAGAAAGTAAATGGCAGGGAATTAAAAGTGCAGAATAATTAAATTGCTGAAACTTAAAGAACAAGAAAGTAAAATAGCTGAAACTTAAATTGCAAGAAATATAAACTGCATCAAAAGTAAAGGGGGGTTGGGTGCTGGAAATTAAAGAGAGCAATAGATCAAAACTCAGAACTCTTGCAGAAAGCTTAACTTGTAGGAAAGTACATTGGGATCATGAACAGAAATGTGAAATGAAGAACAAGTACAGAAGAATTAAATTGCTTGAAAGTAAATTGAAAGCCAATGGAACAGTAAAAACAGAAGAGCAGCTAAGAACTCAACGTAATTGCAAAATAAAATTGAAGATCTCAGGGAATCAAAGAGACTAGAAAATAAGTCTAGATCTCACTCCCTTCCTTGATCCAACCAAGAACAATTGCAGATGGAAAGAAGATGAAAGCAGTAAAGAGAGTTTTGGTTCAAAACAAGAGAAATCCTTAATTCACTGAAATTTTGCAGAAGAATAACAAGAGAAATCTTAGACCAAGAGGGAAACAGAATTCCTTCACTCTCAATCCCAGATTTAAGACAGAAAAAAACTAAAAGAGAGAGAGCTCTCAAATCCTAATGCTCCCTAGTGGAGCTTGCACTCTTCTAATCGAGCTCCAATTGATGCCTTTATATAGGCTTTTCAAAGTGAAAATGAAAATGAAATTAAAACAAATTACCATTAAAATAAAAATCCTAATCTAATTTATCCATGTGCCTTTGAGTGATGATGTGGGCTTTGCTTGCTTTGGATTTGAGGAGAGATGGGTCTTGGATGGCCTTGGTTCAATTGGTGAAGATTTGAGTTCAAAGGGATTTTGAATTGAATTTTGGCCCATGGGTGTTCCCAGGAGGCTGCCCTGCTCTTGTGGAGGGCAGAGCAGGAAAGTTGTGTGAGGAAGCATGTCGCGTGCCAAGTGTGGGAGAGGCATTCAGGATGCTGCCCTACCCTTGTGGAGGGCAGGGCAATGTTGTCATGGTGCGGCCTTGTGCGCGCTCCAAGTTCCTTGACCGTGCCAAATTGTGCTTGTGTGCGCCAAGGAGTAGCGCCTAAGCCTTTACTTCCTTGAAGGTCTTGTGTTCGAACCTTGGTGAAAGCACTTGGGGGAGCAATTTTCCTTGATTTTCCATGAAGAGAGCACGACATTGCCCTGCTCTCCAAGAGGGCAGAGCAGAAAAATGAGCGCTACTTGCTTTGGAGTGAGGCTCCAGCTTCGAACCTTGGTGGAAGCACTTTGGTTTATTTTTGCTTATTTTTTGCCCTTAAAGATGCCTTTCACTCATGCCTCAATTGTGCGCCAAATATGGATTGCTATATATCGTTGGAAAGCTCTGAATGTCAGCTTTCCAACGCAACTAGAAGCACATCAATTAGACATCTGTAGCTCAAGTTATAGCCCTTTGAAGGAGGCATAGTCATGCTGTGAATGCCCAGATTTTAACTTAGCAAAAATTTGCTTCCAACCTCACTTTGCACCACGATTCTGCTCTGCCCTTGGCAAGAGCAGGGCAGTGTGTGCTGATTGCCTATTCTCCTTTAATTTGGTCATGGGCCACGCTTTTAGAAGCGTGGCCTAAGGCTCCAAAGTGTGTTCCAACTTTAAAGTGTGTCCCAAAGCTCTTTTTTTCTCCTTTTTTTGTGCTTCTTTGCTTCTTTTTCTTCTTATTTCCTACAAGATTTATAAAATTAAAAGATCAAGGAAATATACCATTTAATCACAAAAGCATTCAATATTTAAGCACTAATCATCAATTTCTTGTATGAAAAAGCTAGAAAAATAGGTATATGATGACTTGTCATCACAACACCAAACTTAAACCTTGCTTGTCCCCAAGCAAGAAAAGAACCATGCAATAAAGATTGACAATCCAAGGTAAGAAGAATAGCAACTCAATGTTCATGGTTAGCTAGTTTTCTAAGCATGCTACAATCACAAAAGGGATGTAAATGATTGATGCTTCTATCTAGCTCATTTTATGAAATCTTTTTCTTATAATTCTTCCTTGAAACAAGCTTTTGATTTTTTTTTTTAGCTTCTCCTTTTGGGTGCTTTGCCCCATGAGTTGATAACAAAGCTATGACTTCT